>NC_137771.1:222512018-222815822 GCF_963455305.1 Plecotus auritus | reverse complement strand
ATTCCTTTCAACAGTTTAAAAAGACACTCTCTACAGTTTAGAGTTGTTTTCACTGGTATCATTGCTCCAAACCAGGGGTCCTCAAACTACGGCCCGCGGGCCACATGCGGCCCGCCGAGGACATTTATCCGGCCCGCTGGGTGCCGCTGCCTGTCCTGCTTAGCAGCCGACTCGTCCCGGGCCCGCAGTGCGCATAGAAATTTGTTCATAGTTGTTTTTTTTAAACTATAGTCCGGCCCTCCAACGGTCTGAGGGACAGTGAACTGGCCCCTGTTTAAAAAGTTTGAGGACCCCTGCTCCAAACCATCCATTCAGCCCAAATAGCCAGCAGTGGAACTCACTTGGGTGGTCATATGCTCTTTTCGGTCAGACAGCCCTGCGGGCTCGGTCAGACAGCGCTCCATACGTCACCTGTTTATATCACGGTTCACGCTCCACAGCCAAGCACTCTCAGAAACTCCAGGCCAAGGCGTTACTGTGACTCACACAGCAACAGTTGTCCCGTGTGTATTTTTTGCCATCGTTCAAGATGACTCTCTGTAACCGGCCCTTCTCCAGTCACCAGGAAGCGGGGTTATGAATCGCAGTCAGAAACATGCAGACAGAGGGACTGGGTCTGAGGAAGCCGTTGTGTCTGTTCAGGTGAAACGGGCCCTAGGTGTTAAGAGAGCATTAGTAATACAAACATCTACCGACAGCCTGCGGCTGGGGGTGGGAGGTTGTGGGATGACTGCGGAAGGAGGGGTTTGGGCACAGTTAGTCTCTCCCAGAGGCAGTGGGTGGCAGTGACACGGGGGCTTGAAACGGAGGCACCTGTGATGGGCGGTAATGTCACGTCCACGGCAAGCTCCTGCAGCCTGCCCCACCCCCACAGCCCCACAAAATTCCTGCCGCCCCATTGCCCAACTTTCCTTCCCCGAGCCAGTGGGAGAACTAAGGGCTCAGAGTGTAGACGTGAGGTCTGGGCGGGTGGGGTGAAGGGGCTTGGCCGTCAGAATAACACTCCTCTGGAGTGGGGCGCTCACACTTGAAGGGAAGCTGTTTCTGGACGTCAGGAGAATCACTTTAGCAGCTGGGACTGTGGGCTCAGACAGAGATTTGAGAGGCGACACGATGTAATAGGATTCCATCTCAAAGCCTAGTGATTTGGGGGCACTGAGAGATGGGACAACAGAAAAAGAATTCAGGATTCCCATGAAGTTCAAGGGTCTTTAGAGTTAAAAACAAAACAAAACAAAAAACAAAGCAAAACCTAATAGATGGGAGGACAGCACGAAGGGACCACCGACCTCCAGGGCAGCTGGAGGAGCTAGCCACTCCTCCCCGGCCTGGCTGCTGGCCTGCCAGGATTGCGCACGGTGAGGGCGTGAAGGGGCTCAGCGAGAGGCCAGAGTGGCCAGCCGCTGAGGCAGGGGGGAGCTGGACGAAGGTTAGGGGAGTCAGGGAGCAGGGTCTTTGGGTCAGCGATGGGGGGGGCGGGGTTGTTAAGTAGTTTTTCCGTGTGCTATGGAATAACTCATTCTGTTCCGCGGACTTCAGGAAGAATTAAACACCTTTTCCCTGTTTCTGAACATTGCACGTGGCCAAGCTGAGCCGTGCAGAAGGATCGGGAAGGGTCCAGTGGGCACGTACTTGATATTCTCCTAAAAGCACGGGAGCTACGGCAGGTTCCGTCGAAGTGTGTCTGTGGGAGCCACGGCAGGTCCTGTCGAAGTGTGTCTGTGGGAGCCACGGCAGGTTCCGTCGAAGTGTGTCTGTGAGACCTGTCACCGCAGTGGAGAAGCTGGTCTGGTGGGGCGGGCTTGACAGAGGGAAGCAATTCAAGTGCATCGCGCCACCCTTGGAAGGAGGAGCTGGCCCTGGGGGTCAGGGCTGGGGCGGGAAGGAGCCAGGATGCTGGTGTGGACTGGCTGTGGGCGTGAGAGATGGGCATGGAGGCCAGGGTGGGGCACCCGGCAGGGGTGTGGAAGGAGAGGAACTCCAGGACGTCCTTCTTTGGGTCCAAGAGGAGGACGGCAGCCCTGAGAGGGACAGAAAGAGCGCCCCCTCTGGACAGGAGGGAGGAAAGCAGAGGAGGAGCCGTGCCCAGAGCCGGCCTCAAGGTCCCCAAGGACTCAGGTTCCTGACAGTCCCCTGGCGTCCCTGCTGTGCTGTCATTGACCCAGTTCCCTCTTCCTGAAAGGCCTCCCCAGTGACTCAGCCACGTTCGGACCAGACACAACACACCTCTGCCGCCTGGGGAGGAGGAAGGCTGGAGCCGGCAGTGCAAGGGCCCTGGGCCTCGGGGTGAGGCAAGGCGAGCTGCGGGCCGATGGCATCACTGGCACCGCCAGACAGCCACTGGGAGGCCGCTCAGGACTGCTTCCTCCACACCCTGGTCAACAGAGAAATGCACTCCCTCCCCAGTCTCTCTCTCTGTCTCTTTCCCCCGCTCTCGGTCTCTGCCTTCCCTCGCCCCCCGGCTCTGTGTTCTGTAGGTGTCTCTCTCTCTGTCTTTGTATCTGTCTGTCTGTCTGTCTCTCTGCACTTATGATGGTGACCGGATGTGCTCCCCGGGAGAACCAGCACAAGAAGCCAAACCCCAACAAACAGCCGAGCTGGGCGCCGCCCGAGGGCCAGGCCCTGTGTGCTTTCTGGGCAGGAGAGGGCTGCGTGGTGCCCGCCCGGGGCCCCGCCTTCTGCAGGCCACACGGCTCTGCTCTGATCACTTATCTGCCTTGTTCAGGGCTGTAAGGCTCGGACAGCCTCACGTGTGACGATAAAAGCAGAGCCAGGGAGGGAGCAAGATAGCAGGAGAGGGAGGGCATCGGGGCTGCGGTCGGACTCGGGGCCCACACCCAGAGGACTGCCCACGTGCCTGCGAGGGCACCTGGGACCAGTGTCCACTCCGTAACCACCAGTTCTTCGGCCAAACACGGCATTTCCACATGACCCCGATTCCCTGTGTCAGAGCTGCTTGACCGGCCTCCCCACACCGCAAATCCTGGGGATCCCTTACCTCATGGAGCAGGCCAGGCCTTGGTTTCGGAATCCAGACCCTCACACAGGATGAGGGGCCAGGAGCGGCGTGTGCGATGATGTGGCGGGGGGTGAAGGCCGGAGCTGGCACCCCTGAGTCACGGGGTGTGAGGCGGGCAGGGCCGTGGGGGTGTCAGAGGGTCAGGGACTCCACCTGGGCCCAGGGGCTGTTGCCGCCTGGGAGGCGCCGGGCTGACCTGGGCGGGAGTCAGCAGGCAGACTCACCCAAAGCAGGGACCCCGGACCACCGGGGGGGGGTGCTGCCCAGTCCCCCTCAGGCCCTTCCCGGCGCCCACTGCCCAGCCCACAGGGGACCAGGAGCTGAGCCGGTGAACTTGATTTAGGGAGCAAAGAACTACATGCTCCTTGTCCCCATCTCACATCCGTGCCATCACACATCCGTGCCATCACACATCCGTGCCATCACACATCCATGCCATCACACATCCGTGCCATCACACACCCGTGCGATCACACACCCATGCCATCTCACATCCATGCCATCACACATCCGTGCCATCACACACCCATGCCATCACACATCCGTGCGATCACACACCCATGCCATCTCACATCCATGCCATCACACATCCGTGCCATCACACATCCATGCCATCACACATCCGTGCCATCACACACCCATGCCATCACACATCCGTGCCATCACACACCCGTGCGATCACACACCCATGCCATCTCACATCCGTGCGATCACACATCCATGCCATCACAAAACCGTGCCATCTCACACCCGTGCGATCACACATCCGTGCCATCACACATCCATGCCATCACACACCCGTGCCATCTCACATCCGTGCCATCACACATCCGTGCCATCTCACATCCGTGCCATCACACATCCGTGCCATCACACACCCGTGCCATCACACACCCGTGCCATCACACACCTGTGTCATCACACATCCGTGCCATCACACACCCGTGCCATCACACACCCGTGCCATCACACACCCGTGTCATCACACATCCGTGCCATCACACATCCGTGCCATCACACATCCATGTTCTGTTTGCTCCACTTAGTGACATGTGGGGACTGCACTGTCCCCAGAGCTTGAGCTCGGGCCCAGTCTCCCTCTTGCCAACGACAGTGAACAGAGCCCTGATCCCCGGCCTGTCTGAGCGACGACTCTTACAGGTGCGCTGAGCAGAGGAAGCAGCGGTCCCGGCCCGGGGCTGCGGGCGGGAAGGCACCGAGGAAGCCTCCAGCCTGCTCTCTGCCAGGCTCATGCCCCATGGAAGTGCTGTTACCAAAGGGGTATCTAACAGGGGAGCCCACAAAAGTGTACGGGGCCAGGCCTACAGCCCGGGAGATGCCACCCGGAGACAGAGCCTGTGGGTGACAGTCCCGGTGGGCCTCTGGCCACAGGCAGTCCTGTTGGGGGGACGTGCACAGGTGTGAACTGGGGCTTGGGGGCCGCTGATAGAGCTCTTCACCCCAGAGAGGCGACAACCCCGTTTCCTCCAATGTGCATGGAGATCGAAACAGAGCTTGTGGCCTGGCTGAGCCCCAGGGCAGTGCCTGGCAGGCACCAGGGCACTGGTGTCAATATTTGCCATGCTTTGTCATATGCTTTTCATTCAAACAGTAGACACCCCTGAGATTCAGGTGTCCACTTCAGGGATAAAAGCGGGTCAGGGAAGGTGGGTCCAGAATGAAGTGGTTATGGGGGCGCGTTGGGTTCCACCACTGACTGCGTGAGAGCCACAAGCCTGAAACAGACTCCGCACAAAGCAGGATGCAGCAGAGTGGGCCCCGGCAGCCGAGCACCCACGGGCTCCTCACACCGAGGCCGCTCCCCGAGAGCCAGCACACGGGGCTCCAGGTCACCTGAGCAGCGTCACCTGCTGACGTGCGCCAGCAGCCTCAGTTCTTTCAGGGTAAAATGCTCATGTTCCCCAAAGAGTGGGGGTGTTTCGCAGTAAGAACTGGGCAACACTGCCTGATGGTGCGTGCGAGCCCTTCTCCACACTGAATTTACCGCTTCTTAAAGCACAGACCTCACCCCTGGACAGGGATTGTCAACCTAATATCTACTCCCCACATCCTGACTAACCGGGCTTCAATGATCCAGGCAGGCCACGTGTCCAGCGGAGAGTATTCACCTTCGCAGGCTGTCTTGAAGCAGGGGATGGCCACGGGACACTTTTGGTAAATAAGACACAAGCAGAAATGTGCTGGGGCTTCTGAGGAAATGTTTACTTCTTTGAAACAGGTTCTCTCCTTTCTTCTCCCATTCTTCTCTTCCTCCTTGAAACACAGCAGCAGTGCCCGGAGCTGCAGCCACCCCCTGCTGTGATCACACAGCAATGACCTAGGGCATGAAAGCCAACATTGGGGTGGCAAAGCAGAGAGAGGAAAGAGCAGGGGTCCCAGATGGCATCCGTGGACCCCTGCCCTCCTGTGGGGCCTGGGTTAGTCAGGGTGGCATCTGTGGACCCCTGCCCTCCTGTGGGGCCTGGGTTAGTCAGGGTGCCTGTTATTTGCAAGGAAATGCTACGGGATGTACGGGAGCTTATAGGGGAGGCTCTATGATGTAATGAGAATTGACCTGGTTTGAAGTTAAGAGGGCATTTGGACGGTCACTGGGGTGTGGCTCCAGATAAGGACATGGGAGGCACATGATAAGGACACTGATGGGACCCCCCCCCCCCCCCCGGACAAGAGTCAGAGGCTGAGATTGTGTTGCAAGGCTTTCTCTGTCCCCAGAGCCCGTGGCCTGGGCTGTATGCAGTGGGGGGAGGGGGAGTCACCAGGTTCCGTGAAGGCCACCAATGTGCTGGCCACCGAGGCAGCAGCTCGGCTTCCTGACCTGGTTTTGTGTGATTGATTTTCCTTTGTTTTCCCATGAATTAGGGTTTATTCTGGATCTAACCTTCTCTACACCCAGTGTAGGGGGACAAGATGGCCGGCGGATGGGGGACAAAGGGGAGAGAGAGTTCAGTAGAAAACCTTTACTAACGGTGATAAGATAACCAGGGGGCGGGACGGGGAGCTGTTTCCACCTAAAACAGCACTGTTTTTATCAGAGACGTGTTTTGGTTTTTCTTCCTGTTTCACAAGAATAACTGGTGCTGGCGTGAACTCAGTCATCCCGAACCCAAATATTGACATTCCAGGTGGGTGAGTCCCGCTCTCCTGCCTGGCCGTGGGCCGTGCAGGTGGCAGGCTGCGAAGGGAGGCGGAGGGACTCCGCGGGGAGGTCACATGAAGCCTGTGACCTCACGTGCCCAGAGAGCCTCCTGAGAAATCAGAGTGACCTCATTCCCGGGTGCTCGCCAAACCCTCAGCCTCTGGCGGAACCCACCCAGCTGCATTCCCGGGGGAACTGACCAGCAGCGGACACGGGTCACAGGTCACATGCACAGCGCCCTCCTGCCTCCCTGAGGAAGAGTTATGCGGCTTCTTCTTTTCTCTTTTTTAATATATTTTATTGATTTCAGATTGGAAGGGAAAGGGAGGGAGAGAGATAGAGACATCCATGATGAGAGAGAATCATTGATCGGCTGCCTCCTGCATGCTCCCTCCTAGGGATCGAGTCCACAACCCGGGCATGTGCCATTGACCGGAATTGAACCCGGAACCCTTCAGTCTGCAGGCCCACGCTCTATCCACGGGGCTTCTTAGAGGACAGCCAAGAAACCAAGCCCCCACTCCACTGGAAGGAGGGCTACCAGGGGTTGGTGACACAGTGCACTTCTGTGCTGGATCCCTGTTCTGTCCATCTCACTCCAGCCCCTCTGGCACCCCAAATGCAGCGAGTTGGGGGCGGGGGGAGCATTCTCATCTGTGTCTCATATTGTCATCAATAGAATTCCTATTTCCATTTGTCCTGTGGACAGCCTTGACTGCTCATGGCACATTTGGGGGCAGGAGATGGAAGAGTGGGGCCGGGGCTTCATCTCTTTAAGAAAAGAGAACCACACTGACATCCCCTCCACCGCCACCCAGGTCAGCGCCCCCCACCCTCCCCGAGGCTGTACACCCCAGAATTTTCTTTTTGAAATAAGGACATATTTCTGACTTTGAAGAGAAGGGCTTTTTTTTTTTTTTTTTCTTGCTTTTGAAACCCAAAAGGAGGTCTGGTGAAGCTACAGTAATGTAGGCAGCTTGATTTTAGCTTGAGGCATTCAGGTAATTCACATCCCAAGGCATTCGTAATGGGCCGTTGTGGGGCAATGCACGAAAGGGTACACACAAGTCCCAGGCAGGCCTGTTTGATCAAGACTCAGCCCTCGTCCACAGAAAGATGCTCCGCTACTTCACCTGCCTCTCAGCAACGGAGCGGCTGTCAACGGGACCAGGACGTGCCATCTTTGGGAAGATGTCTCCCCATTTTAGAGATGTTAAAATGTGGCTTTGAGTCGATGAAATACAGGCGTTGTTGATCTTGACTTGGTGCGTGATGTCATGTTGGACAAACCAGATTTCCACACGCGAAATAAATGTCAAAACCAAGACCACACAGCATTGCGGACCACCTGGGTCGGCATAGGAGACACCCGCTATAGGAGCTCAGCGGGAAGGAATGACAGCTGGTGCTGAGTGGGACTGGGGAAGGTTTTAAAAAGAAGGTATCTGGGTCCTGAAGGGTGGAACTCCAGAAGAAAGGAGAGGCCGGGACGTGGCATCATGGCAATTCTCTGAGCTAAGACGAGGAGAGCAAGGCAAGGGTGGGTGGGGGGAACTGGTAGGGGCACCAGCTGGTGAGGAGGCAAGTGGGACCCAGCTCACCAACTACTGAGACAAGGACGTGATTACACAATAAAGGAAGCTGACCTGAAATGGAAAGGACAGAGACCCCGGGGAGCTGTAAAATTGTTCAACTATCTTTGTTCCCTTTGTTTTACATAAAAATTGATAGATAGATGATAGGTAGGAAGATAGATAGATAGATAGATAGATAGATAGATAGATAGAAATAATACCGTAAGGAAAGTATAAGACAAAAAAACAAATTAGGAGAAAATAATTACAACTTATACCAGAGAAAGTGTGCTATGTCCCTAATATTTAAATGCTGCCAAAAATCAGGGGGAAAAAAAGATCAACAAATTCATTTTTTTCTATGAGCAAGAGATATGAACAGCAGGTCACAGAAAAAGAAATGTAAGTGGCCTTGAATGAACAAAAAGTTGCTCAAACTCACACTGAGAGAAAGGTACATCTTTAAGAAAGAGATTCTATTTCCCAGCTATCTATAATAATATAAGGGTAATATGCTAATTAGACCAGGTGTCCTTCCGGACGTCCTTCTGGACAAAGCCTGGGCCGGAGGGAAGCCGGTGCCAGCAGCCAGGGGAAGGAAGGCCTACTCTTGCACGAATCCGTGCACCAGGCCTCAAGTCTATAATTATAAAAGGGTAATATGCTAAGTAGACCTGGCATCCTTCCGGATGTCATTCCAGACATCCTTCTGGATGAAGCTGGGGCCAGAGGGGAGCCGGTGCTGGCAGCCGGGGGAAGGAAGGCCTACTCTTGCATGAATTTTTGTGCATCGGGCCTCTAGTCAGATTGATAAGAAGCCTAAAGCTTTCAGACACATCCAGCTGGGAGAACTGTACCAAGGCATCCTCTCACACTGTCTGTGGGAATGCAAAATGGAACAAGCAATACAAAGAGGAATTTGAGACTGTCCAGCAAACTGACATAATGACTCGGTGATATCTAATAAACAATAAATAAATTCTAGGAATCTATCCCAAAGATACTCTTTCAAAGGGAGGGGGGAGGTCTCCACAACCGCTATAGAGTGATCTCCAGGATACACTGGTAAGTGAAAAATGCAAGGTGCAGACCAATGTGTACAATATGCCACCCTCTGTGTAAGGAAGGGGAACAATACCCGCTTATTTTTGGTGATATTAAAAAACAAAGAGAAAATAAACCAAAACTTAATAAAGCTATTACCGTTAGGGGGAATAAGCAGAGAGCGGGGAGGCACAGGGATGAAAGCCAGACCTCTGTGAGTGGACCTGGCCGGGAGCTGTTGGAGGTGGTTTTCAGAACACAGCATGCCCGGGGGCAGGGTAGGAGATCCCTGCCAGGAGTGTGCTGGCGCTAGCTGGAACTGACCTGTGCTAGCTTGAATATTAAATACTCAAGAAGCTTGAGAGCTGGTTGTTAAACGACTGGAAACTGTATACTGGATGCAATCAAGGTGTTCCAGTCTGAGGACTGGCTCAGGTCCAGCATCTGGGCAAGGGATCAGGACTTTCTATTGGGGTGCTTGCCCTCCCCTTTCCGATCATCATTCAGGCTTGATTTCTGTTTTTGTTTTTTACAGATTTTGAAGAGTATGCAAGGGATGTGTTAGCCTTTCCCAAAAAGGTCATTATTTGTAGTGTTGCCAATGTCCTTGGTATAAATGCTCCCACCCTGAAGAAAAGACCTTGCAATCAAGACCAATGCACATAGTCCTTCCCCTTCCAGAACTCATACATATAACAATACACCCGAAAAAAAGGAATACCCTAGATTACAAGGACTATTGAATACAGGGTTCAAGTTCAGATGGATACTGGAGTCCTGAAACATCATTATGGGCTCCCTGTCAAAAGGAGACATAGGGAAGGCAGGTAGTAAGTGGAGTCCTAGCGACATCTCTCTCAGAGTGAATCCATCGGGCTCACAGACCAACCCAGTGGTCTTTCCTAGGTCCCTGGATGTATAATTAAAATGGACATCCTTGGTAGTTGATCCAATCCTAACATTCATTACTAGGCTTTTGAGAAGGAGCAGTCATATGGAGGGAGGTGGGGTAGAAGCCTCTGAAACTGATCTTCCACCCCCACCCCCACCCTGACCCAAGTCAAGATAGATAAATAAAATGTGGTATGTCCATACAATGAAATGTTATTCAGCTGTAAAAAGGAGTGAAACAGTGACACGTGATGAACCTTGAAAACTTTATGCTCAGTGAAATAAGCAGACACGAAAGGCACATCTTGCATGATTCCTTTTCCATGAAAAGTGCAGAGTGGGCAAATCCATAGGGAAGGAAAGCAGAGTAGTGATTGGCAGGGACAGGAAGGGACTGCTTAAGAGCATAGGATTTCCTTTGGAGTGATGAGAATGTTCTGGAACTAGAGAGTGGTCATGGTTGCACAACACTGTCACTGTACTAAATGCCACTGAATTATACATTTTAAAATGGCTAAAGTGGTAAATTTTATAACATTGTTATCATACACACATGAAAAACACACCTGCTAAACGTCAGCAGCTCTGGACATAATCAGCACTGTAAGTCTTGGTTGATCTTACAGGGGGACAGCTCTGTTTTAATCTGAGGTATTATAATTCTTAATGAGTTCAAGTAGCTTTCCATGTGCTTTAGGGAATTTTAATGTTTGAATTTTGTATTTGATTGTTTTGCATCTTATCCTGGTTTGGTTGTAAGGATTTTTTCATTTGCACACTAACCTTTCATCTATCATGCATATTACAAATATTTTCTTGCCACAGTCTTTTCGCTGCAAGGGTTCAGGAGTCTGGAGAAGGGCCAGACGCATAAATGGATAGAGACTAGACAAGGAATATAAATTTGGAAGGCATGGGGGAGCCAGAGGAGGCTTCACTCTCAAGAGGAGTGGCTCCCCGACTCTCCGGACCCACTGGAAAACACACTGGCACTTTAGAAATGCAAACAGGCATATCAAAGGTAAAGTTCGATAAACAGGAAAGGATTATCTGGTTAGGGGAAATGCCTACGGCAGTTCAGCAGCAGGTAATCACATGCAGATTTTCAGCCTTGCTGAAAATGTCCATCAGCCTTCTGACGAACTTCTTACATTTATTATGCTAACTATTGTTCTTAGCCTCCAGCATTTTCTGGCAGTTTTAGATCTCCAATTTGTATACCAAAAAGATTCCCTTTCGATTTTGATTGAAATTACACCAATGGTGGACTGACCGGGGAGAGTGGAGGACTATATAGCCCTGAGTTTTTGTCCTTGTCTATCTCAGGTCCCCAGTGGATGTATGTTGTGTATTTTTTGGTCAAGTATTTTCTATTTTGTTCATGTCCGACCCTCTTCACTGTCCTCTCGGGTGCTTTATGGTTTGGGCTGTGACGGCGCTGAGCATCTTTCCCACAGTGTACTCACACGGGCACGGCTGGCGTGATGGAGGCTGTTAGTGGCTGTGAGTTTATTTCACACCTCATCCCTCTGTGAATGTGACGTTAGTGGCAGTCACTCAGCAAAAACTTTCCTCGTGTTTTTCACAAGTTCTCTGGAGCCAAGAAAAGAACAGATGGGAAAACAGAGTCCTGCAACATACTCACCACTTTAATGAGTAAAATCTAATTATAGAAAATAAACCAGCACTAATGAGAGTTCTCCTGCAACCAGTCTAAACACCAACGAGGAAGGGAGGGCGTGGGATCCTCCTGCTGGGGCAACACACACACACACTGGGAGGGTATAAAAGCCCACAGAGCAAGCACCTCACACACTCACACACACACTCACACCCCCACCTCCCAGCTCACCTCCAGCCCCACCGCCCCACCATGGCCGCATCTGCCCTGTCTGTCTGCTCCAGCGACCTGAGCTACGACAGCTGCACCTGCCTGCCCGGGTCCTGTGACTCTTGCACCGACTCCTCCTGGCAGGTGGACGACTGTCCAGAGAGCTGCTGTGAGCCCTCCTGCTGTGCCCCCACCTGCTGCGCCCCCAGCTGCTGCCAACCCTCCTGTTGCACCTCCTGCCCCTGCCAGCAGGCCTGCTGTGTGTCTGTCTGCTGCAAGCCCGTCTGCTGCACACCTGTCTGCTGCAAGCCCGTCTGCTGCACACCTGTCTGCTGCAAGCCCGTCTGTTGCACACCTGTCTGCTGCAAGCCCGTCTGCTGCA
The DNA here is from genome assembly GCF_963455305.1 of Plecotus auritus. NCBI lineage: Eukaryota > Metazoa > Chordata > Mammalia > Chiroptera > Vespertilionidae > Plecotus > Plecotus auritus. Next base: position 222,803,924 of record NC_137771.1, on the reverse strand, counting down.
CACCTGTCTGCTGCAAACCTGTGTGCTGCACACCCGTCTGCTGCAAGCCTGTGTGCTGCATGCCCGTCTGCTCTGGGGCCGCCCCCTGTTCAGCCCCCTCGTGCTGCCAGGCCACCCCCTGCCTCTCATCCTGCTACAGACCCTCCTCCTGCATGTCCGTCATCTGCCGCCCTGTGTGCAGGCCTGCCTGCTGCGTGCCCACCTCCTCCTGCTGTGGCCCTGCCTCCTCCTGCCAGCCCAGCTGCTGCCGCCCGTCCTCCTGCATGTCCCTGCTCTGCCGCCCCGTGTGCTCCCGCCCAGCCTGCTGTGTCCCCGCCTCGGCCCAGACATCCTGCTGCTGAGCAGCTCCATCTTCTGCCTCTCGAGCTGCTGTCCTTGCTCCTGAACACAGTTTTCCTCTCCTCGGAGCCCCGGAGCCCCTCTGCTGCTGCCAGGCCCTCCCCCTCTCCCACCCTCTGCTGGTGCCAGGCCCTCCCCCTCCCACCCTCTGCTGGTGCCAGGCCCTCCCCCTCCCACCCTCTGCTGGTGCCAGGCCCTCCCCCTCCCACCCTCTGCTGGTGCCAGGCCCTCCCCCTCCCACCCTCTGCTGGTGCCAGGCCCTCCCCCTCCCACCCTCTGCTGGTGCCAGGCCCTCCCCCTCCCACCCTCTGCTGGTGCCAGGCCCTCCCCTCTCCCACCCTCTGCTAGTGCCAAGCCCTCCCCCTCCCACCCTCTGCTGCTGCCAGGCCCTCCCCCTCCTACCCTCTGCTGCTGCCAGGCCCTCCCCCACCCACCCTCTGATGCTGCCAGGCCCTCCCCCTCCCACCTTCTGATGCTGCCAGGCCCTCCCCCTCCCACCCTCTGCTGCTGCCAGGCCCTCCCCTCTCCCACCCTCTGCTGCTGCCAGGCCCTCCCCTCTCCCACCCTCTGCTGGTGCCAGGCCCTCCCCCTCCCACCCTCTGCTGGTGCCAGGGCCTCCCCCCTCCCACCCTCTGCTGGTGCCAGGCCCTCCCCCTCCCACCTTCTGCTGCTGCCAGGCCCTCCCCCTCCCACCCTCTGCTGCTGCCAGGCCCTCCCCTCTCCCACCCTCTGCTGCTGCCAGGCCCTCCCCTCTCCCACCCTCTGCTGGTGCCAGGCCCTCCCCCTCCCACCTTCTGCTGCTGCCAGGCCCTCCCCCTCCCACCCTCTGCTGCTGCCAGGCCCTCCCCTCTCCCGTCGGTGGACCCACAGTCATTGCCTGATGCAGATTTGAACGTGCCCCCCATCCCTTTTTGAGAAGAGATGACCCACAAATCCCTCACTGGGGTGGACTTGGGGCCCCCCGGAGCCTCCTCTGCAGGACTGGTGGCGTGCTTTCCATGTGACAAAAGCCAATTGCTAAATCAATAAAACGTTTGTGCCGGGAAATATGTGTTTGCTTTCTCCTCCCCTGCGCCCCCTGGACCACTCCAAATCTGGGCTCTGGGTGCTCCGTCTGGCAGGAGCCAGACCATAAAGACGTGCTCTCCAATCCAAGTTCAGAGCAGCTGGGCGACGAGATCTGAAAGGGAGCCATCTGCACGCTCGTCTCCCTTCCCGACCCATCTGCACGCTCGTCTCCCTTCCCGACCCAGCGGCCCACCCTCCCCGCAGTGGGCAGCCCTCCGAGGCTGGGCCCAGGAGGCAGGTGTGGGTGCTGGAGGCTTGGACCTTGAGGGACGTGGGCTCCTGCCCATGTCTGTACCCCTGCCCGTCCAGGTGAAGGGGGAGTTGGGAGCAGCAGACACCCTGTTGGTCAGGAGCTGACAGCCCAGTACCTAGCACCGTGCTGACCTCCCCAGGAGAGGTGCCTGCACAGAGAGCGCCTGCACGCTGTCTGGACACAGGGGCTGACACAGGGGCCGATGCTCTGAGCATCAACAAGACCCTGTGGGCCCCAAGAGGGGCTCAAAGCTCAGTTCAGACATCGCTCATTCCACTCAAGGTTTCAAGGCCTGCCTGAGGAGGCAAGAGCAAAAAGACGCCTGTGAACAAACCCTCAGGACTGTGGGGGAGGATGAGCCTGCAGTCTCAGTGGACCACTAGTACTAGAGTCAAGACACCATTCAGACTGACCAGGCAGCACTGGGGGCCCTGCTTATCCCTTATGCCCTCATCTAGAACACACCCAGGAGGACCACAGGAGCAGGGGAACAGCGGAGGCCAGCAGACGGGACCAGGAACAGAAGACATCTTTGGGGGGCGGGGCGCGCAGGGGAGCCTGTAAGCCCCGCCCTCACCCCACATAAGCTCTACACAGGGAAAGAGGGGACGCAGTGAAAACCGTAAGAGGGCCTTGACAGAGGAAATGGCTGGATCAAAAACCCGCCTTGACTCTTAAATCCCTCAGCTGGGCTGAGTTCACTCAAAACTGTACCTGCTACTTGCTCACTCAAATTCTAAGAAATATCTGACCATCTTTATAGATAAATGGACAAAGGCCTGATGAACTCCTCAGAGCACAGAGCTAAAAAGACGTGGGGAGCCCTAACCGGTTTGGCTCAGTGGATAGAGCGTCGGCCTGTGGACTGAAAGGTCCCCGGTTCGATTCCGGTCAAGGGCATGTACCTTGGTTGCGGGCACATCCCCAGTAGGGGGTGTGCAGGAGGCAGCTGATCGATGTTTCTCTCTCATCGATGTTTCTGACTCTCTATCCCTCTCCCTTCCTCTCTGTAAAAAATCAATAAAATATATATTTAAAAAAAAAAAAAAGACGTGGGGAAAGGTTCTACCTCATTTCTGGTGCTGACGAGGATGCGCGGGAGAGGGAACGAACCCTCGTGCACTGTTGGTGGGAATGCCAGCTGGTACAGTCGCTGCGGAGCTTCCTCAAAGTTAAACATGGAGCTGCCTTGCCCTAGCCGGTGTGGCTCAGTGGATAGAGTGTCGGCCTGAAGGGTCCCAGGTTTGATTTCAGTCAAGGGCATATGCCTGGGTTGTGGATTCGATCCCCAGTGTGGGGCGTGCACGAGGCAGCTGATCAATGATTCTCATCATTGATGTTTCTATCTCCCTCTCCCTTCCTCTCTGAAATCAATAAAAATACATTTAAAAAATAAAAATGAAAAAAGAAATGGAGCTGCCTTATGACCCAGTGATTCTACTTCTGGGTATATATCTGAAGAAACCCAAAACACGAATTCAGCAGAATATATGCATCCCTGTGTTTATTGCAGCGTTATTGACAATAGCCAAGATTTGGAAGCAGCCCAGGTGCCCATCAGTAGGTGAGTGGATAAAAAATCTGTGGGACATTTGCACCATGGAATACTACTCAGCCATACAAAAGAATTAAATCTTACTTCTTACGACAGCATGGTCGGACCAGAAGAGTATTACGCTAAGTGAAATAAGCCAGTTAGAGAAAGATAAATGCCACATGATTTCATTTACATGTGGAATCTAATGAACAAAATAAACTAACAAACAAAATAGAAGAACAGACTCACAGCTGTCAGAGGGGAGGGGCTGGGGGCTGGGTGAAAAAGGTGAAGGGATTAAGCAAAAAAGAAAAAAAACCTCATAGACAGACAACAGTATGGTGATTACCAGAAAGAAGGGGTGTGTGGAGGCAGGAGAGGGTAAAAAGGGGGTAAATGGTGATGGAGAGAGACTTGACTTGAAGTGGTGAACACACAATACAGTGTGATGTATTCTAGAATCGTACACCTTAAATCTATATCATTTTCTTAACCAATGGCACCGCAATAAGTTCAATTAAAACATATTTTAGGGGTTCTACTTCCTTCCTAACCCAAGGAAAGGGAGATGCAGGGATGTCGACACATGTGAAAGCCAGCAACCTACAAGCCACGATGTCGGTTACAGCTGACTCCCCATGGCTCCCCGAGTGAACCCATTTCTGCAGCAATGCCCTCACATCCCTGGGTGCCTCTGCCTGGGACACTGCCCTCACATCCCCGGATGCCTCTGCCTGGGACACTGCCCTCACATCCCCGGATGTCTCTGCCTGGGACACTGCCCTCACATCCCCAGGTGCCTCTGCCTGGGACACTGCCCTCACATCCCCGGATGTCTCTGCCTGGGACACTGCCCTCACATCCCCGGGTGCCTCTGCCTGGGACACTGCCCTTCACATCGCCCACTGCAGCTCAGCATCACCTCTTCATGGAGGCCCAGCCGCCCGCCAGCACCCTCACTCCCTATCTGCTGCCCCTGTTTTCCTCCCTGGAATCACTCTGTGCATGAATTTCTCCATCCGCTCCTTTATTCCTTGCCCTGGAAGGCTCCCGAGGCCAGGATGGCTCCACTGCCTGCACACGGGGTCGACTATTTGTTGCATAAACAAGTCAATTTCTGCCTAGATTTTGGACAAACTTTCTGCAAAGGGCAGATGGTGAGCATTTCGGGCTTTGCTGCCACAAGGTCTCTCCCATAACTCCTCAGCGGCTTGCGCCTAAGCAGCCCTAGACAGACGCAGGGACATGGACGTGGCTGCGTCCAACAAAGCTTTTATTCGCACACGGGCAGCAGCCAGATCCTTCCTGCAGACTTCCGTTTGCAGAGTCCTGCTTTCAGGACATGAGACACCAATGGCTGAAAGGATACGGTTCTCTGAGCGAGCCAGGGTGCTCTGTGCACAATAATGGCCTGGCGGAACCCCAGGAGCCCACGTGGTCAAACCAGAACACCCTGTTTACAGAGGGGACCCGGCCTCGGAGCCAAGCTTGTTTATGTGGAGCCTCACACAGGAGAGCGCGTCCAAGGAAAGAAGGTGCTGGAAACACGGAGGAAGCAGCCGTGGGGAAGCATGAGGAAGTCAACAGTCGTGCTTCTGTGTTGCCGGGATGCCCACAGCCTGGGTGTAAAGGCCGCCAGACATCTCCGCCCTCACTCCCACCCCAGCCAGCCCACGACAACATGTGCCACACCAGCTGCCACACAGGCGGCCAGGCTGGCTGCTGCTCGCCCAGCCCTTGCCAGTCCTCCATCTGCCTGCCCATGAGCTGCAGGCCCACCGTGTGCATGGCCCCTTCCTGCCAGTCCTCCATGTGCCTGCCCGTGAGCTGCAAGCCAGCTGTGTACGTACCCGTGAGCTGCCAGGTGCCCTGCTGGCCTGTGAACTGCAAACCCACGGTGTGCATGGCTCCCTCCCGCCAGTCCTCCGTGTGCCTGCCCGTGAGCTGCAGGCCCGTCGTGTGTGTGGCCTCCTCCTGCCAGTCCTCTGGGTGCGCCCAGCCCTCCTGCCCCACCCTGGTCTGCAGCCCATCTCCGGTGGCACCCCTTCCTGCTGCTGACCGCCAGCCTCCTCCCCAGCTGCTCCCAGTGCAGACGGGCCACACCTGCGCTCTCCCGCAACCAGTCCTCAGCGGGCCTCCAGGTTCTGCACATGGCAGATGACAAGCACGTTCGACCAGCCCTCTGAACTCCAGGACGAGAAGGCGGCAGGGCGATCTGGATCCCTCATGGCCCTGGGCATCCCCCCAGGGAAGCCCTGGAACTTAGGGTCCCCCTCTGGCTCCGGCAGGAACCCCCACCCGGTGTGAGGCAAATAAACGGCGCTTCCTCCACGCAGCTGTGCCTCTTTTTTCTCCTTCACATGTTAAAGTTCTTCCCTTGAAGGCGGACACCAGCCGAGCACAGCAGCACCGCCTCAAAGAGCTCCGACCAGAAAGCCCAGCTGAAGGTCGGGGTGCCCTCGGGGGGGTGGGGGTGTGCTCCGTGGGTGGAGGGGTGGGGAAGGTGCCGTCCCCAAGGCTGCCACCAAGACATTGTTGATGGGAAAGGGCAGAGGCAAAACCTCTCCTGCTGAGTGGGGGGTGCAAAACAGGCCTGGGCTCGGGTCGCACAGGGTCCCCCAAAGGACTGCTACAGCAGGAAACCCCCACCCAACCCCCCACGTGTACAAGGCGGAGTCTGGCCGCCCCAGGGAGGGTGGCAGGAAGACAAGGAAGCTCGCCCTCTCAGTCTCTGGTGCGCAGGTCCTGCTCCAGGCGCCCTCCTGCCCCCACAGCACAGCTGCAGGAGCAACATCCGTGTCCACCGAGGAAAGGAGACGCGTGTCGTGGTCCCCTCTGTGTGCAGGCGCGCAGGGACAGTGAGAACTTAGGGCAGAGCAAGGACACCCGCCCCCCCACGCCCTGAACAAGGTGCCCGCAGCCCACCACCAAGGAATCTGAAATCTCCGATGCCCAAAGGTCCTCACCATGACAACGAAACCCAAACCAAGGTCAACATCCGAGCAGGTTGATTCGACCCTCCCCCCACCACACACACACACACACACACACACACACACACACACACACACACGGTGACCTGACAGGAGGAGAGGCATCCATCTCCGGAGGAAACGCTGTTTATGTCCATTTCCATTAGAACTTGGTCTCTGAGATTCAACGAGAGCTTAGAAGATGCACCGAAGAGGCAGGGAATAATCTATTTTTAAGAGGCAAAGCAATCAACACAATTGGACCCCAAAGGACCCACATGTTGCAGCCATCAGACAGAGAAAGGCACATACTGTATGGTCTTACTTATATGTGGAATCTAAGAATAAGCCAGCCCAGCCGGTGTGGCTCCATGGTGAGTATCAACCCATGAAATAAGAGGTCTCTGGTTCTATTCCCGGTCAGGGCACATGCAATCCCCAGTAGGGGGCATGCAGGAGGCAGCCAATTGATGTGTCTCTCTCACTGATGTTTCTTATCTCTCTTTCTCTCTCTAAAAAATGAATTAAAAATATTAAAAATAAATAAACCAAACTCACAGGTACAGAGAACAGATTGAGGGTTGTCAGAGGAGGAGTGGGGGTGGGTGGGTGAAATGGATGAAAAGAGTCAAAAGATACTTTCAGCTATCCATGATAATAAAAGCATAATATGCAAATCAACCAAACAGCTGAACAGTGGAACGACTGTCCAGTGGAACAACCATCCAGACGACCATGCACTGGAGCCAGGCCAGCTAAGGTGGGTGCAATGTGATTGTTCTGGGGGCCCCACCATCACCCCACAATTGCCCTGCATTGGGAGGCCCAGGCCATCAGCCAGCGGGGCGATCAATCAAGGGGAAAGGGTGTGTGTGTGTGGGGGGGGGGGGGGCAGCTGTCAGCAGCCAGGGAAGGAAGGCCCCGACTGGCAGCCAGTACTATCGGCCCTGATTGTTGGCCAGGCCTAGGGACCCTACCCGTGCACCAGGCCTCTAGTGTATATATGTTATCCCAAAAAATGTATACACACACTTTGAATAACTAAAAGGCAGTGTTTATTAAAATACATTTCATTTCCAAAATTTAGCTATCAGCTCTTAAAGTGTATATACATTTTGGGGGGAACACCCTGTACATTCATAAAATATATATGATATAAGAGCATATATATGTGTATATATGTATGTATATGTATACATATATAAAGTATATACATTACATAAGTATAATCTTATATGATAAAAGCCTAATATACTAAGTGTCCAGTCGTCCAATCGGCCATTCATCCAATCAAAGCGTAATATGCTAATGATATGCTAATGTCTCTCAACTGCTTGCTATGATGTGCACTGACCACCAGGGGGCAGATGCTCTGACCAGTAGGTTAGCTTGCTGCTGGGGTCCAGCCAATCAGGACTGAGCAAGACAGTCCTGACAGCCCTGGAGCCCTCCTGCGTCCCTCCCTGGATCCGATCGGGCACTGGTGGGGTCCCTCAGCCTGGCCTGCGCCCTCTCACATGCAGCCCTACAGCAGAACTACTGGTTGCTCTGATGCGCACTGACCACCAGGAGGCAGATGCTCAATGCAGGAGCTGCCCCCTGGTGGTCAGTGCGCTCCCACAGGGGGAGTGCTGCTCTGCCAGAAGCCTGGTTCATGGCTGGCGAGTGCAGTGGCGGTGGCGGTGGCGGGAGCCTCTTCTGCCTCCGTGGCCGTTGGACATCCCCCGAGGGCTCCCAGACTGTGAGAGGGTTCAGACAGGGCTAAGGGACCCCCACCCCTCAAGTGTACAAATTTCGTGCACCAGGACTCTAGTTACATATATATACACACATTTATACACACCTATGTGTGTATAACTGGAGATCTATAGAGGACACCAAAAATTTTTCTGAAAATTGATAAAAAGGACAGAATGAATCAGGTACCTGACCTTTCCTATAAAAACAGTATTTTAGGTAAGCAAATATTCAAAGTAAAGTTATTCTTTGTAGAAGAATTCCAGCCAAAAGAAATTAGCCAGAATAACTGACTCAGGCAATCACCATTTGCAATGCCTGGTGGCATGGATCTATGTCATGATTCTCAGAGGCTGAATGGCTTCGGGGGAGCAGGCTGACAGCACCTGACCCAGGGCTCAACCACAACACCCCAAAACGGAGGCACCAGACATCCCTGGCCTCTTGGGGTGAAGCCCTTGGACACACAGCTCTTCCTGGGAAGCGGTCTTGTCAGAAGAGGTGAAACTCCATTTCCGCCAGACTGCAGACCTTCTCCCATTTTACAGGAAATAAAGAGGTGGAGGGATGTTGTCAACAACACCCTGAAGACACAGACAACCTAGTCCAGGACGCGGGCAACACCCCAGGACAAATAGTTGATTTCTTCCACAGGTAAATACTGTAAGAACCGCGGGAAATCAGAAGGGACCTGGGGAAACATCACCCCCATGCTCCATGCCAGCCTTATTTGGACTCTGACCAACGATTTGTCTTTGTTTAGACAATCAGAATAAATTAAATAGACGAGTTAGCACCATCCATAGCCTTAGGTTTCAAGCTTATCTAAATGCTTCTCGTGCATACATTACATAAGTATACTAGACATATATGTCTGTCCACGCACAGGTTTCTATAATGTGCTTATGCTTAATTAACTTGCCCCTTTGGGTAAAATATCAAGGACTTCTTCCTGTGTCCACAGACAAAGATCACTCTACCCTAGGCATCCTCAAACTATGGCCCGCAGGCCACATGCGGCCCGCCGAGGACATTTATCCGGCCCGCCGGGTGCTGCTGCCTGTCCTGCTTAGCAGCCGATTCGATCCGGGCCCGCAGTGCGCATAGGAATTTGTTCATAGTTTTTTTTTTTAACTATAGTCTGGCCCTCCAACGGTCTGAGGGACAGTGAACTGGCCCCCTGTTTAAAAAGTTTGAGGACCCCTGCACCCCATCCTTCGTAATGCCTGTGTAGTATTCATTATACAGACACAGCTGAAGAGAGAATTAGAAAAAATGAGGAGGAGCTAGAGGAGGTGGAGGCACGTTGTCAACAACACCCTAAAGACACAAACAACGTGACCCAGGATGCAGGCAACACCCCAGGACAAATAACAGATTTCCTCAAAACGACTTTATTCCTCTATTAATGGTCCTCAGCTTGTCTCCCTTTCTGTTGTTGTTGCTATTACACTGTGATCCTAAACACCTTGTACAACTGTCTTGGTGCAAGCATTTCTGTTAAGCCAATTCGCAAGAGAAAACACCCGCTTTTTAAGGGAAGAGGAAGCAGGCCCAGGAAGGCTGACCGCCTAAGGCTCCAGTCAGTGCGGAGCTGAGTGGGAGTCTCAGTCTCCCTCTCCCGCCCTGCCTCCAGCTCTGGGGACTCGGGCGGGGCAGTGAACTGACTGTAAATCCTGGGGAGAGGGCTGCAGAGCACCCCACCCAGCTGATGTGGCTGCAAACATTTGAAACCTACTTGGGATCGTGAGCCCCATGGTTGGGCGACATTTCTCAAACTGGCGTCCAGTAAACTGATGGAGCCGGTAAGCCACCCACACTTGGCACTTGCGCAGTCCCCAGCAGTGATGAGGCGATAGCGGATGATGAGACAGCAGAATTCCTCTAGGGATTACCCCAGGTAACACAAACCAGCCACACCCAGAGGCTCCAAGGTCCACTCCATTGACTGGAGGACCTGGGAGAAGCGAGGACAACAATGCCTCTTATGTGGGTGGCCCCGAGAGAGGCTCTCCTGTCTTGTCCCCTTCCAGGGGGCAGTGGGGCTGACCTGGAATACGAAGGCTTCTTTGCTGGTATCTCCCCCAACCTGTTCTGTCCATCTCTGCGAAGGAGGTGTTGCCTAGCAACCGAAGAAGGGCAATGACGTCCTTGAACGATTCTGTTCCACTCCCGCGACACTTAACTCTGGCTGATGATTAGCGCAGCCCGGAGAGGCGACAACCTACCGTAAAGAAAAAGGACTTCTATAAAGTCACCAGGGCCAGAAGGGGTCTTCGAGCATGGCCTTGGGAAAGGGCCTGACCTAGACCAGATTAGGGGCTCTCAGAAAGAACCTTTCTCCCTAAACCCGCAAGATTCCTTGGGCACGCGGACAATAGGTGTTAAGAAAACTCTTTGAAATCGGAGCCATGCCATTTACTTTCTAATCTGTAAAGCTGCCGTGCAAATGCGGTATTGGCGGGCCTGCCTCCCTGACATCCCCGGCCAGCCGGCCTTTACGCTTTGTCAATACAGTAAGTGAGGCAGCTGCACAGCACTGGAGCAGGTAACTGTGATTGGCGCTCGGGCCTGCCCTGTTTCTATAAGAATGTGTTAATCATTTACATGTTGACGGAGAGTTCCTGTGGACACGGCGGTAGAAAGCCTTTTCAAAGAGCCGTTTCTCTCGCCCTGTAAGTGATCCTAGATACGCTTGGGATTACCTGGACTCGAGTACCTTGGGCACTTTAAGTCATGCCCTTGGGAAAGCGGGCTTGGCCGCGCTCCTCTCATCGTAAACTGGCACCAAAACGCCTCCACTTGTCCACACAAAGAACAGAGAATCCGGTGCTCTCACACCGCTCACCGTTCCACACTCCAAAGGCTCGGGGCTGCAGGACCGGCCGCGGGGACTGCCCCCACCCTGCGCCTCAAACCTCTAGAGAAAGGGGAGGGGTCTCCCACAATCCCATTTCCTGGGGAACCACTGCTGAGGTTTTGGCGTTGTTGTGTGTATTTTTAAAAAAATATTTTGTTATTGATTTCAGAGAGGAAGGGAGAGAAAGATAGAAACATCAGTGATGAGAGAGAATCATTGATCGGCTGCCTCCTGCACATCCCCTACTAGGGATCAAGCCCGCAACCCAGGCATATGCCCTTGAGAGGAATCAAACCAGGAATCCTTCAGTCGGCAGGCTGACGCTCTATCCACTGAGCCAAACCGGCTAGGGTGGTTCTGGTGTGTTTTTAAAAATTCCCTTTTGTGCAGTGTGTGTCTGTTGTGGTGGGGGTGAGTGTGCTTGTCCTTCTTATAAAGTTGGAGTCCTAGGGTTGCTGTAACTTTGTTGCCCGTTTTTTGTTGTTTTTTTTTTCTCAGAAAACCTTGTTTGTGATGCAGATCTACGGGCAAAAACGAATGCTACGGGCGTCCCTCATCCTCCCCCTCGCGGCTCCTCGATGTCCTCTGTGCTTTGCTGTTTAAAACAAGCTGCCGCGTTGAGTAGGAATTCAGGTCCCTGTGGTGGTGGCGGGACCTCTGCCAACCCCGCAGCTCACACCTGCTCCCCCAGATTTCAGGCGGTGGTTCTGATCATTTCTGTGATGTTCTAAGATGTTCGAAAAGCGTGAACGTTGACCCTTGTGGTCAAATAACCAAAACCTCAAGAATAGACAGGCCCTAACCGGTTTGGCTCAGTGGATAGAGCGTCGACCTGTGGACTGAAGGGTCCCAGGTTCGATTCCGGTCAAGGGCATGTACCTTGGTTGCCGGCACATCCCCAGTGGGAGGTGTGCAGGAGGCAGCTGATCAATGTTTCTAACTCTCTGTCCCTTTCCTTTCCTCTCTGTAAAAAATCAATAAAATATATTAAAAAAAAAGAAGAAGAATAGGTGGGGTTCCCTGAAGCAGTTCATTGGGTTTCCCCGTTTCCCGCATCCCCTTCTGGGTGAAATCCTGGCATGGCCGTCAGGCAGCCTCTTTGGAGCTGACCACAATGGTCGTGACTCACAGCACAACACAGTCATCTCTGCCCCAAGCCGACAAAGAATGAATTGCGCTCCCTACAGAACGTGCCAGTGGGCGATGGTGGTGGTCTTAGGCCGCGCCATGGGGGTCGCTGTGGGTTGAATTATGTCCCTTCCTCAAAGATGCGTTGAGGCTAACTCCTGGCTCCCATGAATGTGACCTTATTTGAAAACTAGTAGCCCTGCGCACGAATCCGCGTGCCAGTAGCTCTCTGCCGGGCCTGACTGCTCTGCACCTGCTGTCTAGAGCAGCCGTGGGCAAACTACGGCCCGCATGCCGGATCCGGCCCGTTCGGCTGTTCTATCCGGCCCGCGGAGCCGAAAGAGCGGAGGGTTCTCTTGCTCTCCCCTCCGCTCCTTTACTTTGAATTTATATTAGTTCACACAAACACTCCATCCATGCTTTTGTTCAGGCCCTCCGGTCCAGTTTAAGAACCCATTGTGGCCCTCGAGTCAAAAAGTTTGCCCACCCCTGGGCTAGAGGCTCTCTGCGGCCCAGAGGCCCATCCACGGCTGGGCGCTGAACGCTTGCCTCATTGCCGCGGGGACAAAGCAAGCATTCCGCCAGGCCGCGCACGCTGCCTGCTCTCAGCGGCCGCTCCCCTCCCCCTGGGACTGGGGGACTCAGGCGGGGCTGAGAGGACTGGGTGCCGCCATCTTGTGGCTATGGGCACCGCCATCTTTGTGACTGAGTTATGGTTAATTTGCATATTACCCTTTTATTAGATAGGATAGGATCTTGGCGATGGCATCATGTTTAGATGAGGGGAGAGGGGACTGGTTCTCCCAGTGTCCTTCTTTCCAAACCACAGCGTGGGGGTCCCTGCAATGAGCCACACCACAGCCAGGGTCTATCTGCCTGCCTTCACCGCTTTCTCCAGGCCAGGGGGGAGCAAGCAGGGCTCAGAGCAGCTGGATCATGGGGTTCTGACCCCTGCGGGCATCACCCCTGGGAAGGAGCAGCTTTGCTGGAGGAGCAGCCGTGGCCTGGGTCTGACGGGCACCGTGAGCCTTGCAGAGCTGTCTGGGCCTGGCCACCGGCTTCTCAAGCCCCTGCTGACCGGCATTCGTGGGCCCCTGTGAGAACCACGGCCATGGGCACAGGATCCAGGCACCCGATGCAGAGGCCCCGAAACCACACTCCCTGTGAGAGTCAAACTCAAACTGAGACTCGGGCCAGGGGACGGGTTCGCGTGCTCGTGCGCAGCGGTGGGAACCTGGAGCACACCTCTGCTCTGGGCCAGGACCGGAGCCGGACTCTGTGAGGTTGCTTGTTCCGGGTGAGGGTAGGCATGGTGGCTGCCCGGGTGCCCCACAGAGCCCTCGGGGTACGATGGAGGAGAAGAGAGGATGGGTGCCCTCTGGGGTTCAAGGTCATACATGGATCCCCACATGTTTCCTCACCTTTGCCAGCCCAGACCTGCTCCCCTGTGGGTGCCAATGGGCCCCAGGTGACTACCTGGGAAATAGAGTCAAAGGTGCCCCGGACTCTGACAGCAGGGGCTGGGACACAGTTAGCACTTGGTGAGTGTCAGTCGCTGCTGTTTCTGGCCACCTCCACCCTAATGCACAGTGTGGGGCGGGGGTGGGGGGGGCAGGCTCCAAGAGGCCCTCAGTGACCCTGCTGTTCATGTCCTGTGGCGTCCCTTCTCTTTGAGTGGAGGCTGGACCTAGTAAACCAAACACAGCAAGAGTGACAGGATGCTTCTTCTGTGATTAGTTTCAAGACTGATTTCCATCCTGTGCACTCTTTCCGCACACCTCCCCAGCCTTCACACTCTAATGAAGCAAGCAGCCATGTCAGGGAGGCCCACGCCCACGTGGCAAGAAACTCAGGGTGGCCTCTGGCCAACAGCCGAGGAGAAACTGAGTCCCTCAGGGAACAGCCAGCCCCAGAGGAACCGAGTCTTGCTGACAAGGGCTGACTGAGCCTGAAGGCGATGCGTCCCCGTTGAACCCTTAGATGACTCTGACCCCAACCAACACCTGGACTGTAACCTTGAGCTCTGAAGAAGCCAGGCAATGGGCCGAGCTGGCATCAGAGTGGGGACACCTTCTCCCCACTCCACCCATAGCCCTGCTAATCCTTTTGGCAACCAGGAGAAGACGGTCCTCCCTGGTCCATTCAGGCACACTCTGCCCGGATTCATGACCCACAGGAACTGTGAGATGAGAAGCGGGTTCTGAGCCGCTGCATTCTGCACTAATTTGTTATGCAGCAGTGGCTAACTAATACAGAACCGGACCCTCTGTGCCTGCAGGGTTGTCTATTCGGTCAACAGAAATGCATTTCTTCCACTCATCCCATGTTTATTAACACCTGCCACGTGCAAAGCACCTGTGGGGCTCCGAAGTAAAAAAATGAGACTGGTCCTACTCTCCAGAAATGGCAAGCCCCCCAAGAGATGGTCTGCCGAAGGGGTGACGGGCCACAGAGAACTGTGAGGCCCAGTGCCGGCTCGCGGGCAGGTGTTCTTATCGACAAGCAGAGCTGAGGATGAAGGCGAGGCTCAGCGGCACACACTGGCAGAACTGTGCCTCTTGTCCCCGAAGTACTAAGGGTCTAGCTGCCTCCCCAGGACCCCCCTCCCTAGAGAGGTTAGCCCGGCTCCTGAGGGTCCCTAGGGCCTCCTCCTGCACCACACCATGGCCAGTACCCATTTGATTGGCCAATGACCGATACCACGCAGTTGTAGGAAGGCGGAGCCTCATCCTGGCTAAGTGAGAGGCATGGAGGTCACCCCTGTGCTAGACACACGCAGTTTGAGGTTAGCTGGTATGGGAAAGGCCCGGGATACCTTCTCCCCACTCCGCCCATAGCCCTGCTAATCCTTTTGGCAACCAAGAGAAGACAGTCCTCCCTGGTCCATGTCCAAGCTGGGGGCCGACAAGGGAACATGGGCAGAGCCAAGTGAGAGGGGCACGGTCTCCCCAGGGGTGATGCCCAGCTGAGCCCCGAGCCCAGAGTCTGATGCCACCAAGTGCTCAGGAGACTGCACGAAGCAGCTTAGTGTGTGAAGAAAAGGAAATCCCAGCTTCTGTCCCAGCAAGCAGGTGTTAACTTAATTAAACAAGGAGGCATTAGCCCAGCCGTGGGCAAACTACGGCCCGCGGGCCGGATCCGGCCCGTTTGGCTGTTCTATCCAGCCCGCGGAGCCGAAAGAGCGGAGGGTTCTCTTGCTCTCCCCTCCGCTCCTTCACCAGCAGCAGTGTTAACATGGCAACGTCAGGAAACACGGCCACAGCTCCTTCTTCTGAGTGGGCGGATTTATATCCCCCATTCAGTAGAAGGAACAACCTCTCAATCTTCCAGAGGCTCCTTGTAATGCCCGCGGACGCGTCCCCTGACATCACCCTGGGAATGCGTAGACACGTTATCGTGGTGATGTAGGGAGACACGCCCCTGGAGAGCACAGTATCAGAGCATTAGCTAAAAAGGAGACCAACAACACTGTTCCCACTGAAGTGGATGTTTTAAAGACAAAAAACCTTTCAACCCAGTCTACATGGCCATCTACATCTACATCCCGGGCATAATTTGGAAGTTGCACTAAAGAAAATGTTTAATTTACTGTTTACACATTTTGTTCTTTCTATTTGTTTTAGTTTTAAATTATTTTATTATATTTAAGTTTAATTTGAAAGGCTTTTGTACCTTTCCTTTGTTAGGCAATTTTATTTTGCCTTTGCCATCTTCAATATAAGGTATGTTATTGTGCTATGATTCCTCCATTTTTTGAAGTTTCAAATTATAATAATTAGTGTTTACATTCTTCTTGTTAAAATGTTTGAAATGAATAAAACTATTGAAATATATAAAAAAAAAAAGACGGTACCCTTTTATGTAATGATGTTTACTTTGAATTTATATTAGTTCACACAAACACTCCATCCATGCTTTTGTTCCGGCCCTCCGGTCCAGTTTAAGAACCCATTGTGGCCCTCGAGTCAAAAAGTTTGCCCACCCCTGCATTAGCCAGATGTGGCCCTACTGCCTGGCAACCTACTCAGCAAACCAAACCTAAGCCTGGAAATGCCTCAGGGTCACAAATCAAACTGCCAAAGACAACCAATGACAAGCAGCCAAGCAGGCATTAAGCTACAACCAATCACACCTCCTCCTTCTTTGCTTCCCTTTTTATGTGAGTCTTCCCTCCGCCCACCCCACCCCCCCCACGCTTCCAGTTCGGTGGGGCCCCATTCCCATCAGTTTTTGCTCACATAGACTCATATTGTTTAACATGCCTCAGTTTATCTTTAACACAGCCGTGCAGTGAGCCAGAGGGGCTGCGCTCAGTCCCCTGGGAGTGGAAGCAGGTAACAACGGGATCTGTGGATCTGGGAGGGATCCTGAGGTCATTTCACCAATATGCAAATGAGGAAAGTGAAGCCAAGACTAATAAAAGGAATAGCGTTGCCGTTGAGAGCCAGGCCCTACGTCATTTAACCCCACCAGGGCCCCATGGAGAAGGGTTCCTATGAGCCCCTTTTATAGAGGAGGCCACTGAGGCACCATGAGGCTGAGGACCTTTGCCAAGTTCTGAGGCTGCAGAGGCAGAGCTGGGCTGGGACGAGGTTGATCCTGAGGCTGGGAATGAGGCCTCCCACTGCCTCGACTTACCAGTCCCCCCCCATGAGCCAGGACTCGGACCCATGAGCTCCCGATGCCAGCTCGGCCCCTTGCCTGGCTTGGAGCCAGCGGGGGAGAGTCTGTATCACAGCCACTGGCAGGGGGCAAGGTCAGCCCCGGGCAGAGGCCCGCTGGGCTGTAGAACTGGGCAAGCTGCTTGCAGCCCTCTCCCCTCTCCCCTCCGCGGGGCTGGCAGGGGTTAAAAGTGGTGGCTGAGATTCTAACCGTGTTGGGGCCTGACATGAGACACCAGGGAGAAGACACCCCTAGCCCGGGGCATTGTTTGGGATGGCTTTGATTTGGGATTTCTCACTGTCTCAAGTTAAGGAAGTTTGGGGCTCTGCATTCCTGAGGTTTCACAGCGACTCCCTGGAGCTGCTGGCAGGGTTCTCTACCCTCGCTCCCTGGGGAAACATGCTTGCTTCTGCAAACGGCTCTGGCCTAATGCTATGCCTGTCTGCTGTGGGGCTTCTCCCCCATCCGTGTGGGTGAATTGTGCCCCCGCAAAAAGTATATCCAAGTCCTACCCCCCAGGACCTGTGGATGCGATCATATTTGGAAATGGGGTCTTTGCAGATGGCATCAAGGTGAGATGAGGGCAGACTGGATGGAGCAAGGAGGTCTCTAATCTAATGATTAGTGTCCTGATAAGGAGAGCACAGCAGCCCAGCCAGTGTGGCTCAGTGGTTGAGTGTTGACCTATGAACCAGGAGGTCACAGTTCGATTCCCAGTCTGGACACATGCTCAGTTGTGAGCTCAATCCCCTGTGTGGGGCATGCAAGAGGCAGCTGATCAATGATTCTCTCTCATCATTGATGTTTCTATCTCCCTCTCTTCCTTCCTCTCTGAAATCAATTATATATATATATATATATATATATATATATATATATATATACATATATATACATATATACACACACACACACACACACACACACACACACACACACACTGAGTGGCCAGATTATTATGATCTCTGAACGCATAATAACCTGGCCACTCGGTGTATATCCTATATAATAAAAGGCTAATATGCAAATTGTCCCCTCAACCAAGAGTTCAACCAGCAGGCAGGCCGGCCAACCACCCATGTTCCCTCCCCCTGGCCAGGCTGGCCGGACCCCACCCATGCACAAATTTATGCACTGGGCCTCTAATATATATATACTGAGTGGACAGATTATTATGCGTTCAGAGATCATAATAATCTGGCCACTCAGTGTGTGTGTGTGTGTATATATATATATATATATATATATATATATTATTTATTTATTTATTTATTTATTTATTTATTTATTTTTAAAGGGCACATACAGACACACAGAGAGAGGGCCTCATGTGACACAGGCAGAGATTGGAGGACCAGTCACAAGCCAAAGAATGCCACAGGTTGCCGGCAACATGGGCAGCGAGGACCGAGGCCGGGCATCCTGCCCTAGAGTCCTTGGAGAGAGCGGCCCTGCCGACACCTTGATCTTGGCCTTCCAGCCTCCAGACAGTGAGGCAATCGCCTTCTGCTGTGCAAGCTCCATTCAGGGGTGCTTTGTTCCGGCAGCCCCGGACACTCGTAGCCTGACCCAACCCCACCCCGCCAGATCTCCGTGGCCCTTCTCCCCCATCGTCCTGTCCTGTTCCTGTGACCAGTGACGGGGCTGGGCTTTCTGAGGCCACAGTGGTAATGTGCCCGCTCAGCCTGGGGGTGTCAGCCCTGTCGCAGGTCCAAGTGGCACAGGGCACTTGTGTCTTTAAGTTCACAGAAGTTTTGTGAGTCCCTGAAACGAGACAGCATAACAGGGTTTATGGTGACTCATTGGGGACCTTGAACTTGAGAAAAAGCCGAGGGATAAAGAGTCATAAAGCGGGGAGAAGGAAGGAAAAGAGATACTGAGTGACATGTGTGTTCTCTGACACGGCCTGAGCCCCCAGGAGAGAAACCCGGGGGTGGGGGGCGGGAGAAGCTAACCTGGGACTGTCTGGTTGGCTGGCAGGGCCCCCAGCAATAGACCCCTGAGGTAACATCCAAGGAGAAGGGTTGAGCTGAGAAGCAGAGGCAGGATGGGACTTGTGGGACCCTGTCCCCTCCTCTCAGCCCCTGTCCTCCCTGAGTGCGGGTGTCCCTGGGGCTGGGCCTCTGTGTTCCACCTGCCTGGACCCTGCTTCCTCCCTGGCGTCTGTGGACATTTCCACTGGGGTGTCCAGGAGTCGCCTCGAGCTCCACAACCCAAACCAAGCTCCTGTCCTCTCCTCTCCCCCACCCCCTCCTCCCGCCCCCAGCCCCTCCCCACCGCTCCCCTCAAGCTGTAGGTGGCTGCAAGGCAGGCCTGCCCCCGTCCCACTTTCCTCTCCTCAGTCCTGGGCCATCTCTGCTGTCAGAAGGGTTCTCCCCTCAAGTCTGGAGGTGCCTTCCCCCATTGCCACAGTCCCCTGCCGGCCAAGCCAGGCCTTCCTCCACTGACCCCAGGCTGTGCCCGCCTCCCCACTCATCTCCACCCAGCCTTGACCTTGACCACATTACAAATGCCGACTCGCTGGGCAGCCTGGCCCAGCCTCCCGCTTCACTCCATCTCCCAGTTCTCTCCCAAGGGAAGCCTTGTCCGGCCAGACGAGGCCACGCTGCCAATCTGAGCCCACCGCTCCCTTAGCCTACTCTCTAAGCTGGGAAAACTCTATTTACATGTTGCCTCCTCCAGGCAGTCTTCAGGAAGGTGCCTTCATGCAGTATTTCCCACACTGTTGGATTACTCATTGCTTATGCATCTGTGTCCCCACCTAATACATAGAGGCATATACAAAATTCGTGCCTATTGAGCGGACTCAATAAGGAAAACATAACAATATGAAAGAAGAAAATAATCCTGCACGCAGAGGCGGCACTTTCTGGTTCATGTCCTTCCATTTTTGACCCCATGAGTGTAGACATCCACCTGAGTTCATAGCGGGCACTTTTCCTTTAAGCTGGTATTGCTCTTCCTCTGAGATTAAATGGTCCTTGAAATGGTTATGTGATGTGCTGTCAAATAACTAACCCGTTTTATTTAGATCATTGCCGGTTGTTTGCGATTTAAAAGAAATCCAAAGTGAACATCCTCGTGCGTAAGTCACTTCCTGCATCTCTCTGCATTTGCCTAGGGTGGTCCCTGGAAGCAGAGCGAGGCCTGACCCAGGCACCAGACAGGGTGAAGAGACGTATGCCCAGCGTCCCGCACTCCCCACTCCATGTAATGGTCCCGGGTTTGAGAGGGATGGGTGTACCCACGCTGCTGGGAGGGCCTCAATTGTTTCAGCCCAGCCAGGTGAGTCTATCCTGTTAGCCCAGGGACCTGGCCTAAGGGCATGGATGCACAGAATTCCTCTGACCAGAGAAAGGGGTTCAGAAATGAGCCTGCCCTCAGCTTCCTGCCATGGAGACATGGGGACTGTGCACTCCCAGCGTAGCAGACTGCATGGTGTCCCCCAAACTCATATGCACCCAACACCTCAGCATGTGACCCCGGTGTTCAGAAACAGGGGCCACTTGAGATGGGCTGGTCTGATGGAGACGCGCTGTGGGTGGACAGTGCGCACTGGCCTTCAAAGATAGCGCAGGGCAAAGAGGGGGAAATGTCTCGGGAATATTTTACATTTTATATCATTACATGTGGAAATGATAACATTTTAGATATACGGGTTAAATAAAATATAGTACTAAAATTAATTTTATTTGCTTTATTTTTTAACTTTTTTTAATATATATTTTATTGATTTTTTACAGAGAGGAAGGGAGAGGGATAGAGAGTTAGAAACATCGATGAGAGAGAAACATCGATCAGCTGCCTCCTGCACACTCCCCACTGGGGATGTGCCCGCAACCAAGGTACATGCCCTTGACCGGAATCGAACCCGGGACCCTTGAGTCCGCAGGCCAACGCTCTATCCACTGAGCAAAACCGGTTAGGGCTATTTTTTAACTTTTTTGATGTGGCTACCAGGAAGCTCGACATCACACTTGTGGTGGGCGTCCCATTCCATCAGATGGGGCCGTGGCAGGACCTCAGGTTCCCTCGGGTCCGACTGAGGCAGGAGGGGACCCTCACCTTGGCCCTCCTAGGCCTCCATGGAAGATTTCAGCTTGTAGGGCCTGGGAGACATACATTCCCCGAGGCCTCCAGGGCTCCTCACTTTGGGTCCAGGGTCCAGATGGGGGCCATGCGAGGAGAGGCGCTATTAATGTCCTTAGTTATGATGGCCCACACAGGTGGGAGCCTTCACTCCGGCCAAGAAGCAAAGTCCCCATTTTTCTTCTCTTTCCACTCACTCCACTCTATGGAGGGTGGACAACCTTGGGGGAACAGGCGTGTGTTTGGCTCATTGATGCTCCAGGCTCCCTCACTTGGTAGAAGCAGGTCTCCACGGAAGGCCATGAAGTCCTGTGAGCTGATGAAGGACAAGGGCTGGGTTCAGGCTTTCTAGGACCCCAGCTGGCCTAGCACAGCGCTGAGCACAGAGCAGGTCTGCAAATGCCTGCTGACACAAGGCAGTGTCGCTGGTGACTTTTTCACCAGAACAAGTTCAGCCGTGCAAGCTCATTGGCTTCCCAGAAGGCCTGGGACAGGTTGTGGAGACTTCTACGACTAGAAGCCATTTCCTTTAGCTGTTGGAGGTACAGGCTCCCAGCCTTCTCCAGCTACGAAAGGGCAGAGAAATTAAAGAAGTGGGGAGACTTGTGCTCTTGGCCAGCAGGGGGCAGCATGGTACACCTCTGCTCCCTCCCTGGGCCTTGTTCCATGAGAGCAGATGGTTGGCAGGGTCCATTTACTGGGACGATTCAGGTGGTGCTTGGCGGTTTTTGTTCTCACTTTTTTTTTTTTTTTTTTTTTTTTGAGGCCACTGTTGATGGTGGGGAGGGATCACCGGGACTTTGAGATGACTGAAGTCCACTTTCTAGAGAGGATTCATGCCTGTTTCAAAGTAAAATAGAGCCATGGTGAAACAGGAATGCATTGAGAAGAGTTCACGGGCAGGCGCTGACTGCATGAACACAGTGTGAGGGGGTAATAGAAAGTAAAAAGGAAAGACAAGGGGGGCACCCCTAAGCCAGGAGCTATGAGAAATAACCAGAGTGAGTTCAGACTCTAGAGCAGTGGTTCTCAACCTTCCTAATGCCGCGACCCTTCAATACAGTTCCTCATGTTGTGGTGACCCCCAACCATAAAATTACTTTCGTTGCTACTTCATAACTGTAATTTTGCTACTGTTAATGAATCGTAATGGAAATAGCTGTGTTTTCCGATGGTCTTAGGCTCTACAGCAGCGGTCGCAACCCACAGATTGAGAACTGCTTGCAGGGTCTCCTAAGACCATCGGAAAACACAGATATTTACATTACGATTCATAACGGTAGCAAAATTACAGTTATGAAGTAGCAACGAAAGTAATTTTATGGTTGGGGGTCACCACAACATGAGGAACTGTATTGAAGGGTCGCGGCATTAGGAAGGTTGAGAACCACTGCTCTAGGGGAAGAATGTGCAAAAATGACCCTTTGTCATGAGTAAGTTGCACCTCCCAGCTCTTCAAGGACTAGGGTTTTAAGAGTTACTCCACGTGGCCAGGTTCTGCTGGGACACCCCGAAACTTCTCTGAGGTCTTTTTACCTTCGTTTACATTTGTTTACGCATTTTTCATTGGCCAAGTCAGTATTGCAAAGCCCGCCTTGGAAGTTGGCATGTCCCCCGCAGGGTGTGTGGGCAGCAGGAGGCTCAGCCGGCCTCACCCCTGCATAGAATGTGCCCCTTGGGCCCCAAGGTGCGAACATCAGACTCCAGGCCAAGAGAGTTAAAAAATGATGAAATTCTTGCTCATCTTTCAGATGCAATTTTCTCACACACATTTTCAGCACCTGGTGGCCCTTCTGCATCCTGGCTTTTTCTTCCCAACACAGCGCCCGGGACCCATGTCGGCCTGAGGCCCAGGGAGCCTCCTCCCCGGGTATGAGGGCTTCCTCCTGCCTAGACTCCCTGAGTGGGTGACCCCTGTAAGGCATTGTGCGTGTTGCCTTGTGTGTGTAGCAACTGCTTTTTCAATGGCCTCTAATTCGTATAAGAGCAGCGGGGCCGCAATAAAACGCTCCCGCCGTTGTACAAGCACTGTGGGATGGACGGCAAGCTCTTGCCCCGAGCCGGCGGCCAGGGGAGGCACATCTGGATCCTGTGGAAAGGGTCTGAGGGTCTCGGCGTAAGGGGGAGGTGTGGCGGCCCACAGGTCCAAGGTAGAGGCCCCCCACCATGGCACCGAGCGTCAGCCCCTCGGGACCAGGGGTGCAGCCCGGCCGCCCAGGCTCCACCACACACGCGCTATGAATCCACCTGGAAGATGCACCAAAAGCGACTTGCGGGCGAGGTCTCTCCGTGATTGCGCTCGCCGGAACCTGGCGGAACCTAAGCAGGACACACCCGGGTTCTGAGCTGCAGCGTCCAGACGAGGGAGCTCTACCCCTGCCGCATCCACACCTCCAACACCGGGCTGAGCGGCACGGACCCCGCCCTCCCTGGGCCGCCTCAGCTCCCACGGGCGCAGAAACACAGGGTGCGGACGCGAAGCGGCACCCCTGCCCGGGAGACGGGGCCGTAGAAATTCCGAAGCCCCTCTCTGAAGCTCCGCATTCCTGGGTGTTCAGGAAGGTGGCGTGGGCATTCCCTGCCCTTGTCATGAGCACCGCAACAATAAAAGAGGCATCTTTTTATTTTATTTTATTTTAATTTTATTAATTTTATTTTATTTTAATTTTATTTATTTTTTATTTTATATTTTATTTTATATTTAATTTAATTTTTATTTTAATTTATTTATTTTAATTTAATTTATTATTTTATTTTATTTATTTATTTGTGTTTTTATTTTATTTTATTTACTTTATTTAATATTTTATTTTATATTTAATTTAATTTAATTTTTATTTTAATTTATTTATTTTAATTTAATTTAATTTATTATTTTATTTTATTATTTTATTTATTTATGTTTTTATTTTATTTTATTTTATCATTTTATTTTATTTTATTTTATTTATTTTATTTATTTTATTTTATTATTTTATTTTATTTTTTAATTTTATTTTGCAAAACTGGCCCCTACTAAATGTCTTGACTTCCTTGGCTGGAGTCCTAGTCTTCCTGCAGCTGCAGAAGGTTAGCTGAGCGTGAGCAAAGCAGGAGTGCAGGCGTAGCTCTCTAGGGACCAGGCATTACCACCGAGGGTCTGTCTCATAGATCCCTCTCCCCGCCCTCACAGGGACAGTGGTGTGATGGTGGAAAGCATTGGGCTGAACTGACAGTAGGGGGCGCTGTGAAAGCATAATCCACAGCCCCTGATGTCACTCACAGCCCCCGGCACCTGTGCAGCTGGATTTCGAATGCATCCTCCTCCTAGGAAAGGCAGCGCCTCCCACATTCCTTCCCTGCCCTCTGCTGGGAAGTCTCCCTGCCAATGTGTGTCCGCCTGCAGCAACTCTAGGCCTGGGACCTGGATGGGGCTTTGATCTGGATCCTGGAACTGGGAAGCTCGCTGCTCCTCAGGCCTTGGAATAAGCCCAGCCATTCCAGCTCGCCCCGCCCCTGCCCTCCTCCATGGAGGGGCAGCGAGGCCAGCCCGAGGCACCAGGGTGAGACGCCCCTCTCCTAGGACCAGAGTTCAGACATCCAGGTGCAAACCGCCTTCCAGCTTCTGGCCCTGGACACTCAGAGATTTCTGTGACTTTGAGAGCTTCCATGCATTTCCACAGGTCTACAGAATGGGAGCCCCCTTCGTCCCTCTCCTTGTCACTTATTATACATCCGCCCTTGCCTGCTGGTCATTCCTTCATTCCCCATCCATGTGTCATTCACCCCCCAGGTGCCGGGCTTCATGCTGGGATGGAGAAGGATCCATCGGAGCCTCCGGCCAGGTGAGCACTCGGAGCCCAACCCAGAAGACATGTGAAGAACCCAGAAGAAGCATGACGAACGCTGAAGATGTGTGAAGAGTGGAGGTGCTCAGAGTGTGACTTTTCTAGCCTCCGTAGTTGGTGTGTGGCAGAGGCAGAATATCCTTGGGAATGGACTTTGTTATTAAATGTAAGACTTTGGCCCAGCCAGTGTGGCTCAGTGGTTGAGTGTTGACCTATGAACCAGGTCAGGGTTCCATTCCTGGACAGGGCACATGCCCGGGTTGTGTGCTCAATCCCCAGTGCTGGACATGCAGGAGGCAGCCAATCAATGATTCTCTTTCATCATGGATGTTTATCTCTCTCTCTCCCTCTCTTTTCCTCTCCAAAATCCTATCTAATGAAAGGGTAATATGCAAATTAACCATCACTCCATCACAAAGATGGCGGTGCCCATAACCACAAGATGGCGGTGCCCAGTCCTCTCAGCCCCGCCGGAGTCCCCCAGTCCCAGGGGGGCGGCTGCTGAGAGCGGGCAGCGTGAGCAGCCTGGCAGAATGCTTGCTTCGTTGCCCCGGCGATGAGGCAAGCATTCCGCGCTCTGCTGCGGATGGGCCTCTGGGCCGTGGAGAGCCTCTGGGCAGCGGGCATGGAGCGGCCAGGCCCTGCAGAGAGCTACTGGCACACAGATTCATGCGAAGGGCTACTAGTGAATAAATAAAAATTTAATTTTTAGAGCAGTTTTAGGTTTCCAATATTATTTAGAGGAGGATACAGAAAGGTCCCATATCCCCCTGCCCCACACACATAGACTCCCTGTTATTGCCATCACTCACCAGAGTGTACCTTTCTGACAAGGATGAACCTGCATTGACACATTGTCATCCCCCAGAGTCCATAGCTTCCATTAGGGTTCACTCCTGCTGTCATGCATTCTATGGGTTCCGACAGATGTATAATGACGTGTACCCACCACTACAGTATCAGACAAAGAATTTTCACTGCCCGGAAAGTCCTCTGTGCTCTGCCTATTCACCCCTCCCCCATAACCTCTGGCAACTACTTATCTTTTCATTGTTGCCATAGTTTTGCCTTTTCCAGAATGCCCTATAGTTGGAAACCTCCTTGGACTGGCTGCTTTCACTTAACAACATGCATGTAAGATTCCATCGCATTATTTCATGACTCGATTGCCCACTTCCTTTCAGCACCGCATAACATTCCATTGTCTGGATGCACCACGGTTTACCCACTCACCTACTGAAGGGCATCTGGTTGCTTTCAAGTTTGGGCAATCATGAATAAAGCTGCTATAACTGTTGTGTGCAGGTTTCATGTGGACATAAGTCTTCAGCTCTGTTGGGTAGATACCAAGGAGCGTAATTGCTGGATCGTATAGTAAGATACTGTTCAGTTTTGTAAGAATCGGCCAAACTGTCTTCCTCAGCGGCTGCACCGTTGTGCATCCCCACCCGCAGTGACGGCGAGTCCCTGTTGCTCCACACCCCCACCAGCATTTGGTGTTGTCAGTATTTTGGATTTTGGCCATTTTAATAGTTGTCCAGTGGTAGCTCATGGTTGTTTTGATTTGCATTTCCCTGATCACATATGATGTGGAAGGAGGGGAATGAAAATTATATTAGCCAACCGCCAAGGTCTGCCAAAGACACCAAAAAAAGTGATTCCTTCATCAGTATATATGTGTTGAATGTCATATATCATTCTAGGTTCTGTTAACATATGCACAAATGTTAAATAGACAGACTGCTTGACATGTACACAATATATTTTTTAATACAAAAGAATAAAAAACAACAACATAGAAAAGGAGGTGTACCACTTCCAAAAGAAAAGGAATAGAACTTTGCATTATACTGGGTTTTTTTTTTTAATGAGCTTTGAAAACCCGCACCTGGGTATTCCAGAAAATGCTATGCAAACAGGTAGAGCGGCCTGAATGGTGCTACCCCAGAAAACAGAGCTCAAGGTTTATGGGAAGCCTGTCCATCCACAGGTGAGGCCGTGGGACAGTTCCCCGAGAGCCCGGGGAGAGGGCGCAGCCAGGCAGTACCCCTCCGTCCCCTTGCTGGCCCTTCTCTTGTTCTTACTGAGGCAAGAGGCTTGACTTATCTCAGGGTAAATGAAGATAATACCTTTGGTCCTGTGAGGAAATGTTGGCAATGGAAAAAAACACACAACAGAATTAAAGGGAATAATTTAACTGTGAAATTACATGTAAGATCCTGAGAGAGATAAGGAAGTAATAGGAATAGTATTGTCTTATAATAGCAAAACCATTTACTTGGTAAAATTAAAACAAATGTTTGTTATTTTGTTTAACATACATAGTGTTCGGC
Source organism: Plecotus auritus (assembly GCF_963455305.1). Lineage (NCBI taxonomy): Eukaryota > Metazoa > Chordata > Mammalia > Chiroptera > Vespertilionidae > Plecotus > Plecotus auritus. Next base: position 222,777,119 of record NC_137771.1, on the reverse strand, counting down.
TCGGATCCCATCGATAATAACAGAAGGGGAGACAGGTGAGAAGATACAGCACCCGTGATGGAGGCTGAGGGAGGGCAGAGCACGCCAGCTGGGGGGCGGGTGGGGCGGGATGGCAAGTTGCCGAGCTCCCTGACAGGTGCTGGGAGGCGGCCTAAGAGACTCGAGACGAGGTGACAGATGGTATTTGGGAAAGTTAGAATGTGCCCCATACGTTGTCGGTTTTGCTGACCGGGATGGTCTGCTCGGGCTGGGCGGGTTACTGCCTCCAGAGCGTGCAGTCCAGGGGAGGTGATGCAGTGGGGAGCCCCCCTGGGACAGGCAGCCGGGAGGGGCCCTCTGTGAGCCGAGACCTTGAATAGCAGGAGCCATGTAGGGGAGGGAGAAGCTGTCCTGGCAGAGAACCACTGAGATCCTGAGTGAGGAATGGCCTGGCTTGGCCCAGTCCCCCAGGAACCCTGTCATGACCCCCAAAGATGTGCACATCCTGGTCCCTGTAACCTGTGCATACGTGACATTACATGGCCAAAGGGATTTCAGGTTGTAGACAGAGCTAAGATGGCTAGTTGACATTGCCATGGGGAGATGATCCTGGATTATTCAGTATGTCCAAGGTAACCACAGGGTCCTTGAAAGTGTGGTACCTGACCCAGCGTCTCTGGGGTGAAGGTGGGGCATGGGGCCAGGAGCCAAGGCATGTGGGCAGCCCCTGGGGGCTGAAAAACCCGAGGAATCCCGCTCTGCCCTAGAGCCTCCAGGAGGCCCCAGCCCTGCAGACACCTTGACCTCAGCCCAGGGAGACCCATGGCAGCTGTGACCTCCAGACGTGTAAGATGAGACTTTTATGTTGCTCTGGCCGCTAAGTTTGTGCCAGCTTGTTATAGCGGCAGAAGGAAGCTAACACACACCGACAAAACCGCTTTCTCCTTGTCTAAGGTGGAGCACAGAACCATGAAATGAACAAGCATGCTTATGAACACTGAAAATCCACAAGATCTGCCCTCTGTGCGGGAGGGCGGGGTAGTAGGTATTCCCTGCTCCAGCACCAGCTGTCTGTACAGGCCAGGGCGAGGAGGGGGTGGTGGGTCCATGGCAGGGAGGGCAGGTGGCTTCTCCAGCCAGGCCCTGAGCCGCATGAGGAGCGTGGGTGCTGGAGTCTGGCAGACCCAGCTTCAAATCCCAGCTCTCTGCTAACCAGCAGGCCCTGCCCCGTGGGTGGATGTTCTACTTGGAGGGTCAGACAATCCTATCTAATAAAGCGGGAATATGCTAATTGACTGCCACGCCCTCAAAGATGGCGGTGCCCACAGCCATAAGATGACGGCACCCAGTCTCCTCAGCCCCACCAGCGTGGCAGGCGCACGGCAAGGCTGGTCCCACCCCAGGAGGGCCCGGCTGCTCTGTGCGCCTGCCTCCAGAGTCCCCCAGTCCCCTCAGAACCCAGGGCCGGCCCGAGGCACAGGCAAGCCTTGGATGGTGGCTGCCCAGCCTCCCAGGGCTGCCCGAGACTCAGGTAACCAGGGCCGGCCGAAGCTCGCGCTGCCGGCAGTGGCAGCAGCAGAGTTGTGATGGGGTATTGCCTTCCCCTGATTGCCAGGTCGCCTCCCACCCCTGAGGGCTCCCGGACTGTGAGAGGGGGCAGTCGGGCTGAGGGACCCCCCCTCCAGTGCATGAATTTTCATGCACTGGGCCTCTAGTAAGCATATAAACAGGGGATGAATGCAGGAAGGGGCACATGCCGTGATGGGAAACCGGTGGGTATGGCGCTAAAGAGGACAGGGGAGTGAAATGGTGGTGACCGTTTTCTGAGGCAGAATCCGTCCTCCTCCACCTTCCCCATGTTTTCCCCAGAGGAGAAGAGCAGGCAGATTTTCCCCTGGGGCTGGAACAGGAGTCGTCGATTCTGCTCAGGAGGAGAGGAACACGTCTCCTTATCCCCGGCGGCCTGTCTCTGTCTCCCGCTTCCTGGGACCTGTGCTGTGATATGGGATCATGGGCACAAGGAAAGAGGGACCTGACTCATTACATTACAGGAGGATTTAATCATTACTGCCCAATTCAATGCGCTGTTGCTTCATGAGGAATCTTTTGAAAACTATCTTTTGTTAAGACTATATTAGGCTGGGCCTATGTTGCTCAGTGGTTGAACGTCGACCTATGAGCCAGGAGGTCACAGTTTGATTCCTGGTCGGGGCACATGGTTGCCCCAGGTTGCGGGCTCGATCCCCAGTGGGGGGAGTGCAGGAGGCAGCCAGTCATTGATTCTCTGTCATCATTGCTCTTTCTATCTCTCTCGCCCTCTCCCTTCCTCTCTGAAATCAATAAAAAATATATATATTTTAAAAAGACTCTACTAGGTGCCAGGGGTTTCACTTAGACCCACCATGGGCCTGGCAGCTCATAAGGCAGCTATCTTTATTTTTGAGGTACAGGAGCTGCTGACTGGCGGTGGTGGGATTCGAACCCGGGTCTCATCTGACCACCAAGCCTTAGTTTCGCACCATCCTGCCTCTCTCTCCCCACCAGACTCTCCCCACAGCTGCTGCCCCACGGGCTGTTGAGGGCATTCTTAGAAACCCACAACCCAGACACATCACCTGGATGGCTGCCCAGGGCCGAGGCCCAGTTCCCACAGCACACGAGGACACTCCGAGGGGGCAATTTTCTCCGAACGGTACAGCTGGCCTGAGCAAGCTCTTTCCCCCACGGCAGTGAAGACGGACTGTGGTCGAGACGCTTCCTTTTATAGGAGGGCCAGGAGGGCTGAGACCATCATCGTCATGATTATTATTATTACTATTATCATCATCGCTTCCCTGTCCTCCCCCCTAACTCAGTCACTTGGCCAGTTGTAAAGAAGTCAGAGGCGGGAAATGAGACCCACACACTTAATTCGTCGGTAACAAGCGTGGCCCACCTCTCAGAGGAGTCAGTGTTCCGCGGCTGCCACCCCAAATTACCATGAACCAGGAGGCTCAGACTCTGGAGGCTCAGCGGGGACCGTCCCTGGCCTCCTCCGGTTTCTGGAGGTGCCGCAAGACCTCCACGTGGAGGCGCCTTCCTCCAACTCTCACTCCGCCTCTTGTCACACGGCTGTCTTCCTCCCGTGTGTGTCTGTGTCTCCTCTTTGGTAAGGACACCGGTTGTATTGGATGACATGGGCAGAGACACCACAGGCTGAGCTTCTGTGTGGACATGGACTCAGGGGGGACACTACGCAAGCCGGCGCCTCGCTGGTGGAAGAGAGACGAGAGACATGCAGTCCCACACATGCACTCTGTGCAGCAGACATGTGCCCAGCGCCCCACCCTCCGTGGCCCGTTCCATGTTAGGGGCTGCGATCGCTCTGGCGTCATTGGCGTGGGCCGTGTGGCCCTGGGTCCAACGCTCTCAGTGTGTGGCTGCACAGAGAGATGCAGTCACCGAAGGGGAAGACACCGGTGGCAGGGAGCTGAGCCTCCTCTGTGTCTGCCCTCTCCCGGTGCTCACCTCCCGCCCCTTCCACCATCAGCTCGTTCACCAAAGCTCATTCCCAAGCGGCCCTTCCCTCCACGTCGGGGCTGAGTCAGGCCGTGGAAACTCCCTCTGCTCTTCCTCATAGCTCCGCGGGTGTGGGCAGCTCCCGCCGCTGTCTCTCAGCAGATTCTGACTCAGGCCTGCCCCTGAGCTGGTGACACGCACATGTATGTCACAGCTGGAGTAACACACACGCACACACAGGCGGAGCCCAGAGCCCGGGGGTTCGAGGACAACCTGAAGAGGAAGGAGACAGAGACGCTTAGACTTTGCTCACGTTACTTCGGGGACCCTGGCCAAGCCCCCGGCCCAGAATAGCACCTGGAAATACCATTGGCCAATGTTCCTCAGCCGGAGCCTCACAAAATCGCAAACACACACTCCCGAGAGCAATCTAATGTGACGTGGGACACAACTGCCCTTCCCAGCCTTGCGTTCGAGGGGGGGCCTGCAGTGACCAGGCGGACCCGCTGTGGATTCGGATCAGCTCCAAGCTTTAGCGATTTTAAAGCTATACTTTCATGAAAAAAGTTACACGTTTTCTCAAAGCCTCATGCTCGTCATCTGCACAACGGGCATAGTCATTTCTAACTCACAGGGTTGCCGCGAGGATCACACAAGACACTGAAGTGAGCTCACGGAGCTCAGGCCTGCCCTGTGACGTCACAGTCCAACTGGGACCTTCATCCTCTGTCCCTTCCAGCGAGAGGACCAATGCACAGGTTCAGCATCACGGTCCAGGGCCACGTGGCAATGCTGAGGCTCTAACACTTACAGCTTCTCCTTTCTCCCCTTTCCCCACCACCTCCCTATTTGCAGAAAGTATTTTCTATAATTTCTCTTTTTAGTCTTTCTTGTAAAATGAAAATGATTGCTTTAAAAAATTTTTTTGATTAAAAATTTTTTTTCAATTACAGTTTACTTTCCATATTATTTTGTACGAGAGGCCTGGTGCACAAAATTCGTGCACTCCGAGGGTCCCTCCGCCCAGCCTGCACGCTCTCACAGCCCAGGAGCCCGCGGGGAGCAGGCCTAAGCTGGCAGTCAGACATTCTTAGTGCTGCTGCAGAGGCGGAACACGCTCCTGCCACCGCCGCTGCGCTGGCCACCATGAGCCCAGCTCAGGGCTTCCGGCTGAGCGGCGCTCTCTCTGTGGGAGCGCACTGACCACCAGGGGACAGCTCCTGCATTGAGCATCTGCCCCCTGGTGGTCAGTGTGCATCATAGCGACAGGTTGTTCCACCATTGAGTCAATCTGCATATTAGCCTTTTATTATATAGGACTAGAGGTCCGATGCACAAAATTTGTGTAAAGGAATTGGCCACTGCTGCCGTGGCAGCCATCTCTGCCTCGGCCCCCTCCCGCCGCAACTTTGTCCAGAAGGAAGGATGTTCAGAAGGATGTCCGGTCTAATTAGCATATTATGCTTTTATTATTATAGACTAGTGGCCTAGTGCACAAAATTCGTGTACAGAGGGGGGTTTCCCTCAGCTCAGCCTGCACCCTCTCCAATTGGGGACCCCTTGGGGGGATGTCTGACTGCCGGTTTAGGCCCGATCCACAGGGATCGGGTCTAAACTGGCAGTCGGACATCCCTCTCGCAATCTGGGACTGCTGGCTCCTAACTGCTCACCTGCCTGCCTGGCCCTAACTGCCTCTGCCTGCCTGCCTGATTGCCCCTGACCCCTCTGCCTGCCTGCCTGATTGCTCCTAACCTCTCTACCTGCCTGCCTGATCACCCCTAACTGCCTCTGCCTGACTGCCTGCCTGATCACCCCTAACTGCCCTCCCCTGCTGGCCTGATCTCGCCCCCAACTGCCCTCCCCTGCCAGCCTGGTTGCCCCCAACTTCCCTCCCCTGCCAGCCTGATCTTGCCCCCACTGCCCTCCCCTGCTGGCCTGGTTGCCCCCAACTGCCCCTCCTAGGCAGCCATTGGCTCCTCACAGCACCCAGATTTGGTTCTGATTGGTCGGTTCCTATGTCAACCAACATCAAAAGCTCTGCCTCATAGGCAGCCATTTGCTCCTCATAGCACCCAGATTCTATTATGATTGGTCAGTTTCTATGCCAGTCAGCATCTCTGGGCCTATCAGTGGGGCCTGATTAGAAAGGCGGGGCTGATCAGCAGCCCTGGTGGAGGCCTGGAGAGAAATGAAGGCATGGCTGCTGGCCGGACTGGGAGAGAAAGAGAAAGGCAAGTACTGATCAAAAGCTACCACAGAGGCAATGGATCAGTCCCTGCTTCTCTCTTCAGGCCTCTCTCTGGCCCTGATTCGTAGCCCCCTCAGCAGTCAGTGCTGAGACACCACACCTGCAGTGGAAGCAGTCAGCGCTGGGTTGCCACAGCAACCCAGCACAGTGGTTAGGACCCAGGGTTTTTATATATTAGGATTAGTCTCAGGTGTAGAGCATAGTGGTTAGACAATCATATACTTAAATGATTGCATTTTTTCGTTGACCTTTACAGCATCACTTCCAAGGTCCTCAGATGAAAAGCATCGGCCAGCCAGAGCTGGATCAGGGCCTGGAAATCACCGGCTACGTTTGCAGAAGGAGAGATCCCGTAGATGGCCACTGCGTCCGCTGCCTGAGCATGCAGGGCAGCTGGTTTTGAAGAAGCTCTTTCAGCTAAATTACCAGCATTTGCTCTCTCTACATCCTCAGCTAATGCTGGCCCTCTGCTCTTTGGGATCAAATTGAGCTTAAACAAAGTCAACTTATAAATCCATTTTGCCTTCAACTCTGGTAAAAGCCATGTGCAATTTCAAGAGGAGAACCCCACTGTGTCCTGGGTCTGCCAGCCTAGCTGAGGTGTTGGGGTGACTCCTCAGCTTTCTCGTCAATCTGATGTGAAACTCACCCAAACCCCTTCATGCACCTGCTGCAGATTGCAGCTCCACCCACTGCCCATTTATGTGAATAAAGTTTTATCGGAACACAGCCCACTCACCCACTGACATATGGTCCATCACCCCTTTTGTATGACAACTGCAAATCTGAGTAGTTGTGAGAGAGACTGTATGTGGTCTTCAAAGCCCAAGCTATTTACAGAATAAAATCTGCCAATTCCTGCTCTGAAATACCATTGGCCAATGTTACTGGGCTCCCTGTTATTGGTCAATGACTCAGGTATCCATGAATCATTTTATTTCTCTCTTTTTATTTAAAAAATAAATTTTTAGAACAGTTTTAGGTTTACAGAAAAATTGTGCAGCTACAGAGTGTCCATATACACACACATAACTCCCCTGCTAGTAGCAATTTCATTGGTGTGGCACATTTGTTACAAATGATGGGCCAAATTTTACATTACTTGCATATTAATAGTACATTATTATTAACTAAGTCCATGGTTCACTTTTGGGTTCACTCTTGATGTTATATTAATCTATGGGTTTGGAAAAATCTCTTTGTTCCTTCCTTTAGAACTTACTACTATTAATTTTTAATCACAAAAGTAAAGGTTCTTCCACCCGCCATCTGACCTTCCCAAGGGCAATGCTAACACAGCGGACGCGTGCGCTCTCTGATCGGTCCAGTGCGCTCTCTGATCGGTCCAGTGCACACAGCACGTGGCTTGGCACTCTTCTGAACAAAGCAGTGGGCTCCACACGGTGCCTCAAAACTGGCTTTCCCACCAAGCTGTGTCCCATGGACAGCCTCCTCAGAGGTTTGGATGGCTGCAGGAATTCTACTGAATGCACGTGCCACCGTCTGCTTATGTGTTCTCTTACCAGGAGGCCAGGAGACTGCAGTTGGCCCTTGAGCAACACGGGTTTGCACTGCGTGGGTTCATTGACACACGGAGTTCTTCCGGTCAATTTGCAGCCAGTCCTCCGCATTCCTGGGTTCCCTGGGTTCTAAGGATTCAACTAACCACAGAGAGAACACAGTCTTTTTAACCCACAGCTGGAAATCCGTGGGTGGGAAGGGCAGACTGAATGCATTGTTCTGTGCCGTTTTATAGTAGGGCCTCTAGCATCGGTGGAGTTTGGTACCACAGGGGTCCTGGAACCAATCCCCCACAGATACCGAGGGACAGCTTAAGTTTTGGGGGGAATCAAAAGTTATACTCGGATTTTCTTTTCTTTTTTTTTTAATATATATTTTATTGATATTTTACAGAGAGGAAGGGAGAGGGATAGAGAGCTAGAAACATCGATGAGAGAGAAACATCGATCAGCTGCCTCCTGCACACCTCCCACTGGGGATGTGCCCGCAACCAAGGTACATGCCCTTGACTGGAATCGAACCCGGGACCCTTCAGTCCGCAAGCCGATGCTCTATCCACTGAGCCAAACCGGTTTCGGCTATACTCGGATTTTCAACGAGCAGGGGGTTGGCCCGCTAACCCCAGCCTTGTTCAAGAATCAGCTGTATTTCCAATGCTGTGTGCTTACAGTCAGCACTGCAATCAGCATTCTGTCCATTCATCTTGAAGCACTTGGGTAGCATTTCTGTAGAATACATTCCAGGAATGGACTGTCCAGGCAGAGAGTATGAACATGTTTAACTTTGAGAGAAATGGAACGAAAGGCCATCCATAAAGGTGGCAGAATTTATGGGCCCTTTCTCCCACACAGAATGGGGTTCTGAGAGACAAAGTGTAGATCCCGGGACACCCAGAGCATAAGAAGGAGGGCTCATAGGGCAACCTCAGGAGGCTTCCCAGAGGAGGTGGGAAGGTGAGCATGATTCACAGGGTCTGTATGAGTAGAGGGGGTCATCCAGATAAGACTCGACCCAGGGCCTGGCCGGGTAGCTCAATTGGTTAGAACATTGTCCCAATACGCCAAGGTTGCAAGTTTGATCCCCAGTCGGGCACATACAAGAATCAAGCAATTACTACATAAATAAGTAGAATAATAAATTTCTCTCTCTTTCTCTTCCTCTCTCTCTCTAAAACCAATCAATTAAAAAAAAAAAAAGAATCCACCCAAGGAAAAACTGGTCCTTTATGGACCTTGAGACCACAGGCTGCTTACTACAAATTATATAAAGCACTAGAGGCCAGGTGCATGAATTTGTGCATGGGTGGGGTCCCTAGGCCTGGCCAGCGATCAGGGCTGATCGGGGCTATCTCATCTAGTCCCGATCAGGCCAGGCCGATTGGGGCCTGCTAGCCAGGGGGAGGGACGGGGGAGGTTGGCCAGTCGGCCGGGGGAGGGACCGGCCAGGGGGAGGGACCATGGGAGGTTGGCCAGCCGTGGGAGGTTGGCTGTGGGAGCGCACTGACCACTAGGGGACAGCTCCTGTGTTGAGCGTCTGCCCCCTGGTGGTCAGTGCGTGGCATAGCGACTAGTCGACCAGTCATTCTGGTCATTCAGTCATAATGATCGCTTAGGCTTTTATATACATAGATATGCCTTCTGAGGAGAGGATTTGGTGGTGAAAGTTGGAAATTGGGTATAAAGTGCACCATCACTGGGGTGAAGGAAACAGACATTGAAGAAGGAGCACCATTGCCATCATTCAGAGACCAGGCACAGCCTCGCTCTCCCGGTGCAGTCTCGCAGGGGTGCTGTGCTCCGGCCCCGTCCAGAGCACACAGGTTCTCATGGTCCTGGCTGTCCTGGTGCCTGACATGGGGGAGAGCAGAGAGAGCAGAGAAAATGAAGGTAAAGGAAAGAGAAAACTGGAAAGGAGGGTAGGAGGAAGAGGGAAGAAGGAATGGAGGAGAGGGAATGTGTTGGCTTTTATATAATCCCCAGGAAGACGTGAGTAGACTGTTAATCACCATTTATTCATAGTAGCCCAAACTGCAAACAATCCAAAATGCATTAACAGTAGAATGGATACACTGTGGTATAGCCATCCTGTGGAATATTACGCAGCCCTAAAAAAAAAAAAACAAAGTACTGCCACACATAGCACCATGTAGGGATGGGGGGGCACAAGGGCAATTCTGGGGCCCGGCAAGGTCCTGGCTGCCTGTGCTCCGTCCCCAACCCAAGCTCCCCTCCCCACTTCCTCCTTCCTGCTGCCTTGATCTCAGGGGGAACAACTTCCCGCTCAGACTTAGCACCTAAGCATATGGCCTTTTTCCTTTGGCATGCTTTCTTTTCCTTAGGGCAGTGGTCGGCAAACTCATAGTCCACAGAGCCAAATATCCACAGGACAACAATTGAAATTTCTTTGGAGAGCCAAATTTTTTAAACTTAAACTTCTTCTAACGCCACTTCTTCAAAATAGACTCGCCCAGGCCATGGTATTTTGTGGGAGAGCCACACTCAAGGGGCCCAAGAGCCGCATGTGGCTCACGAGCCGCAGTTTGCCGACCACGGCCTTAGGGCAATGCGATGGATTCTCACAGGAGGCTGGTTGGCTCACTGAGGGGTCACTCTGCTTTGTGGATTTCATGGAGTTGTGCTTTCTTGTTTTGTGCATGTTCGTCTATGTAAATCATAGTTCACAGTAAAGTCCTCCAGCTTTAAGAACCTAAAAACCCCTGGTTTAGTTTCACTTATTATACCATAGCTGTAGTAGACGCACTATATAATATGCCTATATATAGTGTGTGTATGCACATCCTAATATATATAAAGAGCTAGGTGGTGTCACGACCGAACGGGCGACTGGTCACCAGGAAGTGCATGGAGCACCTCTCGGTGCCCCCTCTCCCCCAGCCCCCGAACCGTTCACCATGAGGGGGGGCTGGTGGCAGGGCAGGACTGGGGACTGTTGAGCGGTGATGGTGGGCTGCTTCGTGGGGTGGCCGTGAGCTTAGCGGAGCAGTCACCCAGGCGGCAGCGAGTTTCGAGAAGCAGTCACGGGGCGGGGGAGTTTTGCGGAACGTCCAGCGGTGAGCTTCACAGGGTAGCAGCAAGCTTCACGGAGCAGTCGAGGGGTGGGGGGAGCCTCATGGAGCAGTCAAGGGGCCATGAGCATCGCGGAGCATCCCGGGGCAGGGAGTTTCACGTAGCGTCGCAGGGTGGCAGAGGCCACTCAACGGAGGCCAGGCTAGGCCTAGGGACTCTCACCGTGCACGATTTCGTGTGCGCTGGGCCTCTAGTCTATATAGAGAGAGAGACACAGGGAGAGAGATAGATGGAGAGGGACAGAGACAGGCGTTTAGATACTGATAAATACCTATGCATATGGGAGATCTCTATTTGTATAGCGTGTGCAGTATATAACAACGGAAAGAAACAACAAAATGGAGACGCGCCCCCACAGATGTGGACACGGTGGAAGTCGGCCTTCGGAGTTCTGGGTCAGGCTGCCGCCCCGACCACGTGCTCCGTCCCCGCGAGTCAGGTCTGCAGTGCCCAGCTTGGCAGGCACAGCCGTGCCACCGGCTAATCTTCCTGAGAAGCCGCTCACCATGCATTCACCCGTGAAAGCCCTCGAGTGACTCACGACGCTCCTCTCAGGACCTGGAGACCTTCGTGAAGCAGCGTGTCTGCCTCCCTTCTCCGGCCATCTAAGAAATGATGAGCAATCCAGGCAGCTATGACTACGACGAAAAAAAGCACGAAGTTCCCACCACCCGGGGTTCCTGAAGGAGCCAAGGCACGCAGGCCTGGAGGCTGTATTGACAGCGTCTTGGCCAAGTCTCTGAGGGATTTAAACCTGTTGCACAATCCTCGGCACCAATCATGACGATCATTGTTAGAAGCACAGTTTGAGAAGAATCAAAATTATGGATCCACAGCCACATGTGAACTGTTGACAGTCCCAATTGTTTCCCTTAAGAGCTAGAGTTTTATTTCTTGTGTATAGACCCCTCCTTCCCCTCCAAAAGGAGTTCGATTCTTAGGGCTGCTGTGTAGCAAAATACCTCAGACGGGTGGCTTCGAGGGATAGACCCTGATTCTCACAGTCTGGAGACCGGAAGTCCGAGATCAGGGTGTGGGCAGGGCTGGCTCCTTCCGACAGCTCCTTGTCCCTGTCCCAGCTTCTGGTGGCTGCCAGCCGCTCTCGGCGTTCCTTGGCTTGTCGAGACAACACTCCAGTCTCTGCCCCATCTTCAGGTGGCTGTCCCCTGTGCATCTCTGTGCCCAGTTTCCCTCTTTTTATGAGGACCCCAGTCAATATTGGATGGCGGGCTCACCTAATACAGTCTGACCTCATCCTACCTCGATTACATCTGCAAAGGCCCTATTTCTACATTAGGTCCCATCCACAGGTTTGGAGGCTAAGGCATGGACATATCTCTTGGACAATGCATCCCCAAAATTCCATGAACAAGAGCGATGGACGCGCTCATGCGTGGACAGGGCGCACGGGCACCTGGCCTGTGGGAGGTGCCAATAGGGGCAGCTGAGCTGCTGGACTGGGGCGGTGTGGCAGGGAGCTCTATTTTCTGTGTCATCAGAAAAGCATTTCTGAGCTGCAAGGGAGCTTCGGCTTCCCATGTGGCAGGAGGGCCAGAGAGGCCCGCAGGTGCAGAGCTGGCCGGGGCCGGGGCTGAGGCTGGGCCGAGGCCCGAGGAGGCTCAGACTGCAAGTGGCCACACACTCGGGGCCTGGAGGAGCCCAGCAGAGGAGGACGGCGACCTGCACGGTCCCAGTACTTCTGTGTGGTTGAAGGGACGCCGACTGTCCGGGTGGGTCTCCCCTCACGTTTGCAATGGTGTGCCGTTGAAATGTGACAGGACCTGAAATCAGGTGCCATCCAGGTCTTATATAATTTTGTCTATGATTTATGGGCCCTCTGTAAGGCAAAGAATATAAAAATTATCCAATCAAAATTAGGTACGAATATGAGTTCCTATTTAGAATGCAAATAGGTCACAAGAAATGACTAGAGCTGTAGAAATTCAGGCGACTTCCTTGTGCAATCTCTTCAGGCAATTCACCAGACATGCTGACATGGCTTGCATTCTGCTCCCCGTCCCCCCTTCCAATTCTCTATGGGTCCCAGCTCTGCGCACGCCCAGCGGCCTGCACATGAGGGTCCTGGGGTTCATCCTCATTCATCTCAGGGTAAAGCCTTCTCTTCCTTGAAAGAAGGTGCGCTTTCAGGCCAGGCGGTAGGAAGGGAGAAGAGGGGCGGGTGTGAGTGTTCAACTCTCCCAGGAAGGAGCTTGGCCTGGAGCTTGGAGGTCACTGTGGTCTGGCAGCCAGGCCCAGCCAGACAGCACTGACCGTGTTCCTCCTTTGCCTCTCAGCCCTCTCCTGCTGCCAGGCACCCCACACAGGGAGGGGGCTCAGCAGCAACATGCAATTAGGGCCCTCTCCCCCAGCTCCCCAACTCCCTTGGCAGCTTGTAAAGTCGTGCCGCAGCTTGAGAGGCACGTTCTGATGCCCCAGTTTATGTCCCTTCTAAGGCAGGGATGTCATCACGGCCCGCTCTGTGATTCCGCCAGATGAAAGGTGCCAGTGAACGGACAGGTGTAATCAGGGCCCCTGTCCTCAGGGCAGAGCCAGGCCCCAGGTTAGGTTCTCACAAGGACCGCCAACCCAGCTGGGGCCAGCTGGCCTGATTTGGGGGGCAGAGTGGAGCAGGGAGGAGGTCGGGGGAGAGGAAGGCCATGCTGTCCCGGTTCTCAGCCTTCTCCTTCTCCCTCATTCATTTCTCTCCCCTGCTCTGCCACCTGTCTGTCCAAGCCCCGTGGCTCCTGAAGGTAGAAGGTTGGCCCAAGAGTCTCTGATGGGCTGCTTATGTAGGACCCAAGAGGGTGCCTTCCTATACACCCCATATTTAAGCTTGGCTCTTTTAAGCATGCTACTTAATGACCTACTACAATGGGGATTTTGGCAGAATCCCAAATCTCTTCTTTATGTCCCAGAATCCTATTTGTTCATCCATCTGTCATCTATTTCTATCCATTCCTCATCCATCCATTATCCAATTATCATTCATCATTCATTATCCATCACCCAACATTTATCCATCATCTCTCCATCCATTTATTCATCATCCATCTTCCATTTATCTATACATCCACCACCATCCATTCACCTATCCATTATCCATTCATTCATCCATCCCATAGAAAGTGCTGAGCTCCTGCTAATGTGCCAGGAGCTGTGCTGTCCGGGAGCTATGCAGGTTTTCAAGGCCTGAGTCCTACCACCATGGAGCCTGTGGTCTAGGGAGGAAGCAGACGGAGCATGTTTGATGGGTGTCATCTGTAGCTGTGGGTACAAGCAGTGTCACAAGCATGGCACAGTGCAGAGGTGCCACCTCCACCTTCATTCTCTTGCTCCTCAGCCTGTTTCTCAATAGGCCTGCGTTCAAGGTAGGGAGCGCCCCCTGGCCCCCACCCCCGCCGCTGCCCCCTCCCTGCTCCAAAGCCTGGGAACTGCTGGAGGAGGCCTGGAGCCTGAGGCCAGGGTGATTAGCAGCCTGCCTCTGCCAGTCTCCACAGGACTTCCCCGGAGGCCACAGCAGCTCAGGAATGCTCCGCATTTTTCTCATTTTAATAAAGGTACAAAGGGTACTTCTGGAGCTGGGAAGCCAAGAAATCATGCCCTTTCAGGTACATTCTTGGCTGCTGTGCTGGGGATGGTGGGGTTTTTTGAGGGCGGGAGCTGTTTTATTTGCAAGTTTACCTCTGACTCAGCCTGAGGAATGCCACCGCCACCTGACGGGCAGACCCCTCAGCCCGTGCCTGGGGAAGCATTAGGGGCAGGGAGGGGCGGGGAAGAGCAGGCTGAGAGGATGAGCCCACCACGGCAGAGGGAGTGGGGGGGTGAGGAAGAAGCTGAGGCCTAGAGGAGCAAGGTGGCCTGAAGCCCCAAGTGGTGACGCCGAGAGAGGATGAGCCGTGGGCCTGCGGGTCCTCTGAGGCCCTGCAATGCTGATGTGTTTCCTTCCCCCTAGGACGAACCTTGGCTTCCGAGTCCTGAAATGTACCTGTCTCAGTCCCAGCCCTGACACACTGAGTGACTTAGGAGGAGTCACCTGGCCCCACCCCTCGAGTCAGGGCGTCCTCCACTTGAAAAACAGCTTTGAGCTCAGTGGCTGTGAGAACCGGTGACTTACTAATTCTTACGCGTGCACAGCAGGGCGCTCTGGGGGGGGGGGGGGCTGGGGGGAGAGTGAGCAGGAGTGAGGCAGGCCAGGCCACTCACCTCGCTAACAGAGGGAACCTTCCCTTAGTCCCTCAGGAGCAGCCTGTGACCTTGGGCAAGTGTCCCCCCCTTCCTCACCCCCCCCACCCCCGTTTCTCAGGTCTCATCGCCTTGCCTATTAAACGGCGATGATAATAGCATCTCCCGCAATGGAATGTCCTGCAGCTTCGCGGTCTCAGTAAAAGGCTTTGAGCTCCCAGAGGAAAGGCACCAGAGCTCCAAGGTGTTATTAGAAGTAATTGGTCTGCAATTGGGTAAACCTTCAAAGCGGCCAGACTCAGTGTACTTCACCCAGTTTCTCTGTCTCCTCTCAATCTCTTCTCTCTGTTCACCTTGAGATTGCTACCCCTTGCCCACCGCCCCCCTCGTCCCTTTCTCATCTCAGCTCCCTGCAGGTTACTCACACACTTTCACTCCCGGCTTAAGAATCCCCCCACTGAGCATTCTGCCTCCAAAGTGACAGAACCCCAGACAAGTAGAACTGGCAAGGACCCTGGGGAACAATGAATTCAAATCTCAAGCTACAGAAGTAAACGTTGTCCATCCATCCATTCATCCATCCATACATCCACTCATCCATCTATCCACTCATCTATCCACCCATTTATCCTCATCCTATCCATCTATCCATTCATTCAACCATCCATATGTCCATTTAGACATCCATATATCCATTCACCCATTCACCCATTCATACATACATTCATACATACATACATACATCTATCCATCTATCCATTCATCCACTTACCCATCTATCCACTCATCCATTGACGTAGCTATCCTTCCATGCCCCTACCCAGGGTTTAGTCTGCCAGGTCTATGTTAGGTGCTGGAGGTACCCAGATAAACTCAGGCTGCCTTTAGTTCCTATCAGGACTCACCTGGTAGGATAAATGCAAGACAGCGCCCTGGCTTCTCACAGGGAACACCTTGTCCTGCCCTACACATGCCCACAGGGCCTTTTTCCTTCTCATCACCCTGACCTACACTCTATTCTTCTTCTCTGCAGGAGCGAGGAGGTTGGAGGACAGGGGAAGGAAGATGACACTAAGCCTCTGATTCCTGAATATATCCTGAAATCATGGTGCAGAGGCCACATATGGGACAATGCTCAACCACTGAGCCACACCGGCTGGGCACTGAAGCAGAATTTTAAAAAGTCAAAGGATGACTCTTGTGTAGAGTCAGCATCTGTCCACGATTTATTTTTTTAATATATTTTTTATTGATTTCAGAGAGGAAGGGGGAGAGAGAGAGAGAGAAATATCAATGATGAGAACCATTGATCAGCTGCCTCCTGCATGCCCCCTACTGGGGATCAAGCCCACAACCCAGGCATGTGCCCTTGACTGTAATTGAACCCGGAACCCTTCAGTCCACAGGCCAGCACTCTATACACTGAGCCAAACCAGCTAGGGCTGTCAACGATTTATTGATCTCCATGATAAGGAAGCCAGCAGGATGGTCAAGCTGGTTCCCACACCATAGAAACAATGAAAGACTATAGTGTCTGGTAGAAGGCGCGTTGCCACATTGCCCAGGGCTCCCCGATGCACTACACAGTCCCTGCTGGTAGTCTGCGGTTGATAAACCACTACCATCTCTGCAGGACAAAATCCTATTTTGTTGCCACCAGGTAGGATCATTTGCATCACCATCAGTTTTCTACCAGTTAGTAGGAATCTAGCAGAGTTGTCAAACACCCCATTCAATAAAGACTAGAACCAAAGGCGCATGCCCATTGGGTTGCTGGTGTTCTCCAGGGTGTCCTGTCCCAGGGTGGTCCGCATGTAGAGCTGTGAGTGAGACCAGGCTCCACCCTGAGCGACGAGGAGAAAGCCACCCAATGCGCCAAATGTGGCTGAGAACTGGCCGCTGGAGACTGGCTGTCGCTGTCACCAGTTCCAGAGGAGAAACGCAGGCTGGATAAGCTAAGTGCAGCTAAGGTCACCCGGCCGGAGGGTGATGAGTCGGGAGCAGATGCAGGTCAGACACCCAGACCCCAGGTCCTGAGTCCAGTAAGCAGCTCACTGATGACCTCACTCTCAGGATCTGCTGCCGGGAAAACCATGCCTGACCCAAAGGAGTCATTCATATTCCAGCCAGACGTGCCGAGGCTGGGGGAGCGCACTTCAGATGCCAGCCTGCACATGCGTGGTTTTATCCACTTTCTGCGCACCGTACTCATTGCTTCCACAGCAGCGAACTACCGACTGCAGGGGAAACAGCCTGGCCTTCTGTGCCCATAGCTCAGCGCAGTGAGGTCTTTGCCCCGCTCTGGGCAAGGCCAGGCTCAGGGTTGGGGGCTGCTTTCTGGGGGCGCCCCCTCCCTGGGATGGGCACTAACATTTGGGGTAACAGGAAGGTACAGACCCTCACTGAATCTGTCTTTTCAGCAGAGGTTCTAAAGATGTAGGAGAGAGACCATCGGATGGGGCCGTGGGGGGTGGGAGGAAGAGCCGGAGACAACTGCCAAGTGCAGGCCTCCAGGGCCTATCTCAGCTCCATCGCAGGTTTTGAGTAAGCTCGAGCCTCCCGGGGAAGCCCCAGGGGAACAGTCACCCCCTGGATTCACCTCCTCGTGACCATCAGAACGCTCCGATCACCTCAGGCAGGACACAGTATTCCCGCTTCTGCCTCATCTGACGGCTGGTTTCCGTGAGTCACGCACGGGGCGACAAGCAAGGCAGAAATCATATTTGTCGCTGTCTTTTCTTTTGGGACAAATGGAGACCATCCCCAAATTCTAAGAAGTTAACTTGTTAAGAAAGAAATAGCTCAGTAAAAGGCACCCAAGGTGCTCACGTATGGGGAAACCTTTCTGAGTTTTACTAACCTTGTTATCTCCCTCCCCCCGCCCCCCCCACCCCCACCCCCCCCCCCTCACCCCCGTGGGAAGGACTTCCCAGCCCCTGATCTCTGGGGAGGCGCAGCGGTCCAGGGAGAGCTGTCCCAGGTGGTCCCTCCCTGAGCTCCGGCGCCTCGTCCTCCGAAGCCACACCTGTCTCATGAGGGCTCCAGAAGCCTGGAAAACATCTCCCGACACATCGCTTAGTATCCACTTGACCTTCAGTGAGTTACCCGGTCCCGGTTTAGTGGCATGAGATGATGCCACCTTCCTCCCAGCTCCGGGATGCCCCCGAGGATGGAGAGAGAGTGAGCGAGAGCGGCTGCCAGTGGTAGGCGATGAAGCTCGCTTCTGTCGCTTCGGCAGGACCAGGCTTCACTTCATGGAACACCTGGACCCTCTGTCTCCTCCCCGCATACCTCAGTACTGCCCCGTGAGAGACAAAAATCCATTTTACCGTGTTTTCTACGACCTGTTTACCACCTCGAGACCAATCAGGAAAGGCTTGTGACTCCATAGAAACCTCATCCATTGGTTTTTGACTGTTCCCCGTGGCCAGGCCCCATGGTAACCCCCAGTGAGGAGGTGGGTCCGGGCACTTCCCAGGTGTGTGGACGATCATGTAAACAGAGCCACTGTAAAATGCCAGGTGTGTGGACCATCATGTAAACAGAGCCGCTGTAAAATGGAGCAGGAGGCCCATTCCCCTGGGCAGAGTGAACTGTGGTCTGGGCTAAACGCTGGGCCCCAAAGAACTGTTTGCAAAGATAACAAGGAAGCAGAGATGGTGGCTCCTGGGCTGGTGGCGACAACACTGAAAATTAAAAACATCGTCTAGAATTAGCATTGCTATATTAGCTTACCTGCACCAACCGCAATGCCTGCCTTCTACGGCTGTAACAGTCCTCCTTCCCTTTCTTTTTATATATATATATATATTTTTTTATTGATTTTTACAGACAGGAAGGGAGAGGGAGAGAGAGTTAGAAATATCGATGAGAGAGAAACATCAATCAGCTGCCTCCTGCACACCCCCTACTGGGGATGTGCCCACAACCAAGGTACATGCCTTTGACCGGAATCAAACCTGGGACAACCCTTCAGTCTGCAGGCCAACGCTCTATCCACTGAGCCAAACCGGTGAAGGCCCTCCTTCCCTTTCTTACCAATACCCCTGGCCTTTGCCTCCTCATCGGAACACTATTTGGCTTCTGCCTGAATCACTGCTCTCCACATAGCTCTTCTTATTGATCTCGAGTAAATGCCTTTGCCTCTCCATTGGAAAGACCCTTTTAGTTTTAGGTCAATGTGTGTCTGCCTGCTCCATGGGGTGAGCGTGGATGAGCAGGCCTTTGGACGGGCGCGGCACCTTCCCTGGGTGTTGCTCAGCTGCAAAAACACGCATCTCCACGGGACACACGAAACACCACCACGGTCTCCCTCGGTTCCACTCTGGTCCATTCCTCAGGCTGACAGCTCCTACGACCGGCCACTAGGGTGTGCACACACAAGGCCCCAGACTCAGAAGGAAGGGTGCGAACACAGATTAAGCTCTGCGAGCAAGGTCTCGGCTTTCTTAACCCTTTCTGAACAAGGAGCACTGTGTTTTCATCCTGCATCAGGCTCTGCAAATTCCGCAGGTGGTCCTGCCTGCCACCCCCTTTAGCCAGGCTCCCACACATCGACATTGTCATTAGCTCTGCAAGGTTGAGGTTTGTCTTAAGAAAAAAGCCCCGGAGTCGGAGAAGGAGGAAACAGAAGAACGATCGAGCAGGTAGGGAGACAGGTTTGGAGCCCGAGGAGGGCGCCTGTCTTCGTCCCCGCGTCCTTCCTACAAGTCCCAGGAAAGGGCAGAAATTGCATCCTGCTTTGCAAAAAGCAAAGGAGAAACTGCTTTCCTGTCTTCTGAGATGGCTCTGGCCACGTTTCTGAAGTCCCACAAAGGTAAACATGATTATTCCATGTTGATCTCAAAATACAAAACAACCACATCAAATCTGTGAGTGGTCTCTGGGTGTCAGCCAGGGAATGGAGGCAGAGGGGAGCGAGGAGTTCAGGGATCCATCAAGCATAGCTTCATCCTGGGGAACCCTCGCCCAGCCTGGGGCTCTGGCCAGGGACCTGGGCAACCTCTCCCCAGGGCATCTTCTGGAGCTGAGGGTCTCAGAGACGATCTCCCCCTGACGCCTGCTGCTCACTTCCTCAATGCTGGCCTTGAAATTAGAGAAACGGGAATTGTTAAATGTCTTATTACTTTAGAATAAGTAATTCTAAAACGGAAGAGAAATGAAATGTTCAAAACACTTTCTCATTATTCCCTAACAGATTCACAGACAAAGCACAAGTTTATAAAAGGCTAAAACCTTAAAAGCAAGTCTGATGCTCTGAGACCCAGGGTGCTGTCTGTAATTTGCAGGTGAAGAAAGAGAGGACAAACCAGAGAGGTGCAATAATTCACCCCAGATCACACAGCCAGCAGCAGAGCCACGGCTGGAATCCAGTTCTTCTAGATCTCGGGCCTGAGGCAGAGCAGAGTCAGCTGGATCAGCGAAGGGTCAGAGCCGGACACTGCACAAGAACCAGCTGCAACCCAGAGACTCGCTGGAGGTGACCTCAGGCCTGTCTCCCAGTCCTGGGGCGTCCTTGGTACCTATTAGCACATTAGTGTAGAGGATTTGTTTTTCTTATTTGTTTGTTTTTCTATTATTTTTATTACACAATGTTTTAAAAATAGTATTATCTATATCTATCCTATCTAATAAAGAGGGAATATGCTAATTGACCATCACTACATCACAAAGATGGCTGCACCCACAGCTGAGGCCAAGTTCCCTTAAGGAGCCTTAACGAGCAATCAGCAGGGACCTGAGGCCATGCCCTCCCCCACCCCATGGGGCTTGACAGGGGACCTCAGGCCGCGCCCCCTATCCAGCAGAGTTTGACAGGAGACCTCAGGCTGTGCCCCCACCTGGCAGGGCTTGACAGGGGACCTCAGGCCATGCCCCCCACCCTGGCATCAGGCTGGGGGACCTCAGGCCAAGCCTCCTGCCTTGGCACCAGGCCGGGGGACCTCAGGCCTCGCCCCCTGCCCGGTGCCAGGCTGGGGACCTCAGGCTGCAATCCCCGCCCCAGAGCCAGGCCAGGGGACCTGAGGCCATGGCCCCCGCCGGTGGGGCTTGACGGGGGACCTCAAGGTGCGCTTCCCATCCTGGTGCTGGGCTAGGGGACCTCAGGCTGCTCCCCCTACCTCAGCGCCAGGCCGGGGGACCTCAGGCTGAGCCCCCCACCAGGTGGGGCTTGACAGAGGACTTCAGGCTATGCCCCCCACCCAGGCACCAGGCCGGGGGTCTGCAGGCCGCACCCCCCGCCCCAGCACTGGGCCAGGGGACCTGAGGCTGAGCCCCCCTGCCTGGCAGGGCTTGACAGGGGACCTCAGGCCATGCTCCCCACCCAGAGGGTCTTGACGGGGGACCTCAAGGTGCACCCCCAGTGCTGGATCAGGGGAACTCAGGCTGCACCCCCCACCCAGTGGGGCTTGACAGGGGACCTGAGGCCAAGGCACGCACCCCACCCCATCTGGGGGACCTCAGGCCACGCCCCCCATCCTGGCGCTGGGCCAGGGGACCTGAGGCTACGCCCCCTGCCCAGCAGGGCTTGACAAGGGTGGGACTGGCCAGGTCTAGATCTAGCCCAATTGGGGGGGGGGGGTCGGGTCTGGGTCTCACGTGATTTTGAGGCGCATGTGGGAGGGCGGGGATTTGACTCTGGGTCCTATGGTGCGCCCCAGACTCTGACAGGAGGAAGGTTTTCATATACATTTTACTAATTTTCTTTCATCTCTGACACTTCTATTATAGAGAAAGGGCAAATAGGAATATTAAATTATTTTCTCTAATTAATCCCCTTTTAATGTGCACTAATTTCGTGCACCAGGCCACTAGCATATATATATATATATATATATATATATATATATATATATATATATATATATGCCTAAGCGACTGAATGACCGAACAACCGAACGACCGGTCAACCAGTTGCTATGAAGTGCACTGACCACCAGGGGGCAGACGCTCAATGCAGGAGCTGCCCCCTGGTGATCAGTGTGCTCCCACAGTGAGAGCGCCGCTCAGCTGACCAGGATGAGCGGGTCCAGGATGAGCGGGAGAGGGTCCTCCCTAGCTGCCTGCCTCTTTGCACACTACTACATCCCTCGGGGGATATTGGATGCCAGTTTCAGCCCCATCCCTGCAGGCCCCGCCGAGGGACCCCATGGATTTGTGCACCAGGCCTCTAGTTGAGATATAATTCACATGCCATACAATTACCCACTTAAAGTGTACAATCAATGGTTTTTAATTTATTCATAGTTGTGTAACCATCACCACAATGTTAGAACATTCTCATTACCTAGAAAATAAACTCTGCACCCTCAATCTCCCCCAGCAGGCCGAGGCAACCAGTAATCTACTTTCTGTCTATATGGATTTCTACAGTTTGCACATTCCACATAAATGGATTTGTTCAGTATGTAGCCTTTTGTGGCTGGTTTCTTTCACTGAGTATGACGTCCTCAAGATTCACCCATGCTGTAGCATGTGTTAGAGCATCAGTCCTTTCTGTGGCTGGATAATAGCCTATTGATGGCTAGATCAACCTATACCTAGATCATCCTATGGCTACTCCATTTTACAGCTACTCCAGCCTATGGCTACTCCATCCTACAGCTACTCCATCCTATGGATACTCTATCCTATGGCTACTCCATCCTATGGTTACTCCATACTATGGCTACTCCATCCTATGGCTACTCCATCCTATGGCTACTCTATCCTATGGATATTCCATCCTATGGCTACTCCATCCTATGGCTACTCCATCTTATGGCTACTCCATCCTATGGATATTCCATCCTATGGCTACTCCATCCTATGGATATTCCATCCTATGGCTATTCTATGCTATGGCTATTGCATCCTATGGCTACTCCATCCTACAGCTACTCCAGCCTATGGATATTCCATCCTATGGCTACTCCATCCTATGGCTACTCTATCCTATGGCTACTCCATCCTATGGCTACTCCAGCCTATGGATACTCCAGCCTATGGATACTCCATCCTGTGGCTACTCCATCCTATGGCTGCTCTGTCCTATGGCTACTCCATCCTATAGCTACTCTATCCTATGGCTACTCTATCCTATGGCTGCTCTGTCCTATGGCTACTCTGCCCTATGGCTGCTCTGTCCTATGGCTACTCCATCCTATGGCTACTCTATCCTATGGCTGCTCTGTCCTATGGCTACTCTGCCCTATGGCTGCTCTGTCCTATGGCTACTCCATCCTATGGCTACTCCATCCTATGGCTGTGGCCCACAGACCTGTGCACAGACGTTCTGCTTTTCCCAAGGCCCAGCTGCACACTCAGGGACACTTTCCCCCAGGGCCGCCTTTGAAAGCTGGGCAGTTCTTTGGGATGCTGGGATGACCTAGCTCTCGGACTCTGTGGGTCTTCCCTGTGAGTCACCTGTGGGGTCTTGCTGGAGTCTCACCTGACATATTTCTCTACCTCAGACCCCTCTAGTGACAAGGGATCTGCCATGTCACATGGCCCAAGCCACAGGGTTGCTTACACCATGGCCTAGACGTGCTGTAGCCTCTCTTTACTTTGGGCCTTGCTCCCCACCAGCAGCCTCCCACCCCATCTGCTGGGGTCAGAGTGGTTCCAGGGCGCAGAATGGGCTGCCCCCACCCAGGGGGCCAGTCTGGCCTGTGCTACTGCTCCTCAGCTCCAGTCAACATGCTCTCACCATCAAGTCGCAGGCTGGGTCCTCAGGGTCTGTCACTCAGGAGATGACTCTATAAAAGTCACGTTGGCCTTCGACTCCCAGTTTTTACTTTAAGTTGCTGATTAATAGACCTGAGATGGTCAGTTTTCCTTTTGAAGCTGTTTCTGCCCACGTCCAGTCTTTCAAGTGACCATATGTCTTGATATCCGGCAACATTTCACCCATGCACGGGCCCCTCTGTTTTTACCCAGCTGGCCGGGGCGAAGATGGAGCTCCCCAACCCAGGCTAGCCACCTTCCAGTCCCATGTGTCGGGGTCCTCACGGCTGCCCTGTGGGGCACCCCACCTGGGAGTCTCACTTCCATGGGCAGAGGACGAACTGTCCAGCTCTCAGGGTCCCTGGCCTCGTCGCAGAACAGGCTCTGCCCAGGTTCACAGAACTGGGGACAGCCTGTTACTCCCCCTCAGTCTCGTGACTCACAGCGAAACCTCGCCTGCACTTAGTGGCCCTTTGTGGCCGCCACCAAAGCCCCAGGGAAAATGTGATTACAACAGTGTCTTCTTTTAAACGCTCCCCTCCTCTGAGGAGAAAAACCCAAGCACAAAGAGGGACCTGAAGTATCTCCTTATCAGCAGCCGGATAGGGGCCTGGAATGCTGGCCGGGGCTCAGGCACTCAACAAGAGGTGCATTCTCAGGGACGTGACCTCCTTCATCCATCTCCTGGAATCTGACGGGAATCCCTCCTCTCCGCACCCCCCTCCCCCCGCCTCAGCTTCTTTCCTGAATTAGCAGTTGCTCCAGGGCAGGTCTCTGGGGGCAGGGGGCATGGAGTGGTCAGGGAGGCAGGCATCCAGCCGGCCTGGGTTGGAATCTGCCAATACCAGTCTCAGGTCCACAGGCAGGATTCACCCCCAATCTCCTCATCAGTCCATCGAGACCAGAATTGGACTTTTTGAAAAAGAAGCTTCAGAATTAGGGGATGTCCATAAAAACAGGACCAGCATCCGAGGCATGGGGAGGGCCCGAAGAAAGGAAGGCAGGGAGGGAGGGAGGGAGGGCAGAGCTGGTCCCTGAAGTGAGATTATCAAAAGGAAGCAGCAGCTGCCTGGACATTCTGTGGCTGCCAGCCCTCCAGCCCTGTCGCCTGACATTCTGTGCCATCCATCTCTCCGCAGTCGCCTGGACGTCTCAGACCTGTCACTCCATTTCCAAGGCCGACGTGTGAGACGTGTCCCCGCCCTTGAACTGTTCTGTCGCTGCTCCCTAGTGATGACCACTGGCCTTTGTAAGGAGCCAGGTGTATCCAGGGGCCTCAAAGCACTCCCATGCGTGGTCTCTCCTGGGGATGGGGTCCGGGGCCGGGAGCTCCACCTGGAGAAGGTGCCGGTCCAGATGCAGGCCCCCTTGCTCGCCAGGCTGAGGCATGAAAAGGCTTCTGGAGGGTGGGGGCTCCTGGGGCGGGGAGGGGGGGTCCTGGAGTTGGGGGGGAGGCTCTCCCTGGCTCACACTGAGAGGGAGAGAGAGACCCACTGCCTGGGCCTGAAGCTAGGACTGCTGAAGGTAAGGAGGTAAGAGGCAGTGTCCACACAGAGAAAGCAGCCGGACCCTGCAGGCACACTGGGCTTATTATCCGGGAAGAGCGTGTTCCCTGCCTCATGCCAACAGGACGTGTTCTTCCCGCATCAACGTTTCCTGCAGAAGCAGCGGGCAGCACCCCTGCCAGCCCCTCTCGTGGGAAAGAGCACGAGAGAGTGCACACGGTCTCGGAGGCGGTGTTGAGAGGCGCAACACTTCCTTCTGCAGATGGACAAACACACGGGTGGGTGTGCGTGTGACTAACGGGGTGTCGCCCGCGGACCCCCAAGTCCTCCTGCCCGCTCCTCCATGCTCAAGCTGAAGACTTTGCTTCTCTTCATTAAAGGGACTGATGTGTCTTCCCTGACATCCACAGAGGCCACCACGGGGGTCACTGCTTGGAAACCGTGGTGCCTGTGGGAAGTCCCAACGCCAAGGACAGCCACACTCTGGGAGGCGGGATCAATGCGGGGCCCGCCTGTCCAGCAAGGACGCGAGAATGTAGGTAAACCGCGCGTGGCCACCTCCTGGCAGCTTGCAGCTCGCCCACGGCCTAACCTCTTGCCCTGGAGGCAGCCGCGAGTCTGAAATATCTCAGCAGCTCAACCAGGGCGTGCCGAGAGGCTTGAGATCTCTGCTGCTCTGTGACTCTCTCTCCTCCAGCGAAAGGGCCCTGTGGCCCCTGCCCAGACCGGCATGGCGGCAATGACCTCATCAAAGGGAAGTGCTGGGCCTGGCGTGGGCCCCACAGGTTCACAACGTGCAGTCAACTGCCCAGACTACAGATGTCCAAAGCCAACCTGTGACGACGTGCCTAAGGCCTGGGTCTGTCTGGGTCAAGGCGAGCCCCGCCCACCCCAAGCCAGGCCCTCTGCTTACTGGACCCCCTGCCAGCCCTTTTGCTGCCTGCTCTCGGCCGGGCCAGCAAATGATCCTGGAACCAGCCAGACAGTAAATATATTCATCTTGGCGGGAACTCCATCACAACTCAACTCTGCCACAGCCCCCACTGCTGGGAGCAAGCGGTCACAGACAATATGCACAAGTGGGTGTGCTGGGTTCCAATAAAACTTTATGTGCACAATGGGCCGTGCCCACCCAGCTACAGGATTAAGGGACTCCTTTGGAATCTGTGTGCAGGCCCCGGACGCGATAGGGCACTGCCTCGCGTCATCTCGCTGGCCTGGGCCTCCTTTCCTCACGGGCGAGCAGGTGGCTGAGCAGTGGGCAGCGGGGCCGGGGACCCAGTCCGTCTATTCAGCATCTTCACAGGTGGCTGTAAAGAAAGAGAGGCTTGTGCTCCTCAGCGTAAAGGCCTCTGGCTTCAGTGCTCTTTAAAAAGCCCCCAGGAGGGCTGTCTGTGGCTTCTTGCCCAAAGCAACAGCACTGTTGTGAGCAGGAGCTCTGCTATTGGAGTGGGGGGCGGGGGGCGGGGGCAGGGAGGGGGGCCACCAGCGCAGGAGGCAGCCATGCCCCAGGGTTTCCCCCGTCTTTTGAGTAAGAGCCTCAGAATCCTTACCAGCCTACAGAGGGGGTGCTCCCTGCCTTCCTGGTTCGGGCAATGCCGGGAGCCGGCCCAGGCGCCTGCTCCCAGCCAGGTGTGCTAGCATCAGAGGAACACCTGCTTCGGCGCCTGCTGGGGATTGACACGCAGCCAGAGGTTGCAGGGTGGCCACCCGGGGCGCCCGAGCTGCTCCAGCAGCAAGCCTGCCCTTGTCCCTGAGTACAGCCCCAACTCCCGGGGCAGGTGGGGGAGGGGGGGGAAGGGGAGAGTTTACAAACATCACTGATGACCCGAAGAGGGAAGAGGGCACTTCCCAGGCGGGCTCATTCCCACGAGAAGAAGGGCTGATTATCCCAGCGGCCACAGCACCAGCCCAAGCAGGCCACCCGCTGCCGAGGTCCCGGGTGGCCATTGGGGAGGGCACCAGGAGGCCTCAGCTCACCGGCTGGTCCTCGTCACCCCTCCACCCTGCCTCCACACTGAGCACCACCTGAGCCAGGCACGGGGGGAGGGGGGGCCCGCAGCGGGGAGGGCGGGTGGGGAATGGGGTCCTTCCATGTTCACCACACTTGTAACCCCATCAGGCCACAGCACCGGCCATCCTGTGCTGGTGAGAGAAGGTCTATGGACCCCAAAGCTTTGCTCACCCCCCCATGCTGCACAGCCTCACCAGGTGGACGCCCTTGGACACCTGTGCCCACCTGTGTCACCCCAGATGCCAGGAAGCGGCAACAAGCCAGCGGAGGAGACCATGGACAGGAAGCCCACCCCCCACAGGACCGGAGGGGGCGTCTCTTCCTGTGGACTGTCCCTGGGAGTCGGAGGGCTGAGCCCTCTTAGCTCCCCCTCCACCTGCTCCTGTGGGGAGGGGAGGCTCATCATGGGTTGGGGCTCCTTCCAGCACCCCATGGAGAGGATCTGATAAGATTATAATAGCGCGGGCTCCCTTCTCCCCGGGGCAGCTCCCAGGATGAGCTCACCTCTGCACCACCTGTGAGCCAGGAAACGGGGCTCCAAGGCACAGAGGGGTTCCTGTGTGGGAAACGGGGGACCAGCCTCCCAGGTCCTCCCAGGCACCGCCGACCCCCTCCTGGTTTTCAGTGTTGATTCCTAAGCATTCACCAGACACCTTCTATAGGAACTCTGCCTTCCGGCGACAGGTTCCAGATAAGTCGTATTGGGGGTGAGCGTGTGTGAGGGGTGGGGCAGCTCACGAGGGCCTTGATGTCCAGGTTCAGGGGTTAAGGATTTCTTGGTAAAAAGCAGGGTCTGGCCAGAGCTGGGCCCAGGCAGACACTGGAGGAGGGAGGAGGGTGGCCCCATGGAGAAGAGGCACAGGGGTGGGGATGGAGATGGAATTGGTAGAAAGTGGGGGTTCCTGGCCTTTTTCATATTAGGAATGCTCTCAGACTAATGCCTGAAGGTAACAAAGGTGGGCTCCCCAGGGAGCCAGTGGTGCTCGCACACGGTTCTCGGAATGTGGAGCGAGAAGGTGGACGGCACAGTATCTGCGTCTCTGAGCTCAGCGACGGGAAGGCCAGCCCACGGCCCGTAACCTCGCGCGTGGGTGAGGAGACGGTGCTTCTGCGAAGAGCCAGGCGCTCTGTGCCATGGACACACCTGTGGCTGCTGCGGGGCCGTGGTCACAGGCACCGCTCACGCCGCTGCCATCCATGTTTACCAATAAATGGAGGGAGCTCTACATTTCACTGAGAAGTTAGTAACAGCAAGGTGTGATTTTTTCCTCCTGATTCCCCGCCGCCCTCAAGTGAAGAGTGGCTGTAGCGAAGTGAGGGGCATGCCTGAGTGTCGGGGTACGGGGTGGAGGCGGCCCCAACAAAAATAGAAAAGGGCTGGAGTTGTAGTTTTTGAGGAGAAGCAGGGGTGGGGGTAGGAACTCCTGGGATTGTTTAGTACCCTCCCCATTGTCCCTACACGGAACCCAAGGCCCAGATGAAAAAGTGACGGGTGGGGGGCAGAATTTCAGCTTACCCCAGAATCCTCCCTCCTAGTCCCAGTCTAGTCCCCAGCGAGGCCACTGGGGTCATATCCCCACGTTAACATTCCCAGAACGACTGGAAGGAGTGGATCCGCCAGGCAGGTGTTTCCAAGGGGAATAAACATTGTCTGCCAAAGCCCCCAGCGGCCAGAGGCCCAGCAGGGACAGGGCCCTGAGCCCCCCACTCAGGCCACAGTGCCCGAAGCCAGCGCCAGGTGAGGCCATCATCCGGCTACAAAAAACACGTTCTCCTGGGGGCGGGGTCTTCACAGGCAGCAAGCTTTTTTCCACAAGAAGTGCCCAGGCAAGGGGCACCTCATGGCCTCTGAAGCTGCAGTGCCAGCTGGGTGGCCCACCAGTCCCAGCTCCAAGACCCCCAGACCCCACCAACCCTGATCAGTGGTGCCTAGAGCACCCCACATCCCCAAAGTAGCCCCCCCAAACCCCAGCCACACAGGAAGAACATGGGAGTCTTCAGGGTGCCATGAAGGGAGGGGGAGCTAAGGGAGGAGCTGCTGGGGGGAGGGGGGGACTCTAAGCTCCTGTCACCACGTCTGCTGTCCGCCACACTGGATCCCCACCCCCACCCCCCTGGCTGCTGGAGCCAGGGGCCCAGTGCTCTGGTTTATGGGGCATCCAGCCTGTCTTGTCTTGTCGGGACCTGGAAACGGGGATAATAACACCTACTTCACAGGGAAGGTGTGGGGATTAATGACTTCATGCTGCCAAGTGCCCGGTGCGGGTCTGCAGCCCTGAGCTGGGACACAGGGCCCCTCTGACTGACTCCCAGGGGCCTCAGGGCCAGCAGCCTGGGCTGACCAGCCTCATCCCCCAGGCTGAACCTGCAGCCACTGAGGTTTCAGCCCTGAGAGTTCACTCAGCACCCCTCTCACCTTGGGCTTTCCGACATCTGTTCTCTCCAGCCCCATCCAGAACCTTCCCTGTGCTTAGCAGCTGATGCTGAGGGGGCTGGTGCGGGCCTGGGAGCATTGAGCTCAGCTGGACAACAGCCCACCCTGCAGGCAGGGGAGGGTCCCGGCCTGAAGTTCTGGGGACCAAGCTTGGCACCCATCTTCCCAGCCATGTCCTTGACACATGCAGGGGCCGTAGGACATTCCGCCAGCCCTTGGTCACCATCTGAAGAGCATGGACACGAGGAAGTCAGCCCCTTCAGGATGACACCACCACCCACGGTGCCATCAAATCACATGGGGGGATGGTCTCACCCCCGAGACTCTCGGGACCTACTGGGCCCGGCACTGCCATCTTTTCAGTCACTCCCAGGCACTTCTCAAATCAAAGACAATGAAGTGTCAGTGAAAGAAAAGCAAGGCTTCCGAGATCCCTGAGGGAATACCTCTCCTCCCAGACTGACCATGCCCCTCGGCCGTCCTGGCAGGTCCTCTGACCGGGGCCGGGCCTTCCCTGCATTAGTCCGCTTGGGCTGCGCCACCAAGTCCCGCAGGCTGGGCTGCTGGAGCTACAGTTTAGTTCTCACAGTTCTGGGGCTGGCAGTCCAGGACCCCAGTGTTGGCAGCGCTGGTTCCTTCCGAGGCCTCTCTCCTTGGCATGTAGACAGCTGTCTTCCCCCTGTGTCCTCCCTGGTTGTCCCTCTGTGTCCGGATCTCCTCTTCTCCTAAGGACACCAGTTGGATTAAATTAGAGCCCACCTATATGATCCCATCCTGTCTAATAAAAGAGTAATATGCAAATTGACCATCACTCCAACACACAAGATGACTGCCTCCATGTGGTCAAAGATGGATGCCTCCATGTGGACACAAGATGGTCGCCACAAGATGGCTGGCAGGGGAGGGCAGTTGTGGGCAATCAGGCCAGCAAGGGAGGGCAGTTGGGAGTGATCAGGCCTGCAGGGGAGGGCAGTTTGGGGGGGGACCAAGCCTACAGGGGAGGGAAGTTGGGGCTGACCAGGCCGGCAGGGGAGGGCAGTTAGGCATCGATCAGGCTGGCAGGGGAGTGGTTAGGGGGAAATCAGGCTGGCAGGCAGAAGCAGTTAGGGGCAATCAGGCAGGCAGGCAGAAGCAGTTAGGGGCAATCAGGCAGGCAGGCAAGCAGGCAGGCAAGCAATTGGGAGCCAGCAGTCCTGGATTGTGAGAGGGATGTCCGACTGCCCGTTTAGGCCCGATCCCACTTGGTTCCCAGATTGGAGAGGGTGCAGGCTGGGCTGAAGGACATACACACACACACACACACACACACACACACACACACCCTGTGCACGAATTTCGTGCACCAGGCCTCTAGTCTATATATATATATAAAGCCAGTGACCATAACATCGTATCAACTGAACAACAGGTTGCTATGATGACCACTGTGGCCAATGAACCGGCCTGATCAGGGGGTAGGGCCAGCCAGCCAACCTCCTGCAGCCCCTCCCCTCCCCTGGCCAGCCCACCCCTGATTGGACTCTCCCACCTCAGTCAAGGGCAGGACCGGCCAAACGCCCCCCCCCTTACCCCTGGCCAGCACCCCCCCCCCCCCCCGATCAGCCCGCCCAGCCCCCAGCAGGCCCCATCCCTGATCACAACCCACACCCCAATACGGGGTGGGGTGGCCCTGCCCCCTATGGGCCCCTACCACCCTGATCAGCCTGTAGCCCCTCCCCCTGGCTGGCTCCACTCTAGATCGGCCCCCCACCCCGATCAGGGTCAGGGCTGGCTGGCCAACCACCCATGACCTCTCCCCGAAAGAAAGTTGGAGAAAGTGAACACATCACTGAGTGACAGGGAAAGAAGACAACATTTTAGGTTCAACACCCCTCTTTTCAGAGCCTCCTAAAGAGGTGGGAGGGAGTCCAGAAAAGAGCGGAGCAGAGCCAGTCTGCTCCCCAGCCCTGAGGCTGAGGGGACTCGTGGGGTCAGGACCTGGAGGGCAGAGAGGAGGCAGAGGTGTGGCAGCTGTCTCCATGGTCCCAGAACACCCCAGGCCAGGAGCTGGGGATCACCTGTGAGTGAATTTTTTGGTCTTCCCTTCTTTGTTCCTTTTTCTTTCTTGATGAAAACAGGATTGAAATTGGCCTTGAAATGAGAGCAGGCAGTTCCCAGAAGGACCAGTTCCCTTAAAGTCATTTTGTCTTTGATGAAAAGAACTGTCAACCCAAGAAACATTCAACCTGTGAAGAACTGTAGTGAGTTTATTTGAGCCAAACTGTTGACAATTGCCGGGAAGGAAGCAGAATCTCAACGGGCTGAGACCATGCTCCGGAGAATGGCAGTTTTGCACCTTATTTTATACATTACACTCAAAAGAGGAGACAAAAGCAGGTTACATGAAATCCATTGGTGATAGATTAGGGAGGCGGGAGAAAGCAAAGCAGGGAAACCTCAGGGATTGGATAAAAAGTAAAATGATAGACACATCAACAATTAACTCAGTGACAAAGAGGGAATCTGTGGTCTCAGCAGAGCAGTGCCTGAGCTTTGAGGGGTCCGGAAAAAGTAAAATGACTTTCACATTCCAAGGTATGTTATCGTAGATGCAAAAAGATAGCAGACAGGCTCCGATAAGGTAAAGGTTGACTTTGGTCAGGGAAGATTCCGCCCCAGGACATGACTACCCACCATCGACTGCTTTTAATCAAGGTGTTAATTCCAGACCATCCCATGTGCTTACTTCAGGGCTCTGAGTTCACAAGGGCGCCACGCAGGCCTCCCTGGGCCAGTGAGGTTGGCATGTGGCCCCTTTCCTTCCACAGAATCAGCCTTTCCCTGGGTGGAGTGCCTGATCTGACTGTCTTATAAAAAGGCTGAGCCTCTGGCTGTTGTGAGCCTGGGGGCACATGCCTAGCAGACCAGGAGGAAATATCTGACTCAGCTGATGGACCACTCCCTCCACCTCCTCCTCAAGACCATCTTTTCTTTGGGGATGGGAAGATGTTGAATCAAATTCCCACCCCAAACTGGGGGAGGCCACATGAAGGCAGGCGGCCCCGAGGTTACCTGGGCCCGAATCATGATTAAAGGGAACGCATGTGCCCAGCGAAGCACCAGCTGGGCCAACACAGAACCCACGGCCAGCCTTAAGGGCTCGCCAACTCCAGGTAAGCTGGGGCAGATCCGGATGCATCTCCTGTCTGTCGGAGGACTGTCCTTACACTTCCGATGGTCTTACAATTAGGCCCTCGCTGTAAGGCCGGTTTTATTATTATGACAGCCTGGATTTATGGAGCATCTACCTGCAAGAAACACAGGCCCTGCACAGACCTCTCCTTAGTTCTTGTGCCAAATCCCTGTGGGTCTGCCGCAGGGCAGGGAGAGGTTAATTGGCCATTAGTGTCTGGATAACTGAGGGCAGGAAGGGGTTAATGATAAGAATGGAGCTCAGCTTTCTTTGTCCTGTACTTGGTCCTGGGCTGGCTGTGACACCCACAGAAGTTTTTTAAGAAGGCAGGAAACACCTAAGTCCGTGGTCGGCAAACTGCGGCTTGCGAGCCACATGCGGCTCTTTGGCCCCTTGAGTGTGGCTCTTCCACAAAATACCACGGCCTGGGCGAGTCTATTTTGAAGAAGTGGCATTAGAAGAAGTTTAAAAAATTTGGCTCTCAAAAGAAATTTCAATCGTTGTACTGTTGATATTTGTCTCTGTTGACTAATGAGTTTGCCGACCACTGCCCTAGGTGGAGGAGGGTGCTGGTGGCTGCCCCAGAAAGCCCAAGGAAACGAAGATGTGGCAGCTGCTGGAGCCCATTTCCGAAGCCCCCTGGGGACTCCTAGACGAGCCACCCACCAGGAGTGCAGTCATTCGGGGGTGTTAGTGTTAGTCCTGACTCTCTCTCCCACTGGGGCCTGGCCGGGGCCTCTCTATGCCAGGAGGCCACCAGCAGCAACAGGGCATCTGCCATGTGCAAGAGTGAGAGGAGCACACAGCCTCACGGGCCCAGGACACAGACGGAAGGCGATGCTGACAAGTGCACCGGCAGGTCCCCTGGAGAAAACCCTCTCCAGCAACAATGCCACATGTGGGTCTCCTGTTGCCTCTGACCCTGGACAACATGTTTATGAAACAAAGATGGGCAACCTGTTTCTGGCTGTCTTCCCTGCTGGGGTCTTTCTGTATTAAGGGTTCAGGGAATCTGGAAAAGGGGCTGCGAGTAAATGGATAAACTAGACATGAAATACAAATTTTGAAGGCATGGGGTTAGCCAGGGGAGGCTTCACTCTAGTGGCAAGTTCTCTGAATCTCCCAACCCAGGGCTTTTTATTCACACATTTTGCCCTTTAGCAAAGCAGATATACATATCAAAGGTAAGGTTTGGTAAACAGTAAAGGATTATCAGGCTGGGGGAACTGCCCTCAGCTGTCTGGCAGCAGGCAATAACATGCAGATCTTCAGCCCCGCTGAAGCCCCAAGGTTCATCAGCCTTCTGATGAACTTCTTGCATTTTATATGCCCTGCTGGAATTAGCCTCCAGCATTCCCTTTCCTTGCTAAGGAGGGGATGTGGCCATTCGGTCATGTCCTACATGTGAGCCTGGCCCCACCAAAGCACAAACCTGCGGTCAACACCCACACCCCGTTGTCCTCTCCATGGCCCCACACTGACGTCACAAGCACCAGGCTGACATGGGCCACCACAGGGCCCACACACGGAAGCCACAGGAACCACATGCAGTGGGGAAAGGTCACTGAATGTATGGGTCAGGAAACTGGCTCCCCACAAGCCAGCGTGAGACTGCAGGTAAGAGAATTGACAAATCTGGCATCCAAGTGGAGAGGTCACACCCTGACTGGAGAACTCCGTCTACTACACCTGCTGTGAGCTCCTGGCAGAATGGCCAACTGCAGGTCCAGAGCAAGAACTGTACCAGATGAGCCGCGGAATCTTGTTGGGCCAGAAAGCAAGGGCACTGTCAGCCCAGGTCAGGAGGACAGAAGGGCCACCAGGAAGGAGCATCATTGGCCAAGGATGGGTCAACTGAGTTTCCAGAAAGAAAGCAAATGCTATTGACCAAGATACTCACCATATAAACCCTTGAGTTCCCAAAGAGACCCTCCAAAAACCCACCTCATTGGACACCTATGACATACAGGACACCAACCTCTTACTCAAAAGCACAGCCATTTGAAGGAGTAAGTAATTATCTTACTTTTTCCAGGTGAACTTCATTTCAGGGTTGAAATATAGCCCTAGTTGAAGCGGCTAAGTTCCTCCTTCCAGGGAATTTGAGTGGATGAAAGTCAGAGGAGTGATAGAATTATAAATCCCCATTTTCCAGCCCCTAAGGAAGTCAGAGAGACGCAACAAGCCTCGGGGTGACATCACTGGGTGAAAGGTGGGAAGGGTAGCCTTACCTGCGACAAAGCAGAACACACCCGGGCACAACTGGGTCGGACAGGAAGCCCCTTTCAGTCTTGGGGGTGGGGGTGGGGGTGGGGTATTTGATGCTGCCGCTCCGGCTGTCCAGTCTGAGGTGGAACCAGAAAGCTACCGGCCCCCCAGCTGGCAGGGTCAGAGGAAAGCAGCCAGAAATGCTAGATGGGTGCCGGACATCTGTTCAGGAAATAGAGGTACAATCCCGCCATGGCCCTTACAGAGAGCTGGCGGATCTCTGCCACTTGGGTCACTGTGCGTTTTATGGTCAAACTCTGCAACTGCTCATGCCGTTGTTTGGAAATGCTTTTTTTTTTTTTTTTTTTTTTTTTTTTTTCATTTCTAATCAACCCTTTGGGCCACAATGAACTAAAGAAAATAAAGTACATGTTAAATAACAAGAGATAAGTCATTGGATTTCTGTTTCTCAAGAAAGTTGATATGAATGCCTAACGTACACATAATGTTTGTCAAAATGCATCACCCACTGTGTGTCAGTGATGTCCATGATCGTGTGAAAACCGGAAGTCGTGGATCTGCTCAGTAAGCCAGTATTTACTGCAAAGTCAGTGGTGGTTTTCACACTGCCGGAGACAGAGATTGGACACAGCAGAGTCCGGTGGTCACTCTGTGAAGAATGACTTTTTCTTTACTTCAAATGACAACTCTGATGACTTTCATTCATTTTCAGGTTTTTTTGCGCATTTACAAGATGAAGTGTTGGCTCCATGAGCAGATGAATTTCACAAACAGGTGAAAGATGCCAATGTAATGTGTTATCAGACACTTCAAATAGGAAAGCCAATTAAGTTAATTCGAATAATTATTTAATTTTTATTCAAATCACTAAATAAAAGTAATGCTTTCAACATTTATTCTGTTGAAGATGTGCCATTTCATGTTTTTAAACTACAAAATGTAAACTCAGTTAAATATTTAATATTGATAATATCACTTGTTTTTGTGGTGATAATACAAATACAAATGATGTCACACAGCAGCTGTCATTAAATTAGAAAGTATACAGGCGAGCCCTAACTGGCTTGGCTCAGTAGATAGAGCACTGGCCTGTGGACTGACGGGTCCCAGGTTCGATTGCAGCCAAGGGCACATGCCTGGCTTGCGGGCTAGTTCCCCAGTAGGGGGTGTGTAGGAGGCAGCCAATGAATGATTCTCTCTCATCATTAATGTTTCTATCTCTCTCTCCCTCTCCCTTCCTCTCTGAAATCAATAAAAATATCTTTAAAAATAAATGAAGTATGGAGGAGAAATAGGATTGTAATTACTTGTAGGAAACACAATTTCTAAACGAGCCTTATCCATGACAATCTATCTCTAATTGAATAGAAGCTGCAGATATCAAAACGTATGAGTATTTTTACATGGACGGAGTTAGAATACCTGAACTCCAAAATTTCTGGGACGAAGCTCATGTAGATTATAAACAAGTACTTAACCGGGGCAGGACAGACTTTCCTTCTTTGAGGTCCACCATCAGTCGGATCTTAGAAGCACGGAGCCTTTAGAAAGTCCTTCACGAGTCAGTCTGAGTTACCGTGGTACTGTGGGTGTGTGTGTGTAACGGGGTCCTCTAGATGGTGGTTGCCTTTTGTTCAAACAAGTCAACAAGTAGATAACCAAAAACTTCTTCTTTTGAAACTGGTGGCAAATTATGGCAATTGTTGAAAACAAGATCACAAACAGGAAGACTATTTAAATCTGTAGCTGCAGAAGCAAGGGAGGAACTGAATAAATAGCACAGTGCCTGCCCCAACAGTGTCAGAATGACTGGAATTCCGAAATCGCTCCTCGGAATATCTCCCTTCATGGGGTGGTTTTGGTGGAGCGCCTACGTTCATTGGACGGATATATTACATATATGTGTATATATAGTATCAGAGTGTAGTAAAATGGAGTAGGCCTATGATTTTCAGCATATAAACTTGACAAAGCATTCAAAAGTGCCATATGTGAAAAGACGCCTGTGTGACACATTCCGCCTTATAAAAACATTTATGTAAGGAAGGTTCTCTGGATGGAAGCCGAAACACAGAACCTGAGAAAATACCGGGGCTGAATCACTGATACTTTTATTACAAAAACCGTGAGATTGTTCTTTTGCCAGAATTGGCTCAGGCTGTTTACTCACCTGATAACATCAGGGTTCACCGGGAAGGTTCCATTGAACTCATCGGCAAACTCAAATTTTTAGTCACAACATGCCTTCTGGAACAAGACTCCCGGGGAATTTTGTGAAAAGTTAAAAGTAACAAGGCAATTCTGAAAATAATACATCCTTGGGTAAAATATCACTAACATGCCATTAAAGCAAATAAGGTTAAAAACTGATTCCATGATGTGAACATTTATCAAGAACAATTATTCAGCTCATAGTTGCTTTTAATAGCCAGATAAAGCAAAGGAGGTTTTTTGGTTTTATGGGGTTGGTTTATTTTTTGCTTTAAGGTAACAAGTGTTACTTTTATTTTGTAGAAAATATTTAATTTTTTTCTGTAAGTACAATGTTCACTTTGTCAGAATGACAATTACATAACACCCTTTATTTTTCCCTTGTCTTTATAAGCTAAGGTTTTTTGTTGTGAAAATTTCTTTTCCCCCAGCTTTACTGAGTTATAATTTACATCCAATAAAACCCACCCATTTTAAGTATGTAATTTGGTGAATTGGACAATTGTTAAGTCATGTAGCTACTACCACAGTCTAGATCAGTGGTTCCCAACCTTTATTTTGGCCATGCCCCACCTAAGCACCTCTGAAATTCTGTTGCCCACCCCCTCCCTGTGCCATGTAATTCTTACTTCTCAAACAGTGAACTCCTATTCACGTGAAGGAGGCCTAAAAGGCCATTAACTTGGTCTAAACAAGCTTCCAAAGAACATGGCAGCCATGAAAGAAAAAAATAAAAGAACAAAAGGACAGTTGAAGTACTGAGGAAGAAGTCACTAAGAAATTGTTAAAAAATAATAATAATATGAAGTGACATGAAAAAATAGCAAATAAAGTTTCAAAACATATAGAGAACTGAAATGCATAAATATGTCACAATATATATTTATATACTGTATATGAGGCCCCTAGAACCATAAGAAATGCAAAAGTTCACTGTTAATAACTCATTCTCCAATTGCCGCCCTTAAAAATCAAATTGCCCCCCGGTGGAGCATGTGCCCCACGTTAGGAACCACTGATCTAGATAGAGAACTATCCCATTACTCTAAAGTTTCCCCTGCCCCTAATGACCACTCATTTTGAATGCATTTAAAAAAATTTTTAAACAACTCGGAGGTATAATTACCAATAATAATCTGTACATATTGAAAGTACAGTCTGAAATGTTTTTGACATATGTACACACCGTCGAAACCATCACCACAATCAAGAGAGTTAACCTACATATCCATCCTTTCATGGAATGGAGACCATTGTTTATCCACGTCGCTGGTTGATGGACAGTGGAGTTGTTTCCATTCTCGGCTATTACCAGGGAAGCTGCTATAACCATCTGTGCAGAAGTCTCCACGAGGACACCTGCTTCCGTTGCTCTTGTTCAATTCCTAGCGGTGGAGTGACTGGGTCATACTGCAGGTGTCCGTTTGCTTACCTTTTTAAGAAGCTGTCACATGGTTTTCCAAAGTGGTTGTACCATTTTCTGTTCCTAAGAGCAGCGCAGGAGTTGCAGTGACTGTGCATTCTTGCCAGCAATTGGTGTGGCTGTCTCTTTAATTGTGTCTGTATGTGGCGATGGCCCATTGGAATCCTAATTTGCATTGTCTCCATGACTGATGCTGCTGGTGATTGCCTTTTGGAGAACTTATTTGTCATTCTGCAGTTTTCTCTGTTGAAATACCTATTCAAATAATTTACTCCTAAAAAAAAAAAAAATTGGATTCCCCCCTGGCTGGTTTGGCTCAGTGGATAGAGCGTCGGCCTGCGGACTGAAGGGTCCCAGATTCGATTCCTGTCAAGGGCACATGCCTGGGTTGTGGGCTTGATCTCCAGTAGGGGGCATGCAGGAGGCAGCCGATCAATGATTCTCTCTCATCATTGATGTTTCTATCTCTCTCTCCCCTCTCCCTTCCTCTCTGAAATCAATACAAATATATATTTTTAAAATATGGTTCTTGGTTTTCTT
Organism: Plecotus auritus; assembly: GCF_963455305.1. NCBI lineage: Eukaryota > Metazoa > Chordata > Mammalia > Chiroptera > Vespertilionidae > Plecotus > Plecotus auritus. The sequence continues at coordinate 222,738,374 of NC_137771.1, read as the reverse complement.
ATTATTGAGTTTGGATAGTTTTGCATGTACACTGGATACAAGTCCTTCATCAGATACGTGATTTGTCCGAGTTTTTCCCAGTCCATGGCTTGTCCTTTCATTTACTTAACTGTGTATTTCAAGAGCACAAATTCTTAAATTTGATGTTCAATTTATCAATTTTTCCTTGTACAAGGCATGCTTTTGATGTTGATCTAAGAAAGCTTTGCCTAACCCAAAGTGACTAAGATTTTTTCTCATATGTCTTCTAGCTTTTCAATACCTTCAGGTTTTACATATAGATATATGGCCCATTTTGAGTTAAATTTGTGTGTAATTCAAAATATGGTTTCGAGGTATAACCACACAAATGTTGCTCAGTTTCTGGACTATCTCTTCTGTTCCATGGGTCTGTTGGTCTAGCCCAGCCTTGGGCAAACTACGGCCCGCGGGCCGGATCCGGCTGTTCTATCCGGTTCTCTTGCTCTCCCCTCCGCTCCTTTACTTTGAATTTATATTAGCTCACACAAACACTCCATCCATGCTTTTGTTCCGGCCCTCCGGTCCAGTTTAAGAACCCATTGTGGCCCTCGAGTCAAAAAGTTTGCCCACCCCTGATAGCCTGATGCCAATATCACACTGCATTTATTACTGTAGTTTTGTAATTAACCCCAAAGTCAGGCACAGTAGGTCCTTCAAATGCTCTTCCTTTCCAAAGTTATTTCTTGAGGACACCGCGGCCCAAGTACGGTGTTCACGTGAGGAGGAAGTCTGGAAACATCAAAACTCAGCCTGGGGAGGCCCCGGCGTGGAGATGTTTGATCTTTACTAGCCAATGGGGAAAAGTAACGTCATGAGTAAAGATGTCAACTCCTTCATTTGAGGAATAAGGCACTGCACTCCCGGGTGAGCAGCTTGTCCCAGGTCACAGGACTGGACCCCTGGCTTCCCATTCATCAGCCCCGAGGCACCTGGCCACCTCCGGGTGGGGGTGTGGCCCCTCTCAGGCCCCGGAGGAGAATGAGGATTCTCATTTTCTGATGACAAACAACCAAGGTCCCCCTCACCTCTGTAAAGTGGAGATAACCCTCAACTTAAATAGGAATTTGAAAGTTTGAATTGTTACATTTTTAAAAATCTAGCCCACAGTCATAACTCAGTAAATGGCGCTTATTCTTCTTGTAAGAGCTGATCAGCTGATCAAGGCAGACTGAAAAGGTCACTTTTTCTGGCCAGAGAGCCAAGCACTCACTTTAATTAATCCAATTAAAAATCATCCCTGCCCCTCCCTCCAACACCTCCCCCCCCCGGCCCCCCTTCTCCCCCTTGCCCCCTCCCCCCCACTTTCTCTCTCAAGTGAGCTCCGCAGAAAACATTCACTCACCCATTGGCTAACCAACTGCGGGCAACCCATTTAAGGGCTATTTTATAATTTACTGTAATTAACTCACTACGCCAATTCTAGGCATTAATGTGCCCCCAGAGGAGCCAACGTCATTGGGGAGGCAATGGGGCCTGACAGGAAGCTAGCCCGGGGTCACAGAGTAGCAGGGCCAGGGCCCTGTCTGGGGGGAGGCTGGAGGGTACCCCCCATGTGGAGAATCAGTCACCACGCCCCTGAATAGCCCCGTAACTGAGGACTCTGTGCGGTCACAGTGGAGGGTCATCGTGGGTGTGTGGGACACCTCCGCAGGGCCACCCTGTGGGCCTCTGCTGTCCCTTTGAAACAAAAGTCACTCAAAACAAGAATCTCAAAGGCACTGTTTTGATCCGCTGGGATGTTTGATGTGTCTGATAGTCTTCCAGAAGGGGCTCTAGGATCATGCGTCACCCTTGGCACAGGTCCCAGTTCACACGTCCTTCAGAGGAGGATGAGGAACATAAACAAGTTCCTGGAGGCCTCAGGACGGGGAGGGAGGGAGCGGCAGGGCGCACTCACACGTGGCCGAGGGGCCCTTTGATCAGAAGTGCAAGGATTATGAGCCGGCTGCGTGAGCTGTTCGAAGGCGAGCTCGTCTTTGTGTCTGCTGGTGATTCTCAGGTGGTTTGGCGGAGATTAAAATGGCTCTTCCTAATGCCATCTGGGGACAGCAGCCTGAATGGCAGGGATCTGGATCAAAGGCAGTTGGGTGTCCTGGCATATACAGGTGTTTAGTAAACATGGATTTCTGAGTTTATGACTGCATTAATGAATGAACAAATAAGCCAGAGGAAGGAAGGAAGGAAGGAAGGAAGGAAGGGGAGGGAGGGGAGAAGGGAGGTGTGCCCATAGGGTCCACAAAATTGAGTGTCTCTCTTCTGGGCACTGGTTGAGGGTAAGAACTCTACTCTTAAGCAACTAACTGCCTGCTACTGAAAGAGAGAAAAAATATCCACGCGAGTGTAATGCAGGGAAAGGATTGTGACTGTCCAAGAGGGGACAGAGACAGGGTGATGGCATTTCAGAAGGAAAACCTTGTAGTGTTGAGTAACATCCTAAACATTACAAGGTATGGTGCCTGTACTCTGTGCCCCACAAACACACTTCAAACACCTTTACCAGGTAAGCACCTGCGATAGAAATGAGGAAGCAGGTGAATGAGACCAGGTAATTTGCCCAGAGTCAACCAAGTCTGTGTGATGGCACTCCATGCCCCCACCCAAGCCCATGCCTCCCACCACCCCGGGGCTCCTGTGTGACAGGGAGGGTACCTGGCCAGGCAGGTGCAGTTTGAGTGGGAGAATCTGTGACCTCCATGGCAGGTCCCTGGCCAGTGGAGGAGGCTGATTTTGAGTTGGGCTTGAGGATGAGAAAGACTGACACAGCGGTCACCTCCTTGTGAAGAAGGTCAGGTGTGTGAGATGAATGTGTTTCTCACGTGCCTCACCTGACACTTGGCACTTCTACAAGGTTTATTCTTTTCTCTTTTCCCATTTTTCTTAAAGCGAATGGTGATGAATGGGAGGAAGGCAGCCCTGCTTCTAAACGGCCAATTCTCGTAGCCTATGAAGTGGACTAGACAGGAAACCATGAAGGCAGTATCCAGGGCAACCGAAGGTAATTGAACACCAGAAGCTGTGCACCTGGGCCCTGCGGGTGCTCAGAGTGGCTATGGAGGCCTGTCTCCACCCCAAAGGATGGAGAGCTAAATGCTCGCTCACCGTGCCAGCCTACTTCTGCTTGGCCCTGCTGGAGCAGAAATCCAAAAAAGACATGTCAGACCCTGCCGATGACTCTCCCTATGGATTAGGATGCATTGGGCTGCAAGTAACAGAATAACCCATCACCAGTGCCTTCAACAAACAGGGCTGTCTGTCTCCCAGCACAAGAGGACTGGAGGTGTATCCATGCTGGAAGCCTGAGGCTCATCTGGTCAGATCCCACAGCTCAGCAGTGCTCAGCTCCTTTCTCCAGGTCACAAGGTGGCTGCTGGTCCAGAGGGAAGCTGGCACGGTGAGCGAGCACTTAGCTCTCCATCCCCTGGGGTGGGGACAGGCCTCCCACAGCCACTCTGAGCACCCGCAGGCCCCAGGTGCACAGCTTCTGCAAGACAAGCGTGGTCCCGAGCTCCGAGCTCCGAGCCCACCTGGAACTCTGGGAGCCTCCTGCTCCCCCATCCGCAGTGACTCACCCGGCTCTTGTTGCAGCCTGCCCGGCTGTAAGCACTGGATGTTTGCTTCCTCCCTGGAGACCTGCCAGCCTGAATTATTTATGAGCCCAATGTACACACCAATGGGGTCTGACGAAGGCCACCGAGGGGCCAGCCTGTCTGTAACCCCACGCCTGAGAATGGGGTGTGAGGGCCTGGGAAGAAGGCCACAGGCTTTCTTGGAAGAGGAAGAGGAGGGGGTAGGCGGGATGGGACAGACACTTCTCTGAGGTGGCCCGAGGAATCCACTCCTGCCTCCCACTGTTTCCCGGTGCCTAAGCATGACGGCAGCCACGGAGGTGAGGGGGGTGAGTACTGGAGGCAAGAACAGGGCACGTATCTCTCTTCAGTCCCCAGCACACAGCCCAGGCCCGAGTGCAGAGAGCGAGAGCTCAGACTCTGGGTTTATGCCGCGATTCCTGGCCGAGACAAGGGCCTGAACCTCTCTGTGCCTCAGTTTCCCCCCCAAGCCAGGGAGTTGCTGTGAGGATTAAATGCAGCTGTCCCGGTGCAGTTATTTGTAGAAACAGCCCCCACTGTCCCGCTCTCTGACCCATGCCCCTTTGCAACGCGATTTTGCAGCTACTCTTCCAGAGGCGGAGTCCATGCCACATGTCTGGCATCCGGGCGGGCCTGGACTCCGCTGGCCAATGGAATGCCACACAAGTGCCATGGTGCCAACCTGTGCCCAGCTGCTTCTGCTGGCAGGATGCAAAGTGGCCGAGCGCAGAGGAGTGCTCTAACTGGCCCAGTGAGTAAGTGGCAGAGGCTAGAGGGCTCGGCCTGCAGGACCCCCCCGAGGCCAAAGGTCATACACACTCCTCCCACATGGGCGTGTCCCCTGGAAGGGAAGAGCGCTCTTCAGATACGTGAAGGCATCATGTTGGTGGGGACTGAGTTCTGGTCTGGGGGACACCTGCCCCACAGCTATCCTTGGGTTACTAAGTCTGCAGAGGAGTTGGGGGTGGGGGTGGGGTTAGGCCTTCACTCCCTGTCTTTATTAAAAGGGGGGGGGGCTGGAGTGTTTCTAGGCTGTTTGCTGGGTTTGTTTTTAGGTTATCCCCCTACTTTTTGCACAAAAGATGCTTTCTTTTTATGTTTGGGGGAGGGGGGTAGCTGAGGGTCCTCTGGTCTTGGGAACCATATGTAAGTATGTGGGGAGGTGGATGGGGCTGAGAGGAGTGGGGGCTCCCAAGCCCAGCCCCGGGGCCTGGAATGCTCCGCTCTGCAGCACCTCCCAGCCTAGAGCTGGGCGTCAGGGCTATGGGCCACCGGACAGTTCTGTTTGGTCCTTAAAATCATCTCGTAGTCAAAAGCAAAATCACACGGTCCACAAAGCCACCACTGAGCATCTCCTACTTGTCTTTACATTTTACAACCAGGTCCCTGAATAAAACATAACTGGGACGGTGTACAGGCCCGCTCGGCAGCCCGGGGACCCTTTCACCCGGGGTCCCTGCAGGTCCCGTCTGCAATGACAGGCGCTCTGTGGGCTCACGTTGGGCAGCCTGCAGGCCTCCTGCTCCCTCCCTCTTCTGCAAAGAACACAAGGAAACCGCACAGACGAGGCCTTGGCGGAGAGTCTACGGCTTGTGCCGTCAGCAGTGCTATTGGAGGAAACCGCTGAGCGAGCTCCAGAGCGCCCAGGTCGGCGCTGACTGCTGAGCCCCGCCCCGTCGGTGGGCTCGGAGGGGGGCCCGAGAACGTGCATCCCCACAAGGTCCAGGTGCCGCGGAGGCTGGTGGCTGGGGACCCCACTTTGAGAACCTCTGCTTAGTGGAGGAAAGCCTGGCTGTGCAGTGTGGCTCTGCCGCCAACCGGGCTCACAGTGGGAGACAAGCTATTTGGCCCCTCTGCCTCAGTTTCCTCATCTGTGAAACTGAGAATATAACACCTACCCCACGTGGCAAACGCCACATATGTGTTATGTAAAATGTAGTTGAGTACCGCGGGAGAGAAGAGAAGATGCAGGATCCGGCCACCTCCCTGCGTGTCCTTCCTCCCCTTCCGTTCCTGCATCTGTTCTAGAACATTCACCTGCTGGGCTGGAGGGAGTGGGCCCCAGCCCTACTCCAGGAACTTCCCATGGGCACAGGCTCTGGCTCCCCCAGGAAGAAGATCTCAAGGTCAAGTTGAGACTCCTAGGCCAGGGCTTCACTCACCTGCACTTACAGAACCGGGAGAGCCAGTTCCTCTGGGCGCAGGATAAATGCTGGGGCCTGAAAGGGGGAGGGGAGGAATTTGAGCCAGCCCAGGGCAGCTGTAAGAAGGTGGCAAGAAGCACACTTGATCTGTTTGCAAAAGAGTCGAGGGTCCCACACCTATACCTGTCCCCCGTCACCTGCACACTTGCTTGGCACCCGCCCGGAAGTCTCTGCTCTGAGGGCCAGGGTCCAGGGCAGGGCCAGGTGGTCAACCTCCCCCCAGGACAGCTGCACCCACTTTGCTGACTGGTGATCCCCCTGGAGAAATGAAGCCCTTTCTTTCTGTGTGCTTGGTGCTTCTCGTCAGCCTGGGACCCAGAGCTTTTTCTGTACGTCTCTCTCCCTTCATCCTTCCTTTCTCCTCAAAACCCCACCAGAGCTGCTGGAGAACTCTCTGGAACAGAGATCCCATAGCCATCATCAACAGTGTTCAGTGCTCCCCACATCGCTCCTCATAAACCAGCCCCACCCTCCCACACCACTCTGTCCCCATCTCCCTCTCCTTTGGGGGCATCAAACATCCGGGTGTCGCCCACCTCCAAGCCTTTGCACCTGCTGTTCCCTTCTGCACCTGTCCATCTGCAAACGCCCCAGGCCGGCCTCCCAGTGAGCCCACTTCTAAGAATTCTGATGGCTACCCTCATCTCTCAGCTGCCACCCTGGGTTGTGTCCACCACTGCTTATGTAACTGTACCCTGGCCTGGTTTAGACAGTCCCTGCTCACATGTCTGGCTCCCTCACTGAGCCCCTGGGAGCAGAAGCCTCCACAATGAGCCCTCTGTTCCCCACACAGCCCGGCCCTGAAACTCGAGCCTCATCAGATTTGGGCAACTCGCTCACACGCTGCTCACTGCTCGCTGCTCGCGAGATGGGCTCTGGGCTCTGACCACCTGCACCCCATTCCAGCTTCACCAACGAGCTGAGGCAAGTGAGTTCACCTCCCAGAGCCTCTGATCCCTTATCTGCAAAATGGGTCTAACCTCTGACTCAGAGGAGTAAGAGCCAGCCACAGGCACGCCCACCGGAGACCGGGCCATAAAGAGAGCTCAGCTGTTGAGAATTAGAAAAACCACACTCCAGGCGGCCTAGAGGGTGACCTACTCACGACTTCAACAGACAGGAACCTCATCCGAAGCCAAAGCGCAGGGAGGGCGGTCAGACCATGCATTTCCACAACCGAGGGCAGCCGTCCTGGCTTCCAGGCTCCTCCCCAGCCAGTGCTTTCTGCATCTGTTCTAGAACATTCCTTTCTCTTGACTTCTCATTAGGAGGCACCTGGGCCTGCCCTCCAGACTAGACTGTTCTTGGTTTGGATGTGCTAACACCTTAGGTTTGACATGTCCAGGCCGCCGAGGAGGCAGGCGCCACTCAGACAGGCATGGGTCCTGTAGTTTGACCCGAGGGTGGCTGACATGGGTCTGTTTTTCTTCTTGGTGACCAGGGCTGGGTGGACAGGACACCTCTCACTGGTCACCCTCCTCCCCCTGTGTTTTCTTCAGAAGGCATCCAATACTTGCCAGTGGACTGAGAAAGAAATGGGTCCATTGGAGACAGGGGAAATCAGGAACCACCCTACCCGACCGCTCACCTGGGTTACAGGGCAACAGCCTGCATCCGTCGAAGGGCTGCTGGGGCCCCGCTCACTCTGTGAGGCTCAGGAACTGCATTTGGGGGCAGAGATCAAACAGCCCACAGACACACATCTCACACACATGTTCACATGCACAAACGCGCACCACACACAGGCATACACGTGCACACACACACACGTGTTATAATCCCAAACCACAAGCACCCTCGGTTTTGTTTTCTTTGCTTCAGGTTTTCACACAACGGAGGTTCGTTCAGGCTCAGGAGTGCAAGACTGATGGCAACTCCTGGCCCATACGTGTGCACATGAGCACAAGTCCGCATGCGCCCCCTCCACTCAAACCACAGAACACAGTGATGGAGGAGACCCAGTACTCTCCACCTCTGATTTTGAGGGCAAGAGAGGAAAACGATCTGAAGCTGCAGGGGAAGTGAAAACTGGGGCTACACGGGAGCTGTCCTTGCCCAAGGTCAGTTTCTAAAACAGGAAACGCACCCAAATCCTGTGCACATGCCGGGCCCATCAGAACCAGTGCCTTCCCCAGGGATGCTTCTGGCCTCAGTCTGTGCCCCGCTGAGGGAATGGGGGAGGAGTAGAGGGAGTCCCTCCTCGAGTGTTTCAGCCACCCCAGAGCCCCAGGGTGTCGGGCCAGCTGCCCACATCGTCCTCAGCGGGCAGCGTCTGCCTGGGTGTGGTGACCCTGAGAGCAGGCCTGGTCAGCCAGGGCTGGCTGTGTTGATTCGGGCCAGTCTCCAAACTCCCCACAGTTCGTTCTCTCATCTTTAAAAGCGGGAACCACCAGCCACTTCATGAAATGACCGCGAAGACAGGGCAACAGTTAAGCCCTGAACACGCTGCATGGTGTGAAATAAGTGTGCAGCCAATGTGGGCACCGAGGTGAAAACACACCGAGCGCCCTGGGGACAGACACTCAGTAAGAAACGGATCATCTTTTTTAAAAAAAAATTATTTTTATTGGTTTCAGAGAGGAAGGGAGAGGGAGAGAGAGAGAGAAACATCAATGATGAGAGAGAATCATTGATCTGCGGCCTCCTGTACACCCCCTACTGGGGAATCAAGCCTGTAACCTGGGCATGTGCCCTGACCGGGAATCGAACTGCGACCTCCTGGTTCATAGGTCCATGCGCAACCACTGAGCCATGCCAGCCGGGCCGGATCATCTTTAGTTAGGAAAATACACCCTTAAAAAGGCACCTGAGGACCTGGAGGCCCGTAGACAAGAGAGCAGTTCTCCAGACAAGGAGAACTGGTAGAGGAGTGGAGGGGAGAGAGAGGGGAGGAGGGGGAGGGAGCAGCCAGGAGGGGCTCACGAGGCAGATCCCCCAGGAGAGAGTAACCGAATCCAGAACATATCCTAGGTGGTGGGTGTGAGAATTTTCCTTCTACCTTAGACAAGTACAAACAAGGAAACACAAAATCTCCCCTCACGGATAACTCTAACGGCATTTTAAAAAATAAAGACATTTAGTGGTAGAAGATCCAAACTGTACAGGAAGGTACAAAATGAAAGGGAGACACTCCCCCTGCCCCAGCCCCTCGGTGTTGCCCATATAATCTCCGCTCTGAGATAACAGGGGACCACAGGCCTGACTTTCAGCTCCAGTCACTCTGACAGCAACTTGGGGTCCCCAACCCCCTCCGGGAGCCCGCAGCTCTCTGCCTGGGACTATATGAGTTTCCCGTGGCTGCTGTAACAAATATCACGAACTTAGTGGTTCAGAACAACACAAATGTGTTCTCTTGCAGTTTTAGAGACCAGGAGTGCAAAATGTGTCTTAAGGCGCTAAAATCAGAGTGACAGCGGGGACGGCTCCTTCTGGAGACGCCAGGGGAGCATCCTTTGTTCCTCATCCAGCTTCTGGTGGTGGCCCGAGTTCCTTGGCTTGCAGCCACATCACTCCAGCCTTTGCCTGCCTGGTCACATGGCTGCCTCATCATCTGCTTCCCTCTCATGAGGACCCTTGTGGTGGCACTCAGGCCCACCTGGATAAGGCGGGATCATCAGCCCATTTCAAGATCTTCAATGTGATCACATGTGCAAAGTCCTTTTTTGCCATAAAGGTCATATTCACAGGTTCCAGAAGTTATGATGAGGTTGTCTTTGGGGGCCGTTGTTCAGCCGAACACAGGGACCACCCCTGAGTTGGGGGAAGGAGGGGGTAGTTAAGGGCTCCTCGGCTTACTCCAGCAGTGCCACATCCACTGAGCATTCAGTTCTGACCCACCTTCTTCTTAAGAAGCCCCATCTGATACGTGACCTAGCACGCACCCCCAAAGGTGTTCCCTGTGCCTGTAACCCCGCCAGGAACCGCTGCTTTTCCAGACCTAGACCCCCTGGTTCCCCAATACTCACCAGATGCTTTAAGCCTTTCTAGGCAGTGGAGCCAGCCATGAGCACCAGGCCTGTGGAATTTTCCCCACTTCCCAGCACACCTCCCAGACGACAACTCCTTCCTGCCTGCCCCCCAACATCTCCTATTGCCCTCCACCAGCTGGCCCGGCCTCTCGCTTTATGCAGCTGCCAGGATGGCCCCCCAACATCTCCCTGGGACCCCACTTTGCCAACCACAGGGCTGCTTCAGCATCTTCCTCTCTTCTGCACCTGGACACTCCTTCTACACACCTGGCGTCTCAGTGGGACCTGGGATCCACCCAGGGGCTAACACACAGTCCTGGCTGAGCTCACCTCAGGAGCGGGAGGGGACATGGTGATGGAAGCTGTGGGCTCGTGGGCCCACGATGTGAGGGTGGCTCGTGGGCAGGAAGACAGTGGGGAGTATCTGCCCGCCGGCTACTCGCTCATCTACGGGGACCAGCCTCGGCCCTCAGGACAGGAGCAGCAGTGCGGGTCTTCCCAGCGAGAGCCATCCTGTGTTCATGCTGTCAGCCAGCACCTGGGGACGCCACGACAGGCCCGCAGAGCCCGGAGCGGGTACCGGGTTAACTGTCTGGCTCCTCTCCCCTGTAATTAGCAGCTGGCAGGTGGGAGGCTGCCTTGGATGTTAAATTGCTGCCACAGGTGCAGCCACTTCCCTGAACCTAACCACCACCTTGTGGGCCAGCAATCATGGCCGCTTCCCAGAAGGGGAGGAAAAGTGCATTCGATGCTATCCGTAGTCGAACGGATTCCCAGTTCCTGGGTCCTCGTGTTTGCACACCAGCCCAAGGGCCAAACCACGTGCCCATTCTTGGGTTACAAGAAGGCAAAGTGACAGCCGGGGCAGGGACTGGAGTGGTGCAGCCACGAGCCTCTGGAAGCTGGTAAGGGCACTCTCCCCTGGAGCTTCGAGGGGACCAGCCCTCCACACCCCAGCAGTAGCTGTTAAGACGCATTTTGGCCTTCTGGCTTCCAGAACTCTAAGAGAATAAACGTGAGCTGTCTTGAGAGAATACATATGTGCTGTGGCCGGCGTTGACCCCTGAGCACTGAGGCTCAGCAGGGGCAGCTGCAGAGTTTTATCCACCGGCAAGTGAGGGCTGACGGGAGATGGAGCCTCTCCATCAGCTCTGAAACCATCCTTCCCCCTGGTGACAACAAAGTCGTTGTAGACAAAGTAACCAAGCCCCTCCCACCTGGGGACCCTCACCTACGATGCTGCGCATTACCGGCACCTGCTCAGGGGCTTCTGGCAGGATAACAATTCACATAGTAGCTGGAGGGTGCCGCTCAGTGCTAAACAGATGCCTCCCCCAAAGGGAGTTTTGCTAAAAGCAGGGGAACACAGAGGGGGCCATGTGAGCCCCTCCAAGCGGGCAGCAGAACACCTCACCTCACCCTCTGACAGCCTCACCGCACCTGGGTGCAAAGGGACCCACCTGGGTGGCAACAAGAATTTCACACCCGCATGCCATTTTCACACCGGTTTCCCTCACTCTTCACCCACCTGCTCACCCACCTGCTCACCGAAGGGCGGCAGTGGCCCCTCCTCTCACAGAGGGGAGGGGAGAGGGGTCCAGAGAAGCTCTGTGTGTGGCCAGGCCACAGCACAGGTGTCAGAACGGGGAGCAGCCTCAGGACACAAAAGCAGCAGGAGCTCCCTGTCCTGGAGCCGCCACCTGGGCCCTCCCAGGCTGTCCCAGTAGCCTTTGTGGGCGAAAGGGGCCGCGTGCTAACATGCAGACGGAGGTGAAGCTGGGGGTTGGGGGGGTCTTGAGCCTTCCAGACCTTTTCCACTTCCCCCCTTATCTCTTCCCTGCGGCAAGACCTGGCAGCTTCCTTCCCTTCCCCACGTGGGCAGATAATCACTATTGATCTTCACTCCCCAAAGCGCCCACTTCACTCGGGAGCCACTTTCGAAATGCCTTTCCCAGGCTCAGCCCTCGCCCGGAGCCATGGCCTTGCCAGGGAGGGTGATGGGCGAGAGGAACAGTGAGTGACAGTGCCTGCCTTACTCAGCCCTCCAGGTCTCAGCCTGCGCCTCCTTGCAGTCCACAGGGGTCCTGGGGGACCGGCGCTGGGACCGGGCCCGATGGACACGGCTGGGACTGGACCCAGCTTGGAATCCAGACCCGGCCTGTGGAAGCTTCCCTGTGTCTCGCTGCCAAACTTCTGGCTCCTTCCACTCCCAGGCGCAGCAAGTCCTTGCCCTGCTCCTCAGCGTGTCTCTGCTGAGCGGTCGCCGATGGAAACAGCATGTACAAGGATGTTTACATCTTCCAAATTGTCTCCAATTCCTTGTGGGCGGAGGAGGAGCCTTTGATAAGTCTCTGGCTCCAAAGCAGGACAGCAGTGACCTGCAGAGCCTGATGCGGACAAAGCACGAAGCGACTGGTCTCCCCACTGTGGGAATGAACAAGCCAGGGCTATGTCTGCCGAGTTTGTTATACAAGGGGGTCGCCCCATCACTTGTGCTGGTGCAGACTCCCAGGCTGGCGGCGACTGGGAAAGCTTCGTAGGGGAAAACCAGGAAGGCTGCAGGCGTGCCCTGGCGGAGGCATCCTCCCCGGGAAGCCGGGGCAGGCTCACGGACGTGGGCCGTCCTCTGTCATTGGTGAGGGGAGCATATTTGACTGCCTCTGGTTAGTCCTCAGCAGAGAGAATAAAAATCAGCGAAGCTGGCGCTCATTGACCAAGGCCGGGCCACTACTAGTAAGCTGCAGAGGTTTCGGGTCATTCTCTTGCCGTGTATGCTCCGGCCACGATGTATGTGTCTGCCAATGGTATTATATTGTAAACGATGCTGTCGTAAGCCTTCTCATTCACCATCTTGGATCGTATTCCTGCCTCCTGACAGCAGCCTTTGTGGGCGAAAGGGCCCACATGCTGACCTGACCAGCTCAGGGGGGGCCTGCATGGCGGTCTTGCAAACTCAGAGACCTAAAGTCACCACAAAGGATGGTCTGAAATGAACTTGAACTAAAAGCAGTGATGGTGGGTTGTCACCTCCTAGGCCAGTGGTCGGCAAACGGCAGCTCGCGAGCCACATGCGGCTCTTTGGCCCCTTGAGTGTGGCTCTCCCACAAAATACCACGGCCTGGGTGAGTCTATTTTGAAGAAGTGGCGTTAGAAGAAGTTTAAGTTTAAAAAATTAGGCTCTCCAAAGAAATTTCAATCGTTGTACTGTTGATATTTGGCTCTGTGGACTGATGAGTTTGCCGACCACTGTCCTAGGCCTGTATCTTCCCTGACAAGGTCAACCTTTACCTTAACTGAGCTTATTGTCTTTTTGCATCTACCATAACATATCATTGAAATCTCAGGGTAACTTGTAACTTCCCTTTTTCTGGAGTCCTCGGGGCACAACCAAATGTCCTGGGTGCCAGGACAGAGACACAAACTCCTTCATTGTTATTGTTAGCATGTTAATTGTTGACTGTTAATTATCCTGTACCCACCTAAGTAATGTGTCTATCATTTTACTCTTTATCCAGTCCCAGAGGTTCCCCCCACCCCCCGCCCCTGGCTTTGCTTTCTCCCGCCTCCCTAATATATCACCAGTGGATTTCATGTAACTCACCTAGGTCTCCTCCTTTGATTATAATGTATAAAAATAGATGAAAAACCACTATTCTCTGGAGCATTATCCCAATCCGTTGAGATTCTGCTTTCTGGCAATTGTCAACAAATAAACTCACAAAAATTCTTTGCCGGTTTGAATGTTTTTACATTAACACCTTCTAGACATAAAATCACTAGGCCAGAGAGCGGTTTTAAGGCTCTTCCTACATTTTTCAAAATTGCTTTCCAAACAGGGTACACAATTTGCGCGCCACACCGGCGTGTGGGCGTGCCTGCCCTACCCCCAACCTCAGAGAAATGGAGCATCATCAGTGTTTCAAAGGGTACGCGTGGTTTGATAGCCAGCCAGGAGGCTACTTCTTCACTGTTTTCACTGGCATTTCTTTGACTGTTAGGAAGATTGAGTTTATAAAATTTAGCTTTTTTAAAATTTTATTTTAGAGAGGGAGAGAGAGAGAAACATCAATGATGAGAGAGAAGCATTGATCAGCTGTCTCCTACACGCCCCACACTGGGGATCCAGCCCACAATCCAGGCACGTGACCTGACCAGGAATTGAACCGTGACCTTCTGGTTCATAGGTCAATACTCAACCACTGAGCAATACCAGCCGGACAAAATTAGCTTATTTTTCTAAGTTTATTCATACAGCGCAGTGGTTAAAGGCTTTGCTATGGATCAGCACCTGGAGACTTGGGGAAGATCCGTACCCATCTGAGCCCCTGTGTCCATCTGCAAATGGGGAGTCAGGTGGGGCCCATCTCGGGGAGCCCTTGTGAGGATTCCCTGGAACCCGGGAGCTCCATAAACCATGCCCTCATGGGTATCTAAGCGTGCTTTTGGACCATTTTTCTACTGGAGTGTATTTTTCACGTTAATTTATAAGAGCTCTTTTATATATTAAGAGGTTCATCCCTTTGCTTGCCCATATTTATGCAGATTTTTTTTTTTACGTTTACTATTTATTTTTACCTTGCATTATTTTTAGTTCAGGAAATTTTTATTTTATGTGGACCAACACACTCCTATGTTTATGATTCCTTCCAGTAATTTTGTGCCAACAATTCCTTCCCAGAACTGAGAGCAATTAAATACTTTTTTCTCCATTTTTAAAAACTAATTTTGATTCTTAAGTTTATCTCTTATATTCACAGCCAGACTATTTTGGTTTCAGTTAGTAGGGAAGATCTAACCCAATCTCTTTGCAACACCATTTGGATAATAATTCTTCCGTATGGATTTAAAAGCAGGAGGTGACATGATTAGGTATGTTTCTAAGGAGCTTTGCTGGCAGGAAGAAGAACGGAACCATAAAAATGGCCGATCTGTGCTTGGTGTTTACTGTGTGTGGGGCTCTGGTCAAAGCCCTCAGCACGTGCTGACTCATCCAAGCCTCATCCCCACCCAACGAGGAAACTGACGCATAAACTGGAGTCTAAGTAACTCGCCCAAGGTCAGCCTGCGATGAAGCCAGCGGAAGGGCTGAGGAGACCAGCTTAGCCAAAGCAAGGGCGGGATCAAAGGTGGATGAGCCGACCTGGACAGCAGCAGGGAGAGGAGAGGAGAGGCAGACTAGTGCCAACGTAAGAAATGAGCCTGGGATCTGACAGTCAGCCGCCCACTGGGGCCCCATAGGGGGACGCAAAGCTGAAGAACCCATGGTGCCGACTGCATACTCCACACAGGTACCCCTTCCTCGTCACTGCTCCCGGCTCGCCGGGGCTGCACCCGGCGCAAAGGCAGTGCAATCTGCATTCTTTCCAGACACCGCGGTTACTGCCCTCGGCCAGGGTGGGCTGTGCTTTCTCTTTCTCCAAAAGCCCTCCCACGTGTCCCTTCCTCTTCTCTCTGGGTCACCCCGTTCCTTGTACAAAGCCTCCCTTTGGCCTTGGGCCCCTGCAGACCGAGCACCCAAGTGGCATGCCTGCCGTACCTGGGCCTTCCGCTTACTCCCAAGTTAGCCCAGGGTCCCCAAGCTGCAAAGGCCACTGGCTGAGGTTCCTGTAAGGTGGCCTGAGGGGGACCTGAGGTCCCTGTCACTGACCAGCTTCTCCAGCAGCCATGGCCAGGTCAGTTAGTAATGGGTGGGCCATGCCGGCTATCAGTCCCCACTCTGAGCCTTCCCTGCAGAAGAATGAGACTTGCAACAGCTAGGGGCTGAGGGCTCATCTCCACGACCTGCCAGCCACCTTTCAGCACCGCGGGCGCCAGGTCTCAGAACCCAAAAGGAAATTAGAAGTCACCCATATTTCAGCCTCTCTGAACAGCATGGAAAGCAGCTTTGGCTTCAGGCAGAGCGGATATGGGGTCCCCTGTCTGCCTCTCACTGCCACACGGATACGCTTCTTCTATGTCCTCTACTTCCTGTGTCTAAACTGGGCCACAAGCCAGGCCGGCATTGCTCAGTGGTTGAGCATCGACCTATGAACCAGGAGGTCACGGTTCAATTCCCGGTCAGGGCATATACCTGGGTTGTGGGCTCGATCTCCAGTGGGGGGTGGGGGAGAGGAGGGAGGAGGGTGTGCAGGAGGCAGCCGATCAATGATTCTCTCTCATCATTGATGCTTCTCTCTCTCTCTCTCTCTCTCTCTCTCTCTCTCTCTCTTTCTTTCTCTGAAATCAATAAGAATATTAAATTGGGCCACGGACGCTCCGGCTCAGGGTCCGGAGGAACAGGGACTGAGACAGCGCACCCACAGGATCCAGCGGGTGCCGGACCTGGAAGCACATGCCCCGTAAGCAAGCTCTTTAAAGTGGGGTTTCTGTCCTTTCTTCCAAGTGACCAGCTGGCAAAGGCTTCCTGCATCCTCCATTCTTTAACCAGAAATGCCCTTGCGGGTAAGGCAGTGTGGCCTGGCCCGCGGAGCCTCCCAGCCCTCCCTACGCTGCCGCTCACGGCTGGGCTGCTGACTTTTCAGTCCCATCCTGCGGGTTTAGAATTCCTTATCTGCAAAAAAATAAAATAAAATAAATAAAGTCGTAATTCCATTTCCTTGTGTTGCCCGGTGACTGAGGGGGAGCCCGGGGGCTGTGTCGTCTTGGCAGGTGGAGGAGCCTTTTCCGGTAGCTGCCCTCTTCTCTGCGTGGGCGCGGAAGGTGTGCGGGCCTGGGGTTCCCGTCCACGGGCCTCTCCGCTTGTCCCTCTGTCCCTCACAGAGTCCACTTTCCGCTTCTACGCCTGCTGGGGGGCGGCGTGTCCCACCTCCTTCGCTGCCTGGACGCCTTTCTGTTAGCCTCTTAGCGGATTGCTGGCAGTCCTTGCGCTTCGGGCATGCCGCTCAACTTGCGTTTCTTGTTGAGGGAGACACTTGTTCCATGACATCATTTCACTTTTCTGTCAACAAAGCCACGCATACCTGCTCCTCCACCCACCTCCTCCCGCCCTGCAGCCCGGCCGCTGGCTGGCTCGGTGCTGGGAACACGTGGGACAAAAATCAGGTCAGCACATTTGCGAGGTGGAGGCGGCCCCTGAGTGGCCTGGAGGAAAGGCCCTGGAGATTCATGGAGCTCAGTAAACAAGCTCTTTAAAGCTTTGGGGTTTGACATCTAAAGCCCTCTGTCCCCGGGGCGGGGGCAGGGGCAGGGGCAGGAGCACCCACAGTGCAGGCAGCAGAGCAGAGCCATCCCCACAGCAGAAAGTCAGGCCCCCGCCTCCCAGCCCTGCCCCCGCCTTGGGCCTCAGCTCGAAAAGAACCCCCCATCCTTGGGTCCTCCAGCATCTTCAAGGCCCCCATTCTCTGCACGGCAGGAGCCCCCTGGTTACCTGCCTGGGGTCAGGTCCTGGCAACGCTCTATGGTAACAGTGAGCTGAGTGAGCACCTCAGCGCCTTCGCCTTTGAAACAGGGAGGACTCCTTCCCTGGGCGTTACCATCAGGCCACAGGGCAGAGTGGTCTTGATGGGGAAAGGGCTTCTGCAGAGGGTGGCTCGGCTCCCAGAACACACTGCACCAAGCAGGGCCTGCCGATTCTCCGCCTGTGGCCACCTGCTGGGGATGCTCAGGAAGGTGTGGGGACCAGTCAGGCAGGTCCTCAGGAAGCTGACTGTTTGCCTGGGATCACCACAGCCCGCTGGCACCACACCCCGTGTGTCAGCCTCCGGGAGGCTCACTGGCCTGTTCTGCTGTGTCTCTGACCATTTCATCCACACGTTACATTGGGCACAGGTGGTGTGCAGAGCAGATGCCCCCGGGAACCTGCCCTGTGGGCCTCCTGCCCCCTTAGCAGCGACTGCACACGGCGCTCACCCGTCCTGGCACCGGCTCAGTGCATTTCCTGTATCCACTCATTTGGTTCTCACCTAACCCAGTGAGGTCTGACTTTGCTCAGCAAGTGTGTACTGAGTGCCTACTCTCTGCGAAATTCGGTTCCAAGCACACGGGAAATAGCAGCAAACGAAGCATATAAAATCCCTGCCCCTGTGGAATGTGCTAGAAGCAGCCCCGTGTGGTCGTGATGAGCAGAAGCTCAGGGCAGTTAGACCACGAGCCACAGGGGGTATTATCCCACTTTAGAGATGGGGAGACCAAGGTCACCAGGCTCATTGCGCCCAAGTATTCTGACCACAGGGCCCACCATCCACACAAGTGAAGAGGCCTCGCAAGCATCTTCCCCTGAAGGACTGGCTCTGCAGCCACCCATGCCTCTGCCATCCTTGTCCTCGTACAGCCCTTGAAAAAATATAAAAATGGTGTCTGGCTCTCGGGGGCACAAACCAGGTGCAGGGGTGACTTTTGCTGGCTCTAAGCCTAGCTTTGGCACTTTCCGAATTAACTCGAATCTTCTCAAAACCCTGCAGATGTGAGATGGATGGCATCCCCTCCATTTCACAGGCAAGAAAATCAAGGCTCTGAGAAGCGAAATAACTCGATGGTCATCACAAACAGCAAGGATTCCAGGCCCGGTCTGTCTGGGTTGACAAGATCGGGCACTGCTTCCATTCTGCCCGATGGGGCTTACTTTTGACACTATTCTTAAACCCTTGATTGAAAACACAGCATTCGTCATTCCTCAAAGGAATTAAACACAGGGTCACCATACAGTCCTCTGCGGACACGCTCAGAACAACTGAAAGCGTAGACTGGGACAGGTACTTGCACACCCTCCGTCATAGCAGCGTTATTCACAACCGCCGAAAAAAGCAACCCAAGTGCCATCAGCAGGTGAGCGGGTAAACAACGTGTGGCATCTACACACAATGCGATATTATTCGGCCGTTGAGAGGAAGGACATTCTGACACAGGCTACAACATGAACGAGCCTTGAGGACATCATGCTGAGTGAAATAAAACAAAGTCTGTGTGATTCCACTTCCACGAGGCTCCTGAAATAGCCCTGCAGAACATGAGTCATCGAGGTGTGCCTGTCAGCTCAGGAACTGACCCAGAACACACGCCACAGAGCTCCCAGGGGCACCTCGGAGGCCACTCTCATTGGAAAACTAACCTTAAGGAATCATTATAGGTATTATTTCTTGAGTTCTTATTATGTGTCTGCACTGCATGTATTCTACAGTGATATTTCATTCCCACAGCCTCCCAGGGAGGAGCACACTCCCACCCCCACTTCCCAGATGAGAAAGCTGAGGTTTCAAAAGGTCATGTGACCCACCCGGCATCAGTCAGTTGGTTGGAAAGCCCACTTCGAGCCCCTCCTCAGTCTCTAACACAATGGTTTGACCTCTGCCCTTTGGGAGTACACCAAAGCTGTTCAGAGCCAAGGCAAGTGGGTGATCCAGCTACATGATATTGTTGTGAGTTCAAAAGCACAACTAAGGCGTGGGAAACCGGGCATGGACCGGGCACCGGGCTGACCGCACCCCGCAGCTCTCCCCTGCCCCCCTTCAGCATCTGATGGCGGCGACCGTGCCGAGGTGCCCGGCTGGGGGCGCCGTGAACACGGACACGGGCCCGTGTGACCTTTGACGACGTGGCCGTGTACTTCTCCCGGGAGGAGTGGGGGCTCCTGGGTGAGGCTCAGAGACGCCTGTACCACCATGTGATGCTGGAGAACTTGGCCCTTGCATCCTCTCTGGGTCCCTGCTGTGGAGCAGAGGGTGCAGCAGCTCCCTGTGAACAGCGTGTTTCTGCAGGAGTGTCACAGTCCAGCCCTTCCAAGGTGCTCTGTCTCCCCTGAAGACCCACTTCGGTGAGAGCTGTGGTCCATTCTTGAGAGACATATTCCAGTTGGCTGAGCACCAAGGAACCCCACACAGACAGAACGCGGTCAGGTGTGGGCTATGTATGAAACAATTTTATTTGGGTGCAAACTTCCAAAATCACCAGAAGCAGCACCTGGCAAAGAAGCCCTTCAGAAGCGGAGCAGACAGGGCCCTGCTTGTGAAGAGCTATAAATTCCACGTTTCAGAGAAGCCCTTTCCCTGTGATGAAGTTGGGAAGGACTTCGTGGCCACCTCAGAACAACTCCAGCAGCCGACGACTCACACCAGAGAGGAGCCCAACAAAACCACCCAGTCCTGGGCAACTGTACAAATCAGAAAAAGTCACTTTCCCCGGGGAGACTGTAAGAAAGCCTTCAGCCCCAGAAAGACACACGCTCAGGTCCCGGATGTCCACACTGGAAGACAGTGTGTTGTGCGCTGTGAACATGGGAAAACATTCAGATATCAGTCCTCAGTAGTTGTTCACCAGAAAGTTCCCACAAGTGGAAAGCTTCTTGTGTGTGGTAAATGAGGCAAGTCTTTTAGGCGAACCTCAACCCTCAGTCAGCATCGAAGATTTCATTGTGGGCTAAGGCAGTACAAGTGCAGCAAATGTGGGAAGTCTTTTAACCCAATATCTGTCCTCATTTATCCCTGGAGAAGTCACACTGGGGAAAAATGTGACTTGTGCCGTGAATGTGTGCCATCTTTTAGCCGGAGAGCCATCCTCATTGGACAACGGACAGTTCACTCTGGAGAAAGGCGCTATGAGTGCACGCAAGGTGAGAAGTCCTTTAGAAGAAAATTTTACCTCCTTCTGCATTGGAGAGTTCACGCTGGAGAAAGGCCTCATGAATGCCGTGAGTGTGGGAAATCTTTCACCAGGAGATCTGTCCTTATTCTACACCGGAGAGTGCACACGGGAGAAAGGCCTTTTCAGTGCAGTCAATGTAGGAGGTCCTTTACCAGTAGTTCCATACTCATTCTACACCAGAGAGTTCACACAGGAGAAAAGGCCTTATGAGTGCAGTGAATGTTGGAAATCCTTCAGCCAACAATCTTACCTCACTCAACCTCAGATAGTTCATAGCAGAAGACAGTCTTATGAATGTAGTGAATGTGGGAACTCTTTTACATCTGTTTTCATCCTCAGTCATCATCAGAGAGTACACAGCAATGAAAGACCTCATCAGTGCAGTGAATGTGAGAAATCTTTTATGCTAAGACTACACCTTCATATACACCAGAGAGTTCACACCGGAGAAGGGCCTTATCAGTGCAGTGAGTGTGGGAAATTGTTTTCATGTGGTTCTGAACTCTGTAGTCATCAGAGAGTACACACAGAAGAAAGATCTTACCAATGCAGTGAATGTGGGAAATCTTTTACCAGTCATTATTACCTTCTGAGACACCGGAAAATTCACACAGGAGAAAGGCCTTATCAGTGCATTGAATGTGGGAAATCATTTACCCAAAGAGATTGTCTTATTACACACCAGAGAATTCACACAGGAGAAAGGCCTTACCAGTGCAGTGAGTGTGGGAAATCATATTCATGTCGATCCAAACTCAGTAGTCATCAGAAAGTACACGCAGGAGAAAGACCTTATCAATGCAGTGAATGTGGGAAGTCTTTTACCCATCACTATTACCTTCTTAGACACCAGAAAATTCATACAGGAGAAAGGCCTTATCAGTGCAGTGAGTGTGGGAAATGCTTTACCCAAAAGATCATCTTATTACACACCAGAGAATTCACACTGGAGAAAGGCCTTATCAGTGCAGTGAATGCGGGAAATCATTTTCCTGTCGTTTCAACCTCAGGAATCATCAGATAGTACACACAGGAGAAAGGCTTTATCAGTGTAGTCAATGTGGGAAATCTTTCAGCAGGAAGTCAAAAAATGGTTCAACACCGGAGAATCACACAGGAGAAAGGCCTTATCAGTGCAGTGAATATGGGAAATGTTTTGCCAGTAGTGACACTCTCTCTTATCATCAGAGAGTTCACAAAGGAGAAAGGCCTTATGAGTGCAGTGAATGTGGGAAATCTTTTATCTTTCATTCCAGACTTCGTTATCATCAGAGAGTTCACACTGGAGTAAGACCTTAAATGCGCTGAGAATACACAACTTTCTGTTCTGTGTAACGACCCCGGAGCCATCTGTTTGTATTGAAACTCATATACTTGAACATGCAGTCTGAAAATTACCCATAGTTTCATTTATATGGCAAGGATGTGTAAATAGGTTACACTTTTGACTTGCCCATCAACCTTCCTAGGTTTAAGCTGCAATCTATGCATGTGCAAAACGCAATTTAAATGACCATTCTCTTTCAAACATTGGCCTTGTAATTTATTAATAAACAATAGAAATTTGGGGAAAAAAATAAAAAAACAAAAGCACAACTAAAAACGTGAGATGTGCCCTGGCCAGCATTTCTCAGTGGTTAGAGCGTCCGCCCACACACCAGAGGGTTATGGTTCTGATTCTGGTCAAGGGCACATACCTGGGTTGCAGGTTCAATCCCCAGCCCAGTCGGGGTGCATGTGGGAGGCAACCAATCGATGTGTCTCTCTCACATCGATGTTTCACTCCCCCCCCCAATACCTTCCACTCTCTCTAAAAATCAACGGAAAAAATATCCTCAGGTGAGGATTCACACACACACACACACACACACACACACACACACACACACACACGCACACACACAAGTGAGCTGTTTTAGCAAGGGGCCAGGGCTGTCAGCGTAGTTCCTAGGCTGGCTCTGGAAGCAAAGCTCCACCAGAGAGACTCTGAGATGCTTGAGAGAGTGGCAGCGCCTTCTGACCCAGTGGGAGCCCCCACCCCAAACCATGGCTCCGGAAGCATTGGGTTGACTTAGATCCGGTTCTCTGTGGTCTGTCCCGCCCCTGGCTGAGCACTGCAGGGGACACAGAACTGCCTGCCCCCAGGAGAAGGCCACAGCGGGGAGCAGTGTGCCAGGCGGGGTGCAGGAGTGGAGCAAAGCCCGAGATGGAGGGTTTCTGACATGACAACCGTCTCAGCCACAGCTGTTAGAGGAGCCAAACATGAGGAAAAGTGCTCCGGGACCGCGAGAAAGCAGGATAGGGTGGGTGGTGCTGATGGGAAAGCAGAGATGCGTTTGGTGGCGAGAGGAGACAATGACAGGAGCACAGCTTCCAGGACCGCACAGGAAGGAAGGGGTCTTTCAGGGTGTGGACCCCTGGCAGCCTGAGGGTGGGACCAGTCAGGAGGGTATTAAGTTGTGTCCCTCCAAATACCTGCCCATCTCCTGACCTCCAGCACCCTGAGTGCGACCTTGGGTCTTCACAGATGTCATCAAGTTGGGATTGGTGTGGGCCCTAAATCCAGTACGACTGGTGCCCATAAGTGAACAGGGAGATGTGACACAGACACGCACACAGGTGGGACGACGTGAGGAGACATCCAGGGAGAAGGCGGGTGGAGACGGGGACAGAGGTGCCGAGCCGGCTAGGAGCCAAGGAGTGCCGGCAACCCAGACATTGGGGATGAGGCATGAAGGTTCCCCCAGATCCTTCAGAAAGAGCATGGCCCTGCCCACACCTCAGTTTTTATTTCTGGCCTCCAGACTGGGAGAGAATAAAATTTCCGTTGTTGAAGCCTCCATGGTGGTAGAATTGGTTGTGACAGCCACAGTGCACCAAGGCAGAGGGTAACAGCTCGCCTCCCATTTCTTGGAGTTGGACACAAAGGCGGATGTGTCCTGTGGTTGAGCCGAGGGATGGGTCTGCCTGAGAGCAGGCCACCCTTCCCTCCACACGCCCCCTGGAGCAGCGGAGCCCTGAGGGGCCCTGTGGGGGCCTGGCTGCAGGAGAACCCCATCCCACACCTGAAGGAGGCATGTTGCGGTGTGTGAACAGGACAGGAAGTGAGGGGCAGGACCCAGCTTATGGCAGGAGAAAGCTCCCAAGCTCCTTTGCTGCTTAAACGCCAGCATTTGGTTCCACTGGGAAAGAAAACGAGAGTCTGAAGAAGATAGCAGGAAGAGATCGGGGCCAGCTGAACAGTCTCCATCTCCCCCGCTGTCTGTCGCCAGTCCGGCCTGTTGGAACCCCTCACTTGTTAATTGGTGGCTGGCTGTGCAGCAATAAATCCACCTGTACCGACTCATAAACCTGCCAAAGGCAGGAGATGATTCTGCCTTAGTCACGTCCGCCTGTGCTCAGATCTGAGCCTGCTCAGAGACCAGGGCACGAGCCGCTGGACACAGCGGCAGGGAGCTCTCGGCCACCTGGGGAGCGCACACCGGGGTCGCCTTTCTAAAATCAACTCAGCACAAAGCCCGCAAGTGCTTGTGCTGAATTTCTCCTGAGAGGAGGGAATGTCACTTCCAGACTATTGTTCTTCCTTTTTAAATCTAATTTTATAATATTGTTAAAAAGTCTAAGAGTGTTGCAAGGCTTGTGATAAAGAGGTGATCACTGCACCCCTTCCTACCGCCAATTCCCTCTCCCTCCAGCCCCCTACTTTCAAGTCTCTTACTTGTTTTTTAATCATTACCTCCTCACTTAAACTAATATAATTATCCTATTGTTTCTGGGTTGTTTTTTTAGCTCACGTACCCCACCCCCCAGCCTTGTTCACTCTACCCACCATTTTCAAAATGTACTCGCATCAAATCTTTGGCCAAATCAGTGTTTAATGTTGACATCATTATGACTCCTTAAATGTTCTTGCAGTTAAGCCACTTAGGGCACTAAGATCATCTTTCCTTTCTTGTGCAACCTTTTGTTTTTCCTGGAGTTAACCATTGCCTCACTTTTTCATACACTTAAATTTTGGTTATACCACTGAGCAATTCTTCCCCCAATTATCTGACAAAGCTGGAAAATTCATCAACCGTCAAACACACCAAGTCATCATTCATCTTCCCTGTGTTCTGTTGTTGTTTATTTTTCCCACGGACAGATCCGTTCCGAAGCCCTTGGTTCTCCTGTTTGTATCTGGAATGGATGTCTCCGGGAAGTGCTTATCGGCCTTGGTACTTCAGTCTCTTGGTGGAGGGCCGCCCCCTCTACCACTTTCACGTGCTGACTCAGGTCTTCTCCAGCCCAGGACTCGGGGAAGGAGGGCAGGCCACATGGGGGACCATACCCACTGGGAAAAGGCAGCTCTCTCTCTCAAGGGGAGGGACACTGAGCTCGCTGGGAACAGTGCTGGCCCTACCCTCAGAGCCTGATGCCAGCCCAGGAACCCCGGTCACCAGCATAAAGGGAGCCCTGGTTGGTCACTTACTCGTGGGCTAAGCAGCATGTGTCTGTTCACAAAGCCCCCGTGAAAGAGCTGTGATGTCATCTCCATGCGTAGTGAGGTGGCAAAGCCAAGATCCCAACATACTCCCTTCAGCCCCTCCGCCAGCCAAGTGCAGAGTCAAGGACCAGGACCAGGACCAGATAGGACAGAACCATCCCTCCCAGGGTTTGGACCACTTGCCCAGTGGTATCAGCCCATGTTCACATCCCACTTCAACACCCTTTCATGCACAGTTAGGGGGTGACTCAGCCCCCACGGGAAATGCTCACACGCGTTCCAGCTGCCAAGGAGGGTGCCAGCCAACGTGTGGGTGCTCTTTCCTCACTGGAGGCCTCCAGAGGAGACCCTGCACCTCCCCCACTCTGCATGGAGACAGCCCTGAGGGCTCAGGCTGGCCAGTGCAGCTGCTAAAAATAGTTCCGGCCCGCAGCCAGAATCAATACCATCATACTTTCCACACCAGGTATCAGCACAGGTGGACAATGGAATCATTGATGGCCACGATCTCCCCACGCAGCCTTCCGTGGGCAGAGGGAAGCTCTCAATGCTGGATGTGGCTGCTGGAATTCCCACCGTGGCTTCCACACGCTTGCCCGTGGCAGGAGGGCTGAGCCGTGATCACAGCTCAGTCCCAGGAGAGGAGCTAACCCAATGCGTGTTTTAAAACGCGTAGCTCTGAAATTCATGTGTTTGTGGTTTCAAATCAAATCAGTGATAACATAGGTAAATTAAGTCTATGAACGTGGTCTACAAAGGGATTCTTTATTTGTAAGACAAATTCTCAACAAGCAAACCTTTTGAGTCCTGAGACTATACTCAAAATTTGGATAGATGAGCCACTGTTACATAAACTAGTCAGATAAGCTAGACAGATACTATGCCCTGTTCGAGGTAGTGTTTGAAAGCCAGCCCCCACACCTGGTGCATTACTCCCCCGGCCCCGTGTTCGTTTCCCAGAGCTGCCTTAATAAGTGGCCCAAACCAGGAGCTTAGACGACAGAAATTGACCCTCCGATCTAGAGACCAGAACTCCCAAACCAGGGTGCCGGCAGGGCCAGACCCTCCCCGACAGCTTTGGGGCGTCCCGCCTTGCCTCATCATGCACCCTCAGCTTGCAGATGGGACTGCCGTCACATGGCTGCCATCTTCCCTGTGCTTTCCCATCGGCCCCCTCTGTGTATGTCTGTCTCTGTCCACATTTCCCCTTTTTATAAGAATGCCAATCGTATTGTGTGAGGACCACCCTAGAGACTTCATTTGCATTTTGTCACCTCTGTAAAGACTCTGTCTCCAAATAAAATCACATTCTGAGGTTCGGGGATCAGAATCCTAACGTATCTTTGGGGGGGGGGGGCACATAACTCAAACCATAGCACTGCCCAGTTCCCAGTGGGGGAGTAGAGGGGAGGAAAGGGGGGAGAGAGCAGTAGGAAGGTGAAGGAGCCTTGCCTGCTCCAGGCCCACCCGGTTCATTTCTGTGGTGTGACTCAATCAAACATGCCGGGCAGACAGATCACAGGGCATTAACGTGCAGAGCGAGGGCACAACATCACGGCTGTGCCAAATCGCAGCGGGCAGAGTGTTAAGTGCAGAAGACACCTTTCTGAGATTTACTTGTGAGGCAGCTGGGAGCTAACCTCCGTGCAGGCACCTCTCTGTCTGGGCCAAGTTCTAGGTGGGTCACTGATCCTAGAATAGCAATGCTGGCTGATGGAGAGCCAGCACACCTGAGGTCGGTGACCTTCCCAGGGGAGAGGGAAGTGTTCACTCGAGATTGGAACGGCCGAGGGCCCTACAGTTCAGCGTACTCCGCAGTCATGTACGACGTCTAAATGCTGCAGCTCAGAGCACGTGTAAGGCCCATGGCACGTGGACTGGGCTGACGGCTGGCAGGTTTGCGCTGTGTCTGTCCTTGAAGCCGACCTTGCCGCTCATCACAGGGGCTGAGCCCTGTACCCTGCGTCTCCCAGGCAGCCCGTCGGCTGGGCTGGCTGTGGCTGAGCTGGGACAAGGGAGGCGCTAGCCAGCTGGAGGGCAGAAGGGAGAAGCTCTCTGCCTGGGGCGGCATCTACCTACAGCATTGCAGTCACTGCCCCATGGCCTCGAGCTCCGCTCCCACCCAGCAGGCCTCCTGCTCTGTCTTTTTGGAATCGGTGGGTGGAGGGTATCTTGGCTCTCGGTCCTTGCCAAAACCCTTCCCTTCAACTGGGAGGTGGGTGTCCAGGAGTGGCTGTGAGACTCAGCCCAGCCAATAAGAAGTAAGGGGACGAGGTAGCTTTCTGTGACGAGGAGCTGTGTGATAAGGAAAGCCCCTTGGCCACCCGCCCCTTCTTCCTGCATTGGATTGTCCTGGGAGGATGTGCTGCCTGGAGCCCCTGCAGCTATGTTGCCACCGCGGGGAAAGCCACGCAAACCTCACCAACTCAATGCCCTGCCTCCAGACTTTAGGAGGAAATGAAAAATATTGGTTCAGTCCTGGCCGACGTGGCTCAGCTGGTTGGAGCATCGTCCCGTACACCAATAGTGGTGGGTTCAATTCCCAGCCAGGGCACACACCCAAGTTCAGTCTCCTTTTGGGATGCATGCCGGAGGCAACTGATCAATGCTTCTCTCTCACATTGATGTGTTCTCTCTCTCTCTCTCTCTCTCTCTCTCTCTCTCTCTCTCAAATCAGTTATATATGATACTTTTTCAGCCTCTGAGAGATAGAAATTCTATCTGTGGCCAAAAGCATCCTAACCACGGCACTCTATGACCAGAGCCAGTCTGCTGATGGCAGAAAGCCAGGAGGCCAGATTGTGTGTTCTCGCTCTCTGCACTTAGTCATTCTGGGTAGAATTTGGCTTTGAGACCCGACCTGACACCTGCAGACCAAGCTGCTATAAATGAAAACTTTGCCCCTTGAAATGTCCTCATCTCCCCATTCCCAGGGGGCCATAACCTTCTGTTTGTGAAATGATTCCTGGTTTCCCCGGAGACCAGGACACCTGCAGCGGAGGCGGAGCTTTCTGTGGGGTTCAAGGTTCGGTCCTGGGGGTAGGGGGTGGGGAGGCAGGTTCACAGGGGCTTCTCTTTAATGGCCTAATTGTTATCATTCACACACAGCAGTCCAGTTAGTAACTTTTTTTAAATTTTATTTTATTGTTTATGTTAAAGTATTACAAATAGTAGTACATATGTCTCCTCCCCCCCCCACATTGACCTTCCCCTGGCCTCCCCTTCCCCCCCTCCCGCACATGCCTTTACCCCCCTCCCCCTCTCAGTGTCTTGTGTCCATTGGTTATGCTTATATGCATGCATACTTTTTACCTAGTGGCAGGGAGACAGGCCTGCCTGGGGCTACCTCCCTTATCTTCCCAGGTTTTTCCATTGGCCCCTGGGTGTGCCTCAGCAGGGACACCTGCAGGCACACCTGGCTGGGAGGCCCCAGGGGAGAGGTGAGGCACACGCAGCACTCCCAGGGGCATAGGTGGCACCCAGCTCCCCACCCCATGCGACTGGACCTGGGCAGCGGGGCCAGAGGTGCACAAAACAAGGGCCATTTCTAGAACCTCTCAGACCTGCTGACTCCACACAATGCAGCAGGCAGGTGGGCAGGAACGCCTATGAGGCACCCCCAGGATGCACGGTCCACCCCTCCTCGGAAGCAGAGCTCTGGTCACCTGTCCTGGACGGACCATGGAGCCTAGACTGGGCTTCATCCGGCCACTTGTTCTGCCACTCACCACGGATTCATCAAGCATCTTCCATGTGCCATTTCTCTGCTCACGGGTGGTGGGCAGAACAGGGCCCCCCAGGGATGATGATACCCAACACTGGGAACCTGTGTGTCTTACTTTATATGGTTCGGTTAAGGCTCTTGAGCTGGTGAGATTATCCTTTACTACCCCCGTGGGGCTGATGGCCTCACAGGGTCCTTATTAGAGGGAGGGACGGAGTCAGAGAAGGAGAGAGGTGACCACATGAAAGCAGAGGTCGAAATATGCAATTGCTGGCTTTGACGATGGAGGAAGGGGCTGAAAGCCAAGGAATGTGCAAGGCCCCTACAGCTGGGAAATGCAAGGAAAGAATTCATCCTTAGACTCCGGGGGAACCAGCCGCACTGACACCCTGGATTCACCCCAGAGAGGCCATTTCAGACTTCTGAGCAGCCCTGGAAGGTGATGAATGCCTCTGCTCATGCGCGGGAAGAAGCCAAGGCCCAGCGCCCAGGCCTCCGCTGCTCTTCAGCAAACACGGATGGGATGCCCACCTCCTCCTAATCACCCGGGAGTGGCTGCATCGGCTCAGTGTTGAGGAACAAGGTCAGGGCACATCGGCCCCGGCTCCGGCAGGCCCGGGAGCTTCCATCCAGGGCGGTGGGACCACAGGCCGCCCTTCCCCTGGGCTGAAGGTGGAGGGAGAGGCAGCTGTGAAGGCAGAAGGAGGCCACCTGCAAGGTGGAGGCCTCCAGGCCCAGGAAGGCCGTGCTCGGGTCGGCCCAGGTGACGGTTTCCTGTGGCAGGTCCCAACAGGCTGCTGCTGGCTTTGATGAATGAAGGAAAAATGTGCCCGGATAAGTAGAAGCAGTTCTGGTGACTGGGCAGCCTCAGCGCCGTGTGGCTGCGTTAACTCCGTCCCTCCCAGTGTTTCCTCTCCAGATCAGAAGCCCGGCCAGCACCCAAGGGACCCCAAGCCTGTGTCCCCGGAAGCTGGTCCTCTGAGCTTACCTGGATGCTAAGTGGGGTCAATGACACTGACCCCAACAGCAAGAGGCGTTCAATGGGAGCCTGGGTGGGGTAATTTAGTGACCCTGTGAGGCCCACAGTACCCACGGCTCTTGGTCGGGAAAGGGCAAGGGGGTGGTTAACTGTATGTCAGCTCTGCCGGGCCTGGGCGCCCAGACATTTGTCAGACACAATTCTGATGTTACTATGTCGGTGTTGTGGATGAGATTAACCCTTAAAACATTGGACTTCAAGTAAAGCAGCTCCTGACCCGCTGCCCTTGGTCAAATCACGATGCCTGACAATTGATGGAGTCCAAAGTTTTATGGACTATAAAAAGTATCGGTGGTACATACCCAAAAGATGTGCACGCAGGGGTTGGAATAAGTACGTGTACCCCATGCTCATAGCAGCACCAGTCACAACAGCCCAAAGTGAAAGCGACCCAATGCCCATCACTGCATGAATGGACGCACAACATGGGGTCCGGCCAGCCCGTGGAATAGTATTCAGCCACGAACAGGAAGGCAGCACGGATGCCTCCTACAGCGCGGGAGAACCTCTGCGTCGCCATGCTCAGGGAAAGACGACACACACGAAAGGTCACCCACTGTATGACTTCATTTCCGTGGAATGCCAGGACAGGCACATCCATGAGGCAGACTGGCTGCAGGGGTGGCGGGGGCGGGGGGGGGGGCAGTGGAAATGCTGTGGAACGAGATAGAGGTGGTCGCACGCTTTGCAAATGTACTAAATGCTCGGGCTGTGCTCTTACCATGGCTTGTTTTATATGGTGTGCATTTCACCTCAGCACGTGTTTTTTTTCATTGATTCCCCAGCAGAAGCAAGTCCTACGGCTGCCAGGACCCGAAGTAACACAAGCAAACAGCTGCGTGTTTACTCTCGCAGTCCCACCAACAAAGTGGGGGGCGGGTAAGCGGCTCACCCTGGGAAACCAGCCCGCATGCCCCCACTTTTCACACTGAGTTTTTCTTGTGTTTTGATTTGCCAGTTGTTTTTTAAAAATATTTTTATCGGTTTTGAGAGAGAGTAAGGGAGAGGGAGAGAAACATCTATGTGAAAGTAATCCATCAATTGGCTGCCTCCTGCACACCCTCTCCAGGGGGTTGAGCCCACGACCTGGGCATGTGCCCTGACCAGGAATTGAACGAGCAATATCTCGGTGTACGGGATGACACCCAACCAACTGAGCCACACCAGCCAGAGCTTGCCAGTTACTCCTGTGGATGTAGTAAAGTCATGGAACCCAGCTATGTGGTATGAAGGAGTCAGACTAAAGCATTCATTCATTCATTCATTCATTCATTTCCTCAGTGTTTTGAATGATGTTTATTGCACAGGGCCATGTTCCCGCCAAGCAGTGTTGGTCATTTATTGTCCTCTTGTTTATGAAGGACAGTGCCCCCAGGTCCACCGCCTTCCCTGTCCCTCTATGAAGGATGGTGGGTGATGGAGGGAACCGGCCTCAAGGAGAGTGAAAGGGAGAAGGCCTAGAGGTCCCAGCCTGGAAAGTCGGGGCTCACGTGGCCACTGGGTGACAGACAGTCCTGGGAGGATGGTGCAAACAGGCCAGACCCGAGGCTCAGATCTCTCTATGATGATAAAGGTCCCATGGCAGGAAATGGAAGGTGTGGTCCATTCACCTTAGCAGGTGGGGCACCACCCACCAGGCCAGACCTCAGGCAGCATTGTCAGAGGTGGGGCCAGTTGCCTCCCACTGTCCAACACGGCCACCAGAAATAGCTGGGTTTGCCTGGTTACGGGGTGGGGGGGGCAGCTGGAGGAAACCTGGTCAGGGCCTCAGAGAGAGATCAGGATTCGAGCCTCCTGTGGTCAGAGGCGGAGGCCTTCCTTTGCTTCCTTGGGAGGCTAATCCGGAGTCTGGGTGGAGGGCAGCGAGCAGGAGGAACAAGCTCATTAGGGAGGCACCACCCAGTTACTCAGCGCCAAGCAAACATTGATTATTCCCACTCGGGGCTAAAGGAACGAGAAGGAACATTCCCTGGTTACGCTGCCTTCCCAAGAAGCCACCATGGGCCTCTGATGTTTATCTGCGTGGAAAGAGAAATCGCTGTGGAGTCATTCCTAAGCCAACCCTTCAGTTCTAAATCAAGGGAGCAGGTCTTCGGGGTCAGTGAAGTTGTGCATCCAGCCATAAAGTTCTCAGCACCCAGCCCGGTCACCTGCCATAGAATGTTGAACTGATGTTGAAACTCAAGGCAGCTGCCCTAAAAGGCCAAGGCAGAGCCCTGTGATTCCTATAACTTGGGATCCATCAGAGAAAAGGGTCTCCCGCCATCACACCCTCCCTGTCCCTCCTTTTGCATCCCATCAGCAGCCAAACCAGTGTAGGCAGCATGTACAGTCTCTCTTACATGCATGTGCTTGCTTTGTAATTACATCAGCGAGAACACACCGTGGAAAAAGACAAAAAGTCAAGAAAACAGACCTGGTTGCCCACCGCCCCCATCCAGCTCTCACCCCGCAGGGCAGCCACACTCAGAGCCTGCAGCCCTTGCCCCTGGAGTTCACCCAGCACGCGCCTGCTCTGCGAGCTGCCTGCTTCAGGTGTTAAGTTCCGGCAGTGGAAGGTGGAGATGTGGCTCTTTCACCATGACCCCACCCACACCCACAGCCACCAGCATAGTTATGCCATCGTTGACAATGAAATAAAAATTCACTGTTTATCATATACATCACTGTGACTAGGTCAGCATGATCAGACCCACCCCTTGCCTGTGCGCGCTAAAGTGAAAACTTTCCTACTACACAGCTGGAAATGTCACGTAAAACGTGAGAATTCTTTTCAATGGCCAGCTAAACACACCGGGAAGAGTGGGAATGAAATCTCCAGGGGCCAACAGAGAAGAGGGAAAGGAAGGCCAGCCTGGGGAATACCGTGCTTCACACCGTGAGACTGCACTGGTCTCTACCAGCGGAGCTTGGGTTGAACACCCCAGGGGCAGGACATAAGGCTGTGGCTCTGTGACACCCCTGAAGGGTCCCCAGAGGGAATACAGCGACCTACCAGCAAAAAAGAGAAGACCCAAAACGGTGTCTATCTCAGCCTGGGCCATGGCTAGACAAAGAAAAAGAAAACACACACAAAAAACCTTGAGAAATTTGTAGTGATCGACCCGTCCTCTTCAGGTTTGGGATTATAATGTATACAACCTACTTCGTCTGTAGTCTGACACCACACAACCCAGAGACCAGCATGAAAGTGACGACAGGCTGGCAATGCAGCCGGAATCTTCCAAACCCAAACTCGCACGGTAAAGGCATATCCTCAGCCCAGACAGGAAAGATTCCCACAGGTAGAACCCTGCTGAAAATGAGCTCGCAATCCAAAACTATAAAACTCAAGGGAACAATCCCCCAGCAGACCCAATAAACAGAGAAATGAGGGCCCTAAGGACCTCAGGCAACAGGACTACTAGGTTACGGTGTAAACAGGCATGTTTAAAATTATTATAGATGTAAAACAAGGAAATGAACAAAGACACTGCGGGGGGCAAATAGGCCGATTCAGAAGCAATGAAGTGCAGATATTTTTTTATTATTTTTTAAAATATATTTTATTGATTTTTTTACAGAGAGGAAGGGAGAGGGATAGAGAGTTAGAAACATCGATGAGAGAGAAACATCGATTCAGCTGCCTCCTGCACACTCCCCACTGGGGATGTGTCCACAACCAAGGTACATGCCCTTGACCAGAATCGAACCTGGGACCTTTCAGTTCGCAGGCCGACGCTCTATCCACTGGGCCAAACCGGTTAGGGCTGAAGTGCAGATTTTAGAAATGAAAACAATAGCGAGGGAAGTAACAATCCGGACGGTACGTTACATGCAAGTAGAGGCAGCCTCGGTGTCCCCCAGTCAGCTCCACTCAGCAACTGGAAGACATAGCTCCTGCTGCAAGTCAGTTATGCAGAAAGCAGCACAGGGAGGTAAAAAGATGGGAATCTACAGGAAGTTGAGGACTGAAAGAGAAGATGAAAGGCGTTCTGGAGAGAAAAATCACTTTCTCGGAGTGCTGATGGCGTCATTCTCTGGTCTTCCAGCTTCTCCTTGGCTGTGCTGAGTCTGAGGCCTCAGATTGTCCCCTCCACGCCCTGGAAGCTTTAAGATCACCTCTCCATACCCGTTCTGACGTTCCAGGGCACTGTCCTCCAGTCATCGCACACCACTGAGACTTGTGTCCTCTCGGGTGAGGATGCCTTCTTTCTCTGTTCCCGGAACTCCCAGCATTGGGTGTTGGGCCTCCTGGAATGATTCTGACCTTCTTCCCATCTTTTAAAAGTTTTATTTCTCTCATATTAAATTTTTTTTTCAATTTCTATTCTCTAAATGTTCACACACACACGCACGCACATACACACATGCTCCCTCCGGTTCTGGTTCCCATTTATTTACAATCTCCTTTTGTTCTCTGAAATAATTGCAAAGTTTTAAGTTTTCTCCTGACCTGATGCATACTTTGTTTGCTTTCTCTGATTTTTTTCCTCTGCCTGTTGGTTTGGGTGGGGACGGTGTCTTGGTCTTTCATGGAGGGGCCTTCTCTGTGTCTAGTGGGCTCACTGTTCATTTTCCAGCCACGAGTTAGTAGCAGATGTTTGGAAATCCCGTGTGCATGGGTGAGGCTCATCAATGGGTGAGGGTTACTGCAGGATGCTGGGGGCGGGACCTTTAAGTGTCAGGGCTGCAGACGTCTTCCTGCTTAGAGGTGCTGGGTGCTGAGAGGAGGGAGAGAGGCTGCAGGGTGGGGGTGGCTCAGTTCTCACCTTCAAGTACATAGAATCACCCTAATTCCTCCTACTGAGCTCCTTCCCCACACCACGCCTGCAGTCATCAAGTCCAGGCCTGGCTGATTCAAACTTGACCGGCTTTGATGGAGTGGGGGCAGGGCGGGAGAGCCAGCTGGGCAGCGGGGGAGAGGCCTGGTCTCCCTGCCCCTGGTGGAGACGGTCAGCGGTCCCATTTCTCTCCCATCTTCTCTTCTCCCTTTAGAGTCTGGTGCTTCACCCCTGAAGAGTCGCATCATTATTGTCAGATTCAGCCATCATACATTACTCTATCACATGGCCATCAATGTTCCAAGTGCTTGTTCTCAGTTCCTGTGCTTCTCTCGTTGGGGATCAGGAACAAACAGTTCACCGACCACGTGGCCGGCACACATCTCTCCACATAAGTGTCAACCAGGCCCCGCTGGCCCCTGGGTGACAACTTCCAGAAACTGCCCATCAAGCTGGGAACCACCTCAGCACGTGGGCCAGGTGACCTCCTCACAACACACCTCTGCCCCGTCACGGGATGAAGGGAACCCCGGACGCCCACCTCTGCCGCTACTGTGAAGGGTGTTTGCAAGTCCCTCCTTGGGACACGTCCTCGGTGCCCGCCCTCTGTCCTCCCTCCCCAGATCCTTCCTTCAGGATGAAGGGCTTTGCTCCTCTATTGACCCTTCCTGTCCACCCTGGAAAGACCAGCTCGGACCACGCCTCCTGGTTGGGCACCTCGTGTTGGGCACGTCACCAGCACGGGGTCCTCTGGCGTCATCCAACATCATTTGCTTCTCCCTTCCCCCCAAAGGCCAACATGGGGTCTCACGTTGCTCTGTGCCCTTCCCCGTGCCCGCGGGGCAGCCCTCCCATGGCGAGTCTTGCGACCTCCATGGGCTGTGTTCCTGGGAGGCGCAGGAGAGGCGGAGGCAGGGAGAAGCCTCCTCCCGGGCAGCGGGTGGGCCTCCATTCGTTCCCAGGGGCCACTGCATGGCTCATTCCCCTCAGCCTCCCAGGAAAGACGGCGAGGCAGAGGCGGTCCCGTGCCACACGGGGAGGAGGCAGCTGCCGCCCCCAGTCAGCTTTCTCCAGAGCCAGGCCACCTCCCCACCGGCCTCGCTCACGGTCCCGCCAGGTGCCACCTCCCCACCGGCCTCGCTCACGGTCCCGCCAGGTGCCACCTCCCCACCGGCCTCGCTCACGGTCCTACCAGGTGCCACCTCCCCACTGGCCTCGCTCACAGTCCTGCCAGGTGCCACCTCCCCACCGGCCTCGCTCACGGTCCCGCCAGGTGCCACCTCGCCCGGGTCTCGTTTTTCCGGTGGCACCGCTGGGTCCAGGCAGTGACTCAAGCAGGGAGACCGAATTCTTTGTAGTTGCCACAGAGGGTCGGAGGCTTGTGGAAACCTCCAGGCTCTGTTCCAAGTGACAGCATCCAACCCAG
This sequence comes from Plecotus auritus, assembly GCF_963455305.1. Taxonomy (NCBI): domain Eukaryota; kingdom Metazoa; phylum Chordata; class Mammalia; order Chiroptera; family Vespertilionidae; genus Plecotus; species Plecotus auritus. The sequence continues at coordinate 222,702,581 of NC_137771.1, read as the reverse complement.
CTCTTGTTATACAAAAAGCAGGTCCCCCAGCATCCCGGGCAGCACACTCCTGGGGATGGTCTTACTGAAGAGCTCCACGCCCTGTGTCCTCAGCCTTGACCCACGCACAGTCCCACGTGGGGACAGAGGCAGAGGTCCCCAGGCCTGCAGGCTGCTCACCTCCTACTGCAGTTTTCCGCACCGAATCCAGGTCTGAGCACATTCTTTAAACGTTGAGCTTGCTTCTTTCCGTGCAAACATCTGTACTAAAGATTCTAGCACCTTCCATGAGCCAGGGAGACAACGCCCTCTTTGCTGGCCTCTTTCTTCATCCCAGTTACCTAGGCAGCTCCAGAACGTTCCCTCCTGCAGTCAGCTGAGTGGCCACCCAGCAAGGGGACTGTTTGGCAAGCTTTTTCCCATTATCAGTGGCTTCATCCCCTTCGATTAGGTGGGTGCTTTCTTAGGTCCCTTGTGGCTTAGGAACACACAGGGCCCCCATTCTCCTTGGTAGGGACCCTGGCTCTGTGCAGGACCCTGGGTCTGTGGGGGACCCTGGGTCTGTGAGGGATCCTGGGTCTGTGGGGGACCCTGGGTCTGTGAGGGACCCTGGGTCTGTGGGGGACTCTGGGTCTGTGAGGGACCCTGGGTCTGTGGGGGACTCTGGGTCTATGGGGGACCCTGGCTCTGTGAGGACCCTGGGTCTGTGCAGGACCCTGGGTCTGTGGGGGACCCTGGCTATGTGCAGGACCCTGGCTCTGTGAGGACTCTGGCTATGTGCAGGACCCTGGGTCTGTGAGGGACCCTGGATCTATGGGGGACCCTGGTTCTGTGGGGGACCCTGGGTCTGTGGGGGACCCTGGTTCTGTGGGGACCCTGGCTCTGTGGGGACCCTGGTTTTGTAGGGGACTCTGGCTCTGTGGGGACCCTGGCTCTGTGGGGACCCTGGATCTGTGGGGACCCTGGCTCTGTGAGGACCCTGGGTCTGTGGGGACCCTGTCTCTATGGAGGACCCTGGCTCTGTGGGGACCCTGGATCTGTGGGGACCCTGGCTCTGTGAGGACCCTGGGTCTGTGCAGGACCCTGGGTCTGTGGGGGACCCTGGCTCTGTGCCTCCTCTTTCAGGGGCCACTCAGTGACTGGACATGACTCTCTTCCTTGCTCCAGAGTTGGTCTGGGGCTTCCCTGAGCCCTGGAGCAGGGTTCTCCCAGTGCTGCTGCCTCTAGAGGGGGCCCCCAGATTCTCTCTCTGATCCACCCACTGTGTCTTCAAGCCACTGGGCAACATCTCCACGGCTGGGCTGACAGGTGGTCCTTCCAGAACACCCACCGCCCTTGTCCCCGGGCCCAAGAGGGGAGAAAAGGCAGGACACACGGTCCACACACAGCTCCAGGCTGGTTCCGTTGTCCCAGCTCCCCGATGGGCTCTCCACCGAGAAGCCCCGTGTGAGAACAGCCGTGGCTCCCACCTCCCCTGCCTCCTCCCCCTTTCCAGGAAGAGCATCCTGATATTCCTTTAGGAAACCACCACCTCCACATTCAGGGGTGAATCCACTGGCCTCCTCAGCCTGGTCGACCAGAACATTCTCCTCCCACAAATGGTTTGGGAACGGGCACAGCCAGGCCGACAGGCAACCATCCTGCACCAATTCAGAGATGCCATGAGTTATGAAATGCATTGTTACCTAAAGCACCTCCAAGAGCGAAAAAATGATGCCCATTTCGATGGAAAGAAGCCATGACTCTCAGAGCTATAAAACTGCAGGAAGGAAAAAGAGTCTAAGACTTTATGAATTATGTTTAATTTGGGGTTTCGGAAAGAGGGGGAGCTCTCTTTCCACCGGGACCCTCCAGCTGAGGCTATTTAAGCTTGGAGATGTCAAGGCCATTGTCCAAGGGGTCTGTCCATTAGTGAAACCAACACTGAGGACAGGTGACGTGTGAGCGCCTAGATCCAGCCATTCCTGACACTGTCCCTTTTTCTTCGCCATGGGGCCTAAAGCAGTGAATAGAATCACTGTGTGGGATAGGCTGCTCATCTTACATCCCTCCTCACTCAGTCACCCGGTGCCACTGTCCCCCTGGCCACGTGTTGGTGCACAGACACAGCAGGGAGAGGAAACGGTCCAAGACGAGGGGCCCAAGGCCTCCAGAACCAGCCACCACAATGGAACTCAGGACCAAGGATTCTCTCCTTGGAATGGCAGCTCCCAAAATGCCTGCCTCCTTTCTGCTGCGGTGCCAGCGGGCCGCCTTGGCAACACCGCCCACCACACCCACGTTTCTGAAGTAAGTAGCTAATGCTTGGCACAGCAAAATGCCCGTGGCAAACAAAGGCCCAGAGAACCGGAATCGGGTTCAGCGACCTGGAAGAAGATGGCAATTCTTGGCTCATCGGCGCCGGGAGAGGAGCGGCCTCGTGGTGAACCAGCAGTCTGCCGAGGAAGCCTGGAGTACACAGGGTCACGTGCTGCCCATCGTCAAGGCGAGAGCCCAGGAGGTTGGCTGGCGCTGCCCTCTGCGCCACGGGGACTTCGGAAGCACGCTGCACCCAAATCCCTACGCTTGGCAGTACACGGAGTCGTGAAACCCTGGCGTTGGGTGTGCACACTGTTCCTGGGGCCTCACTGCTCCTAGGCCCTCCCAGCAGACAGGCCTAGGAAGCGTGTATAACCCGCGAGGATGTACACGTCCACCTTTCATTAAGGACCACGGTTTCACACCAATGCCTTCCATCACAGCCTAACTGCCCAGGGTGATCCCAGCTGATCCACATTGTGTCTACTTCCTCTGCCAGAAGGTTGGTCCCCATCCTCCTCACCGTGTGTGCACAATCGACCCGTCCCCAGTGTACAAGGAATCCCCCGCCCTGCTGGTGGCCTCAGCCAGTGCCCCTCACAGGCTGCGCCAGCCTGGTGCCCAGCAGTGTGCCAGGTGAGTCCCCTGGCCTGTGAAATAAAACCCGTTTGCTTTTCTTTCCTTTTAAATAAAAGCCTTTTGTGCCAGGCATCAAGCCCTATGACCCTTTTCTCACTAAAGCTCTTAACGTCCCCTCTTTTCATTGGGCCCCTCCATCACTTCCCTTTCTGCCTTGAGACAGCAATAGGCTAACGTTATGGTTTTTCTTCACTTCCCAGAAAATCTGCATTTTCTCTTTTCCCGCTGACCCCTATCCCACGCTTTTTCATGCAAGAGCACCTTCTGGTTTAAGGACTGCATGAACTTTGCTCGGAGACCTTCCACTTTAGGTCAAAACTGTCTCTTTTTTCCTGGGAGGAAATAAAAGTGAGGCTTACACTTGATGTGCTGTTGCGCTGGGGCCACGGGTCCCGCAGCACACGCTCCGCTAGTCCCTCCTGGGCCCCAGCCCAGGGCAACATGGGAGAGGCCTGGCACTTTCCTTCTGTGACGCACTATAAAACCAGGCACATAAAACAAGTAACTTAAAGGGAAGAAGGGAGAGTTGTATCTTTATACATTATCTTGTCTGTGGTGTTTCTGCCCAAAGTACATAACCTAAACGAAACCCTGGGTAGAATTAAGACACATCTCAAGGACATGCTGCAAAATAACTGCCAGTACTTCCTTAAAAAAGGCAAGGTCATGAAGGAGAAGACCGAGGAACAGAGGCTGGGACTCCTGATGACTGTGCACAGTAGGTCCTGGGCCAGGCAGGAGGAAAGGAAGTCCGTTGTTAAAGAGGGTGGTGGTTTTTTTTTTTTTCTATAAAGGACATTTTGAGACAGTAAAACTTAAAATGGATTTGTGGATCAGATGGTAGTAGTATCTCTACGTTAATTTCTTGATTCTGATGGGTGCACTATGGCTATATAGTAGAAAGTCCTTGTTTTTAGGAAATCCACACAAGTGTTTGGGGTCATGGGCACAGTGTCTACAACCTAAACAGATGGGTGGACGGGTAGGTGGGTGGGTGGATGGATGGACAGACGGAGCACATGAGCTGAAATGTAAAGGAATGGGGAATCTAGGTGAAGGCTTCACCCGCGTTCTTTGTACTGGTCTCCTACCTTCGCTGTACTTGAACATTATTTCAGGACATCAAGTGAACAAATGAAAACAAGGATTCTAAACGCTGAAAAGGAGATACAAACGTTGGTGTTGGTGATCAAGACTAGATCATCTCGCTGCCGGTTCACACACAGGTGGCAGGGCCCAGGTCGGAGGCAGGAAGCCTGGCCCCCTTCCCCTCCTTCATCCCTGCATGTCCCTGGCTAATGGAGTGCCTGCCCACGGACGGCCTTCAGGAGCATCTACCAGGGGTGGGCAAACTTTTTGACTCGAGGGCCACAATAAGTTCTTAAACTGGACCGAAGGGCCGGAACAAAAGCATGGATGGAGTGTTTGTGTGAACTAATATAAATTCAAAGTAAAGGAGCGTAGGGGAGAGCAAGAGAACCCTCCGCTCTTTCGGCTCCGTGGGCCAGATAGAATAGCCGAACGGGCCGGATCCGGCCTGCGGGCCATAGTTTGCCCACGGCTGACCCCCTCACCCCCGCTCCCGCACCCATGACCGCCTCAACCTCTGGTTTTCAGAAATCAGACTATTCGAGCTTGTGGATAAGAGAAAGCAGCCTCGCCGACTTCAACAAGAGCAGAAAAGAACTTAGCTTTATTTACATCAGTACAACAGCAGCACACATAGTCCAGTAAAAGCACGAGGCATATTAAAACATAGCCAGCTCGCAGCAGTCTGGATAGTTCCTGTCATAGAAAGGACGTATCCAGCCCACAGATTCACATTAACATACACGGTATATTAATATCAATCTCTGTATCATACACCACAGGCACGTTTGCACACAGGACCACCTCCTGCAGCAAATTCACTCTAATAACAGTATTGGGGAGGGGGCCACCACGTGGCACACACATGACAATGACCAAGAGGGCCAGATCACCACATCTTTTATAGCCACGAGTGCTTGGAGGGTCTCCTGGAGCCGCCCTGGGCGTTACACAGCTCAGAGGTTTGTAAAGGGTCAAAAGGCCCCTCTGAGACCCCCAAACAGCAGCGCTCCCCACAGACGACCACCTGACCGAACACCGGAGCTGGAAAGGGGCCGACGAGCTCGGTGGTCCATCCAACCAGGTAATACTGTTTAGAGTCCGAAACTGAGGTTACAAGTGAATTTTTAAATGACTCTTGCATATTTGGCTCTAGAGTTCAAAAAACATTTGATGCAAAAGGAAATGCATGAGAGCAATCAGCTGCTGGGAGGCCTGTGGTCGCCACAAGGCCGGCTGAGAGCATTCTGAACCCGGCAGAACGGGTACGGCCACTGCGCCGTGTAACACCCACCTTACCACTTTACACACGTTGCTCGCAGACCAGACCACCGAAGGACATGAACATTTTTTCAAAGGTTTAAAGCCACCGTTGACACTGTGTTCATCTAGTGACAATGTCCCGTAACACAAGGATTCCACGAAAACCTTCTGAAGCAGGCGGCCTCGTCTGCCGCTGCAAATGAAGACGGAAGACGCGGCTCCTCCTACCCCTCAGCCCGAGGCGGGCCAGCTCCAGGAACCGACCTCAGGAGCAAGAGTACAGCGAAATGATTTCAACCCATCGTCCCTCTGACACCGGCACACGGATGGGCGTATGAATCAGCACCTTCTAACACCTTCATCTGGAGGGTAACACACCCACACTGACTCGGGCACGAATCAAGAGTCAGCCGCTTCTTGATGGCCTGTTCGGTCAAAGTGCCGCCAGCCCATCAACAAGGTGAGGGTTGCTGACCAGCACGGCATCAGCCTGTCCCCACCGCGGAACGCGACAACGGGACAAAAACCCCGCAAGGGACCCGGTGTCCGAGGCCGGCACACTAGGTCTTGCTTCGCCGGAGCAGCGTGGCGGCGGGGCTGCGGCTGCCCTGGAACTTGAGGCTCTGCAGGTTGACGTGCGCCCCGTGCTTGAGCAGCGTCTCCACCGTCTTGGCGTGTCTGCCCCGGGCGGCCAGGTGCAACGCGCTGAGCCCCTGCTCATCGGACAGGTTGAGCACGTCGGCACTGACCAGCTCCTCCACCACCTCCGAGTGCCCGCTGGCGGCAGCCAGGTGCAGCGCCGTCTGGTTCCGGGGCCCCCGGGCCAGCACATTGGCCTTCTCTTCCACCAGCAGCTTGACGGTCGCCAGGTGCCCGTTCCGAGAAGCCAGGTGCAGGGCGGTGCAGCCCTCTGCGGTCACCGCCTCCCTGCTGGCGCCCCGATGCAAGAGCAGCCTGGCGGTGCTCGTGTGCCCGGTCTCCGCGGCAACGTGCAGGGGCGTCTGCTCGAGCAGGTTGCAGAGGTTGACGTCTGAGCGCAGGTCGATGAGGATGCGGGCCACGCGGTAGTGCCCTCGCTGGGCGGCCAGGTGCAGGGGCGTCCTCCCGTCCAGGGTCTGGGCATTCACGCTCACCCCCGGCTGCTTGGCCAGCAGCTTGACGATGGGCAGGTGGCCCTGCCAGGCAGCGTAGTGCAGCGGCAGCCAGGCGTCCTTCCCCTGCAGGCCCACGTCGACGCCCCGGCGCAGCAGGATGCGCACGACGCTCTCCTGGCCGTGCTGGCAGGCCACGTGCATGGGCGTGCGGCCCTCACAGTCCGCCTCGTTGATGGAGGCGTTCTTCTCCAGCAGCAGCCGCGTGCTGCACTCGTCCCCGTTCTGGGCCGCGAAGTGCAGGGCCGTCCACTGGTCCTCGTCCGTGGCGTTGACGCTGATCTTCCGGGCCAGCAGGAGCTCCACGACGCCCCGCACCCTCTTCTCCACGGCCAGGTGCAGCGGCGTGGAGCCCTTCCTGTTGGTCAGGTTGGGGTTGGCGTTGTTGAGGAGGAGCCACTTGACGCACTCCTCCTGCCCGGCCTCCACGGCCAGGTGCAGCAGGCTGGCGCCGCCCTCCAGCACCAGGTCCACGTCCTGCGGCTGCAGGATCTTCATCAGCCGGCTGGTGTCCCCGCTCACGATGGCATCCACCAGCTTCCTCTTCTGGACGTCGGTCGTGCCCAGATCTGCGGGGAAAGCGGGTGCGGGGGTCAGACGAGGCCGCTGCCCGCAGGCTTCGTTCTCGAAGCCGGGCTGGTGTCCTGATGCCGCCCACTCCTCCCCACGGCCTCCGGGTCGCTTGCTACCTGAAACGGCTAACGTGTCGTGTCGTCCCTGCTGGTTTAATTTTAGATCTAGTGGGCAGACCCTGCGCAGGTCAATTAATGACCCCGAGGGACTCGTGTCGATTTGCAAAATAGACATCATCCTAGCCATGCTGCTTAGACAAAGGATGTAAAACTCAGGCCCCCGCTGGCTGTCAGAAATGGCAGTGACTGCTAACGGGAGGGAGGGAGGGTGGGAGGGAGGGAGGGAAGGAGGCTGGGAACAGTGAGGGAGCGACAGACCAGCCCCAACACCCACAAACCAGCACCCGGGGCAGGGGCAGGGGCAGGGGCAGGGGCAGGAGCAGGGGCAGGAGCAGGGAAAAGCACCTTCTAAAACAAAAACCCATCAAAATTAACATCGAAAGATAAGATGAGCTGAGACGCGCCCCACGCGCCCCTCCAACAGGCAAGTGTTATAACCTCCAAGGATCACTCCTTCATTATAATGCGTGGCCACAGTGAATGGGGAGTCCGTGAACAAGAAGTATGGGGGTGTTTACCCAGCACTAGGAAAGGGGGGGGGGCATAGGGCTGGCCTCCACAAGAGAGATCCAGGGTGTGGGGTTCGATTCGTCTGCTGGTCTCGCTGGATGCAACTCGGGGTTTTCAATGTGGAAACCTGAGGTCCGCCCCTGCACCGGTGCCGCCCAGGTAAGACCCTCCTGCACGGCCAGGTGTGTGGCCCATCAATCAACACTAAGGGGCACCAGTTGGGCCAGCGCCCCCCTCTGGATTTGGGCTCAGTGAGCCAACCATGCCACAGACACCCAGAACCGATCAGTGGCGGGATGGAGAAAACAGAGAATTACTGTCAAGAACCAGGACGCCTCATTCTTGTAGTTGTTCAGGGACATCACCGCACCCTGCCCACCGCCAGCCCCATCATCACGCTCGTTATCTCCCAGGACACAGGGCCCCCACTCACCGCCCGTGGAAGGCTCCCGCTCGAAAGACAGGGACAAGGACCCTCTGGAGGAGAAGGCAGAATCGACCGAGGACACGCCCGACAGCCGCTTGCCGCTGTTGGCCGATGGGAGTTTGGATTCGGAGGAGCTGCGGCTGAGCTCGTCGGGCCCCTCGAGCGTCTGGGAGATGCCGGAGTCCAGCTGGGACAGCAGCTCGGAGAGGCTGTAGTCCTTGTCGAAGGCCGGGGCCGAGGCTCGCTTCAGGGGCGTGGACACAGGCGCCTGCGAGGACGAGCACAGGGAGGTGAATGAGGCTCCGTCCGCCGTCCCAGGGGGGAGGCGGGGGGAGGGAGGGAAAAATGCGGTCCTGGTTTGTCACACAGGGAATGTAACTCCTGCTGTCCTACGCATGGCACCCTGGGGCCCAGGGACACCGCACTGGCCCACTGGGTGGGAAGACCTGGGAAGGAAAGACCGGGAAGTCCAGCACCCGGCTGCCCTGGACCCCGTCCGCACAGGGGTATGGTACACAGCATCGCTTGGACAAAAGGCGGAGCATGGGCATGGGGACAGGCTGCAGAAGCATGAAGCTGGTTGCTGGGCTGTGTCCATCAGAACGGGTCAGTGCTGGTAAGAAACAAAGGGAAGAGGTGGGATTGGGCCTGGGGCTCCCCCAGCTCTCCCCACATTGTCTGCAACCTGCGACCTCTCCTTCGAGCTGTGCGAGTCTGGCTCGGGGCCCGGTTTGGACAAGGGCAGGGCGGGGCCAGCTACAGTGACAACGCTGTGACCCACCCTCTACAGCAGCGGTCGCCAACCTTTCGGACCTCACGGACCACCAGTGGTCCGCCGACCACCAGCTGACGACCGCTGCTCTGTAGGGCCTCCTCTAACAGGGACGGAGGCAGATTTCTGGTGGTGAACAGAGTCTGAGGCGACTCAGGACTCTTCCCACATCGGGTCCATGTGACTCCAAACCCTCCCCTTCTGGGAACTGCTGATCTGCTCTGCGTTGGTGTTTGGTGCGCGGAGTCACACCCACTTGTTGGATGCCTTTATTTCCTTGGCGGGGGCGGGAGGGGGGGAGGGCCTGGCTGCCTCCCCGGGACACCTTTGCTCCCCAACCTCACGCACATGCTGTTCCGACAGTGGAAACACACACCATAAATGCTCACTTGCACCCCAGCTCACACCATCGGCCCGGGGTGCACTGCCCAACAGCAGATAACGTGCTGTAAGGTTAGTTATTATCAGGCTTCACCCCACAAGTCTAGTACCTGAGCGTACTTAGGGCGACCTGGCCCTGGAGCTTCTTATCACATCTTACATCACCCGTGTGGCACTCACAGAACAAATCATTCATTCGTGAGAAGATCCCCAAGCCGGGGCTGCAAGACAGGCAGACCCAGAGCCCAGGCCCGCCACCCCACCCCCAGCCAACAAGGCCCGGCCGGGCTGGTTCAAAGGACATCCGCCTGGCGGCATTAGCTTTCCAATGTCACAGTTCATTCGTAAGCAGACAGGTGGCGGGGACGGGACACCGTCAGGCAGGAAACATGTGGGCACCGAGCCTGCCATGGGACCCGCCGCCCTGTCACTGGGCACAGGACTCCTGTGACCGACTGATGTGAGTGGGGCTCCAGGGAGGCCGAGCCGCAGAACGAGGGCACGAGGGCACGGCTGGCAGGGGCGTTTGTGGAGGAGAGGCCGTGGGTTGGAAACGTCAATCCCCACGCAGCGCACAGGCCCCCTCGGGAGTCCTCGTACCTCCGTCTTGGGCTCCGGAGGGTCTTTCGCATCCAGGTCCTGAGTTGCCTCTTTGACCTCATCGTCGGGTTTCTCACACAGGTCCTCGGTCTCCGAAGTGATTTCTTTTGGGGAGAAAACAAAGAAGGGCTCGTCACTTGGACAATGACCTCCATACGAACGTGTCACCTCAAGGAAGGAACGGGGACAAAAGAAGTGACACCCCAAAGCATCCAGAACTCAGGGACCCGGGCAGCACTGGTCTCTCCACGGCTGGCCCTGGCTGAGCTCACAGCTCACCACCATCCTCCACAGGGGCCAAACCGGGGCCTCCGTCAGCAACTTCTGCAGGTCTCACCTCACTCGAGTAGGAGTCAAGGTGTTCCCGATTCCCAAAGAAGCCTTTAAGAGTGGGGAGGGGAGAGTGCAAGCCCCCCCAGCACCCGGCACATGACCCCCCCCCCCCCCCGCCATTCGTGTGTCCCCCTGTGCTTTAAATGCAATGGTCAGCTTCAATTCCATCAGGATCTCTTCCCAACCAGACGACACACCCGTTCCATGGGGACAAGACCCCGAGAAAAAGGCAAAGGCCGGGAATCACACCATCCCTAAAAGAGGCACCGCTGTATGTGAACCTGAAATACCAAGCACAGGCTCCTCTGGGCAGCAGGCCCCGCCCTGGGCTGCAGCGGGGGTGGGCGGCTAGAGCTGACGTTCATGTTCCAGTTGCCCATCCCGGCCCTGGCACCGAGGGCCACGGGCAGGTGCCAAGGCCAAGTCGACCCTGCAGGGCTTGCTGGGGACACCGGCTCTGCACGGCCTCCTCCTCTGGCCCTCTCCCCAGCCCCGTCCTGATCCTCTCTCCTGGGACACCAGCAGCTGGACCGAGCAGCCACATTTGGGAGCACTGCACCGGGCGCCGTCTCCGGTCTCACCTTGGAAGGTGGGCCGCTCGCGGGGGTCCCCGTGCCAGCATCTCTGCATGAGGCGCAGCAGGTGGCTGCAGGCCCGCGGCCTGGCTCTGCAGACGGGCGGCAGCTCCGGGCGGTGGCCCTTCACCACCTTCACCATGATGTGTAGGATGTTTTTCTCATCTGCAAGGGAAGGCACACGAGTCAGGGCAGAGCTGGCCCCTTATCTCCGGAGGAAACACAGCGGCGGGGAAGCGCCGAGGGGCCCGTCCGGGGCCTGTCCCTGCACCTCCGCAGGCCGTGGCCTGGAGACCACCTGATGCTTCTGAAAGCACTGGGCTTCCGTGAACCTTAGGTTCTCAGGGCACGTCTGTTCTTCCCCTCCCAGCATTTAGAAATACCTAGCAGCTCCCAGTGTCACAGGGAAACCTTTGTGGGCAGCCAACGCAAAGGAAACTGGGTTCAAAGGAGAAAAGTATCTGACAAGACATGTTCCAAGTGGCCGTGCCCACCAAGGGAGGCACCCGTATCCATCCCGGGTGGCACAGCCCAGCCTCAGGTGCACCCATGTCTCCCTGGGATATCACCGGTCTTCCTGAATTCCAGGTCCTATCCCCAAGTGCAGACCCCAGCTGGTCTCTGCAGTGCTCAGGTCTGGGGTGGGCAAATAGGGGCCTTTTTCCCCAAAATTCACAACATGGGGCCCCACCTGTCCTCCTTGCCAACTTCCTTCAGAGACACACCTGGGCTCATTAGCACATCATCATCATCATCATCATCCTGGTCACAGGCTGAGGGGCCCCAGGGGACCCTCAGCGGGTCAGGTTCCTTTTTCTGCTCAGCCTACACCACACTGGCCATGAAGCCGGATTCCAGGAGTCTTGCTCCCACCAGACCTCCCACCCCCACAGCTCTCCGCTTTCCCACGGAGCGCAGGAGTCTGCGTCCGGGCAGATGAGCAGGTGTGGAAAATTGGCCCAGCGTCCCGACCGCTGCTAGGATCCGGCTCTGATGTTTTGTTCCACTTCCCCGTTAAATCTTGTGCAATAACTCTCTCGGGTTTCTACACATTATTTCCATGAGAACCCAGACTTCCAAAAACCCAACGTAAACTAAACACCCGGAGGACGGCCTGCTCCCACACAGGTGGGAAAGTCCACCGGACGCCTTCTGCTCCCGCACCTTGAACTCGCCTATCTACCAAGCAATAGAGCACGCGGGCCTGGCCTCCCCATGTTAACATCAGGCACCCGGCCTTGGGTGTCGCCTCCACCAGATAATTTCATGCCAGACTAGCTCGCTGCCACACGTAAGTAATCCAGACCACGGACCTCCCAGAGGAGGGGCGTTAGGAGACCGGATGCCGGGTGGAAGGACAATATGGACAGGATCCTACAACGGCCTCGTCTGCGTCTCAACCGGCAAAGGCTCTGGGACCTGGGGCCCCAGGGTGACCTGCATTTTTGGGGGGTATTATTGGTCAGGCCACAATATTACGAGTGGCCCAGATATGCTCACAGAGGAAAAGAAACTCTCCTACGAGGCAAAAAAGGGCCTGACTTTTACAGTCAGTGTAGTAAAACTCTCAGGACAGAAACCGGAACAGCGTTTGACTAAAGGGGGGAAAACACTTCAGCTCTGGAGTGGGTGCTGGTGACCCGGGTCACCCATTTGTGTCAAAATCACTCAGTGATGCTGGCACCGGGGGCCCAGCACTATGAATGGACTTCACATGAGCAAACTGCACACTTAAACATGGTTAAGGTGGTCAATTTCATGTTATGCGTATTTTATCACAATTAAAACTTAGAAAGTTTGAAAAAGGAAAAGAACTGGCTGGAAATAACCACAACAGGCCAATGCACAGGCAGAAAGCAGGTTAGCAGGCGCGGGGGGCTGGGGTGGGGGCGGCGGAGTGACTGCTTAATGGGCACAGGGTTCCTTTGGGGGATGAGAATGTTCTGGAACTAGATAGTAGTGGTGACTGTACAACACTGGGAACGGGCCAATAAATGCCACTGAACTGTACACTTTAAATGGTTAAGATGATCGGTTTTATGTTTGTGTATTACATCACACACACAAAAGAATTCGCCGGCACCTAAAAACCCCACTGAGCGCAGCCCTTCGGGTCTGTGCCTCTTCCTGTACATGAATGACCCCTCAAGAACACTTTGTGGGCACACCGGACCTCCTGCCATGGGTCTTGTGCCAACCTGGCGGGCAGGACAGAGCAGCCCCGCTCCCTCAGGGCAGCCCCACCGTGGGCATGTGGACCACAGGCGTGGCTAAGGCAGAGAAAGAGCCACACAGCACGCCCGCCGCTGTCCCGGGGGAGCCAGAGACACTGCCCCCAAAAGTACGTCCACTCACCTGCAAACGGCTTCTTCTGCGTCAGCACGCCCCAGATCACGATGGCGAAGCTGCAGGGAAATCGGCAAGTTAGTGTCTGCGAATAGAGCAAAAGCGCTCACGCAAAGCAATACGTGTGAAGAAAGCCCCTCCGGCCTTCACAAAAGAGAGATGACACCAAGATGCTTCTCGTGATTTATTTTAAACAGGCACACGTCTGGGGCACACGTCCCATTGGTGGCTCAGATGCTAAACAATGGAACACACCCAGCCAGCGAAGCTGTACGTTCCAACACCACACGGGAGCCCCGAAAAGACTGCCACCGTCAGCCCGTGGGCAGAGGGGCCGTGCCGGCTGAATTCACCACGACCTTCCTGCAAACACGGGGCACCCCGTGCTGACTGCGGCTCTGGGCCTGGCGAACTTGCCCACTGAGAGTCCATCAAGGGTCAAGAAACATGCCGGCAGCCATGAGCCTTCCTGAGCCCTTCTTGGTTGCTGGAAATTATACACGGGGTGTGGCCAAAGGTTCACAGTTGTGAGTCGGCAGAACAGCTTATTCTTGTATTATTATTTATTAATCACTGTATTATTTTTTATACGAACAACAGTAAGCCTATTTTTGCCCCACCCTGTATACCTAATTTAAAAAAGTACTCTGGATACACCAACAAATGGCTCAATCTGATAAATTTAAAAAATATGTCTATGAAAAAACAGGAGTCCAAACCCTGAGCCCCACCCTGCCCTGAGTTGACAGCAGCTGTTGATAAGAAGTCTCCATTGCATGTTAATGAAAATCTATGCATTCAGGCTTTCAAACTCTGCGCTCTAAAATAAATAATCGGATTCCCCTGAACCCTGCAAGCTGTAGCAAGCACCCCAGTGCCATTTGCCAGCAGCCTGCAGCTCCAAGCCTGCTCAGCACACGCACAATGGTTTTATTACACGCACAATGGTTTTATTGTCAAACCAGTCCGCCAGGACTCGGGCAGGGATGGGGACAAAAGGGAAAGCTCGGGTGCTCCAGGGCCTAGGGCCACAGTCACCTTGCGTCAGACAACAGCCACAATGAGGGGCTTAAGTGCCTGCGTGCAGCCTCCCTCCCTCGTTCCTTCTCCCAGAACCTTTGTCATCAGGACCTTTACAATTTGGTACAGGAAGGCCCGAACGACTCGGGACCTGTGTGCACAAGAATGTTTAAAACATGCAATACCTGCCTATTTAGTCAGAGACACTGACCTCTTCTCCCTTTGATTGTCAAACTAAAAAAACAACAACAGCCAATGCAACAATAGCCATTTGGTGTGAACGAATCAAAATTATACCTATTTTTTTATTGTCAGATTGGCAAAAACATCTATTTTTGGGTGTGCCGCAGAATTTTAGTAATTAGTGTCTGCGCCCCGAGAGGAGAAAGGCTGAACGTCGCTGTTCTGGTGCACAATGCACTGACCTCGTCTATAAACAGGCTGTGGCTGTCTGTGTTCCTGTCGAAGGTAAGTGACGCTAGGAGGTACAGGCTGCTGGGCCCCAGGGACTGGGTGTAGGAGAGCCTGAATCACAGACACTTACAGCAGCAGGTTCTTTCCACAGACAAGATACACAACCCACGGTTTAAAGCAAGTTTCCAGTGCGGAAGTTGCCGGTCTGTTATGTAACTGGCTCTAATGGCACCAACCATTCACACCCTCCACCCTTGGCCAGCAACAGGCACAGCCTGTGTTCCTAGGAGAGTGTGTATACCTGGGGCAGCCTATACCCACCGGCTAACAACCCAACCCTTTCATTTGGACTAAACCTCGTATCTGATGGTAGCAAGGAGTCTCTGGGAAAACTGCCCTTCAGAGCATGAAGAATTGGGGTAGAGAGACCCTGCGGGCCTGACATGCAGGGGCTTGGGGGCTGCACAGCTGTACACACCTGTACACATCATGCTTGGTGTCAAAGAGCCGGCTCTTCTCTCGGATGCGCTCCGGAGGCAGGTAGGCGATGGTCCCGAACAGGCCGTCCATGCTGAGGTCGTGTGAGTGGGACAGCCCGTTGCACTTGGCCAGCCCAAAGTCAGAAATCTGCAACAGAGCGGGCAGAGGCGGCTCAGCAGGCGCCGGGGCAGTGTCGGGCACTGCACTGCCGCTGCCACTTCAGAGGCCTGGTCAACATCCCCGCCACACCTGACAGTACGGGTCCCTGACACCCTGGGAGTGAGCCATGACCGGTGCTCCCTGAGCGGGTGGGCGAGCACGGAGGCTTAGGAAGACCAGGTCTGAAGCCATTAGCAGCTGATGGATGTGGGGAAATGACGCTTTAAGGAAGGAATTCACCGGGAGCAAGAAACCAGGAGAAGCGTCGCCTGCCTCTGCCAGGCAGCACGCTGCCGCTGTGGTCGACAGTCCACGTCGGCGTGAGGGCAAGAGGCAACGCTTAGCTTTTCCGGGTTTTCAGACGACACATGAAAGCGAGGCTGACCAGGTTGGTGCTCAGCAATCCAGTTCCGCAACCGGGCCAGCTGGGCAGGCGGGCAAGTGGCAGCAGGCTCTTTAAAGGGAACTGCACCTTCAGAAGCCCTTTAAAGCGAGCAAAACACACACCACAAAACCTCATCCTCCACCTGGAACGTTCTGTGATCAACAGACGCTTGCAGACTCCTCCACCAAACGTGGCACCCAAATCAAGGATGGAAACACGTCTCCTCCTCCGTCCCAGGGGCTGCCCGCCTGGAGGGGCACCTGGAGCCCAGCCACTCGGCCCACCTCCGCCTCCTCCCTTCCTTTGCACAAAGGTGTCCTGACAGCTCCCAGAGCCCCCACTGGAGGAAGTGAAGCCACAAAGACTCCTGGGGGGATCCTTGCTGCCCCTCAGACCCCCCACATCCGCTGAAGCGCTGTGTGTGGGACTAGGCCACAGGCGCTGGCATTAAGGGGCTCAGAATCCACATGGAAAACAGCCCCTTTATATTCTCCTTCGAGGCTTATGGATTCCTTTAAGCCTCCCAGTCAGCTCTAGGCTCCTCCTCAAACACGCCTGTGGAGCGACAGGAACTGGGGCTGAGCAGGACTTAACTCTGGGCTCACTGTGCCAGCTCACGGTGAGCCAATGTCCTGATGTAATCATCAGCGCTGAAGGCAGGGAGAAGCCAGGACTGGCGGCCCGGTCCCTCAGGGAACTCTGACCACCTCTGCGGGGAGGTGATGGGAAGGAAGCCGGCAAGAGTGGACCCGCCCTCTGTTTCTGTGGCCAGGCTGTGCCAGGCCTGGGTCCACAAGGGCAGCCAGCCTGAGCATTTCTGGGCCCCTGGCAGCTGCCCGTTCCCTGGCCTTCAAGAAACTCCCCACTCTGGAAAGGAGAGCGTCAGTTCCCCAGAATGAACCCATCACCCCGACCCTGCAGAGCCATAAAGCAGCTCACGGCCATGCCCCGTGCCAGCACCTTGGCACCCACCGCCCCACCTCACGGGCAGCCTTTTCCCTTCATTTCTGCCACTTTCCGACATAGCCAACAGCTTTTAATGTACTTGGTGAAGGAAAATTAGCATAAATTCTATGTTAAAAGCTCTGACATCAAAATGCAGACTTAGAAATCAGAATTCCCTGATGGCTGCTGACCCTCCGCCTGCAGAGTTCTCCCCGCAACCCCCCGCCCTTTCCCACCTGCCCTGCAGAGCCTGCCTGGCCTGTGCCCTCCCCCCCACACCCCTGCTTCCTCAACAGCAGGACCGGGGCCATCCCTGTGAATGGCAAACACCCGTCCAGCTGGACCGGACCAGTGCGGGGCATGGCCAGGGCTGAGCTGCCTGAGAAAGGCCCCTGTAGACCTAGAGGACCAGGACCCTCGGAATTTCCCGGAATATAGTCTCATCTAGGCAAACTGGGACAGAGGTGAGCCTGAGATTTTAAACAACATTATTTCATCTTCAGCATGAAATGGGTCTACTACTCGTACATTAAAAATAGCATTTTAATATTAGTTAATATTATTTAATATTATTTAATTAACATTACTATCAAGTATTAATTGAATATCGTCTCTAATACACGTTGCAAAGCAGATGGCTGTTGTGAGATCTCGCGCTTGGATCACCCCTATCTGTGGACAAAAGGTCGCCTTCAGGGCGCAAGGGCAGGCTGACACCTTATCTCATTTCAGGATTCTAGAATAAAGGTTTATTGCTTCAAATTACCACCACTGCAAAGTGCCCAACTGGCCTGGCAATGACTTAGAACCTCAAACAAGGCCCCGTGCCCTCACACACCCTATTATCGATTTCTGAGAACGCAAGATGCGAGTTATGTAAGTACAGTTTTCTGTTTGTTTGGGGCTGTGCAAGGTGACGAATGTGCCTGATTAAGCAGGAGTCACAGAAAAGCTGCCACTCGGGCCTTTCGGGGTGCCCTGGGTGTGGAAGCAGCAGCGACACCTCGCTCCCAGTCACGGAGACAAGTCCACGCAGGCTCCACCCCACTCCCGGCTCAGCCATCCTAGGCTCCTTAATAAGGCCCTGCTCTTGAAGGAATCCTCACTCACCTATTAAACTGGCAGACCACGCCAGGCCCGCCAGGCCAGGTGCTTAAGGAGAGAGAGGAAAGGCCACACAGGCCCCGCGAGAGCCAGTGCAGAAGTGACCTACAAGGACAGCAAGGCCACCGTGTCGGACAGTCGACACCCCACTCAGCTCCTTACCCAGCCGGTATTAGATGCCTGCCGTGGACCCGGCGTGGGACCCTCCCTAGATATATGCCAACGTCCCAGACGTGGGAAGATGACTACCTACTGGCCCCCAAAACGCCAACACCAACGACACCAACCCTCATGAGCACTTCCGCGGGCCAAGCACTTGGTTGTCACTGACCCCTCACAACAGGGAGGTCTGACCCCACCCGTCAGGGGACAGCCCGGGGAGGAGGCCTGTGCTCCTGAGGAGGACGCTGGAAGGAAGGTGTCACTGCGGCTGTCTAGGGATGCCCCACATGACTGTTAGGAGAGTGGGAGGGAACGGGTTGATAGGAAAGCGCAGCCAGGCCCATCAGGGCCCGGGACTCTGGGGCCACCTCAAAGGCACGTGCTCAGACACACCTGTCCGAGTACCCGGTGCCCACTCGCCAGCCCTAAGAAAAGCACGTTCCAGCCCTAGCCGGCTTGGCTCAGTGGAGAGAGCATTAGCCTGCGGACTGAAGGGTCCCAGGTTCGATTCCGGCCAAGGGAACATGCCTGGGTTGCAAGCTCGGTCCTCAGTGGGGGGCGTGCAGGAGGCAGCCAATCGGTGATCCTCTCTCATCATTGATGTTTCTATCTCTCTTTCTCCCTTCCTCTTTGAAATCAATGAAATGTTGCTGTTTTTTTTCAAAAAAAAAAAAAAAAAGCATGTTCCCAGGAGCCTCTAGCACAGTGGTTCTCAACCTTTCTAATGCTGTGACCCTTTATACAGTTCCTCATGTTGTGGTGACCCCCAAACATAAAATTATTTTCGTTGCTACTTCATAACTGTAATTTTGCTACTGTTATGAATCGTAATTTTGCTACTGTTATGAACCTGTGGGGTTGAGAACCGCTAGCAGGGTCGCCTAAGACCATTGGAAAACACAGATATTTACATTACGATTCATAACAGCAGCAAAATTACAGTTATGAAGTAGCAACGAAAATAATTTTATGGTTGGGGGTCACCACAACATGAGGAACTGTATTAAAGGGTCGCGGCATTAGAAAGGTTGAGAACCACTGTGTCTAGCACACCACCACTCAGCAGTCATTAATGCCGGGTAAGGGAAAGGCCTCCCCGACTCCCCTACTCCTCCTGTTCCCCCAAAACCCAGCATTTCCGATTTTTCTTGGGCTGCTTCCTCCACCTAAAGGCTCTTCTGCCTGCACCCCACTGCCAACAGCAGAAAAGTCTGATGCTCTATGAAGACTCGGCCCCCACCCCAAGCTGGGTGAGCCTGGCCATGATTTAACCCTCTGAGCCTCAGCTCAGCGGGAGCTGGGAGCCACCGCTTTGCCGATCGGGGCAGCTCCTGCAGGCAGGGCCTCTGGCACACAGCGGGGGCCTGTCACCACCTTCCCTTTCCTGTATGCAGTCAAGTTTGCGAGCTAAGGTGTCATCTGCACTGGCCCCCACGGGATCGCACACGCTGGTGAGAACTGTCATGTCCGTATGTGCAGGCCGCGCCACTGACCACACGGAAACAGGACAGGGCAGCTTCCATCCCAGCTAAAACCTTGTTACGAGCGACACCTACTTCAGGGACAACTTGTAATTAGTGTGCGAAGTGAAAACAGCATTTCCCCACGGCCTCGGGCTGGCTCAGCCCAGAGAGGTGCCTGCTGTGTAGACTGGCACAGGGAGTGGACGTGTGTGGGCCACCCAGTGCCACTGACCTGTCACAGGTGAGAAAGATGAGGAAGCCAGGGGCAGGGCGGGACTGCATGGGGTCCCTCCTCCTCAGGCCAACAGGCAGGGGTCCTGCGAGTGCAGCAGATCAGCCACGTGTCAGAACACACAGGTGAGTCCCTTCGCCAGGCCCCAGTGTGAACCAGAGGACGCAGGCCAGTGTGGGTTAATCCTTCTCGCTCATGCAGGATGCGGGGAAAGGGCCTCCCGGGCAGGTGAGCATCCCCGTGTGGGGAAAACCATGAAGAACCCAGCACACCAAGGCCTGCCAGAGACACACACCGACACACAACCTGACTATGCACCTGACTACCAATTCCAGGTGGCTGGCATCCGGGTTTTAGTTCTGTTCTTCTTCATCCTTTTGTTTTATAAACTTACCAGAAACAGAATAAGAAAGAGCAGCCCTCACAGGCCTCACGTCACTGGAACAGAACGAGCCCCATCAGAGCCCCGTGCCAGGGCTGCACCTCCATCTCAGAGCACCCCACATCCGCTCCACCCGCCCCTGCAACCAGCGAGGGGGTGCAGCCTGAAACTACATCTCACACAGAGATGGCCAGCACCCCCCCTCCCCACCCCGCCTGATCTCTCACCCCATTTCCTAAGACATCCACTAAGACCAGATCCGCAAACCCACAATCTCTTTTGCCGGGGTGTGCAGAATTTAGAGCCAGGTTCCAGGATTTGGGGGTGTGACCCATGCTGATTCCACTCAGACCAACCATGACAAGACAGGGGATTCCAGACATCCTCAGGCTAAGAGAGGCCTCTCTGCTCAAGCTCTCTTCCACGAGGACCACATCCTCGTCCGCCCTCACACTGCCCGAAGGTTCCCCTGAACCCCGAGTCCCCCTGCGCTCTCCCGGCACTCACCGCCTCACCCCAGGCCCCACGGGAGGCCCTACCTTGACGTGGTAGTGCGCGTCCAGCAGGATGTTTGCGGGCTTGAGGTCCAGGTGCAGCAGCGGTGGGGACATGCAGTGCAGGAAGTTCATGCCCACTGCCGTCTCGTGGATGATGCGGAAGCGCAGGTCCCACGGCAACGGCTCCGAGGCCAGCAGCTTCTCCAGGGAGCCCGTCTCCATGAACTCCATGACCAGGCCAACGGGATCGCGGCAAATGCCGTACACAGGCAGGATGTATCGGAACTTGGCCATCTCCATCTTCTTGGCTTCTTCCAAGAGCTCCAAGCGCTCCCTGAAAGGGGTCAATGGCATGAGCAACGCACACCGGTCACCTGGCCACAACGCAAAGCACCGCGGCCAGAGAGATAAGCAGGTCCACAGAGCTGACAGAATTACTGAGACACGCACAGTAGCTCACTTTAATGTGGCGTGATTAAATTCTGGGCTGCCCGAGATCCTCAGCTATCCCAGCACACCTAGTTATTATCTGAAAAGCCACAGGCAGCACGCAGCCAATGCCCGCTCAGGGACCGAGGGAGGAGAGGGATGCTGGGAATCCCTTCTGTTGGATGAGGGAGGAGAAGTTTAGGTTCAAATTATCCACATGAAGAAGCTAACCCACCTTTTGTGTTGAGGCCAGCAATTTCGGTGGCCCAGTTATTCCTAAGCCCAACCCCAAACTCAAATCAATGGCACATTCGTCTAAAGCAGGGGCTGCAGAATGCTGCCCAAGAACCACTTTTTGTAAACCGTGTTTTAATTTATAGTAAAATATACATAATACACTGTGTCGTTTTAACCATTCACATGCGTACAATACAAAGGCATTACATACGCTAGCAATGTCGTACAACTATCACCACTATCTACACGTAAAACTTTTGCATTATCCCTAAAAGACATTCTGCACCCATTCAACGTTAACGCTTTCTCTCAGCACCCACCCCACCAACCACTTCCCTGCTTTCTGTCTCTAGGAGTTTGCCTACTCTAGGGACCTCACAGAAGTGGAACCCTACAGTATTTCAGTAACTGGGCCTGTTTCACGGATCACAATGCTTTTCACCTGTGCTGTGGCACATACCAACACTCCACTGGTTTCATGGCTGGTGATATTCCATCGCAGGAACACACCACATCGTGTTTATCCACTCTCCTACTGCGGGACCCCTGTGCTGTGTCCACCTTCCGGCTATCGCAGGGGTGGGGAACATCAGGCCCGCGGGCCGTATGAGGCCCGCGAAATCATTTGGTCTGGCCCTGCCGAGGCATTGAGGGTGACTTAATTAAATGTTTGACCAAATACAGCAGGCTCACTTGTAAGTTGGTAATTTTGTGTGGCCTGGGAAGGATGTTATAAATATCCAAATGGCCCCTGGCAGAAAAAGGTTCCCACCCCCCGGGCTACAGTGACTAACGCTGCTGGGAAGGCGTGGTGTGCAGGTATCTGTTCGGGTGCCTGCTTTCACTCTGGATATACATCTAGGAGTGAATTGTTGGGTCATGTGAGAGTTCTATGTTTAGCCTTTTGAGAATGTGCCAAACAGTTGTCCACAGCCTGCTCGTCTTCCCGGAAGACAGTCTCACCATTCATGTGGCTGTGGCTGCATTCGCACCCCAGGCAGAGGTGAGCGGTTGCAACACAGACCCTGTGGCCTACATAGCCCGAAATACTTACTCTCCAGCCCTTCAAGAAGGTGTGCAACCCCTGGACTCAGGTCACTTCCCGGAGCAGCCTGTGGAGTTTCAGACTAGCTCCCAGTGCCTTGGTCAGTGTTAGCATTTTAGGTCAAAGGCTCAGGGTGCATCCAGGAAAAAGGCCAAATCCTATGAGGGCAGGGCTTGACCACAGGTGATGCAGGTTGGTGGTTCCCAAGCCCAGCTCCTGGAGAATGGATTCTAAGTGGGTGCTGGGGACCCTGCCTTCCAATATGCTCCTAAGGAAAAAGCTCAGAATCACAAGCCCAGACATGCCACATGGAGCTGGGAGCACGCAGGCAGCAGGCTGGGGCGACCTTGAGGACCCCCCAGAATGCAGACTCCAATACAAGCAGCCCTGCCCCTAACCCAAAACACGCTAGTTCCCACCACAGGCTCTTCCAGAGCTTGGATGCACCTGCCCGCCACCTGCACCCGCTCCCACGCCCTGGCCTACTACAGGGTCCTGCTGGAGAGTCCGTTTCTTATCGATCTGCCTCCCCTTTGGGGCCACAACACGCTCCCAGGCGTCCCCGACAGTTATGAAAACACTGCCCAGGGAGGAGGCGGCCAGCAAGGAGGGGCCGGGATTACCCTGTTTACCAAAGGCTGCAGCACCCAAGCTCAGCCTGCACTCAGCTCTCACGGGGACACTCCCATTCAGGCCCCGGTGAGGGGCGGGGAGGCTCGGCAGGAGCTCAGCCCCTCTGCCCGCCCACCCGTCCAACCCACTGGGAGCCGAGCCCCCATGTGAGCGCCCGGGAGCACACGCCAAGGGGCTGCGTGGTGGGGTCTGGGAAAGGATCCCTGTGTGCAGACCAGTGATGCTCACCCAGGGCGACCTCGCTCGCAGGGGACAATGGGCACTCTCTGGAGACATCTGGTTGTCACAAATGGGGGCTGCTGTTCCTGGCACCCAGTGGGTGCAGGCCAGGGATGCTGCTCAACACCCTGCAAGGCACAGGACAGCCCCCAAGACACAAGTGCCAACGGTGCCAAGTCTGAGAACCTCGGGTACAGACCAAGTCAATGCTTTTACAGCCAAATTTAAATAAACCACCGGTCTGGAATCACCCACTTCAACACGCCCAGCATTTCCTTGAATTTTAATCCATATCTAATTAAAATTCACTTACTGACTAGTAATTACTGAGCACCTCCTCTGTATTAGAATTGATGATAAAGAGAGCCCTTCCCTGCCTTCACCAGGTTCACCTTCCAGGGGAGAAGATGGAAAATTACACCAGATCAAGAAGTGTAGCTGAGAATCCGAGCACTGTGAAGAGGAGGTGCAGGGGCCCATGGGAGACTTCATAAAGGTGGCCCCTGACCGGAGCGGGGAAGGGCAGCGAGGGCTCACGAGGGACTCACAGACGGGCGGAGACCTGCTCGAGTCCCAGGCTGGGGAGAATCCTTCAGACTCCATGACTGACCGGATGTCGGGGAGAGAGGCAGCAAGGGCCACCCTGATCTCCTGGGGTTCCCCATTTATGATGCAGCTGCCAAGGAGGAAGCGGGGGGGGGGGGGGGGGAGGGTGGTGGAGTGGTCAAGAGTTTGGTGTTTAACAGGCTCGGGAGGGAAGGAGAATCTCACTGGCCTTAGAAACAAGGGCAGCACGCATCGGGAGTGAACCGTGACGTCGCTACAAACAGAGCAGAGTTCAGCCTGACTTGCTTCCTTAGCGCTCTGCTCACAGCCACAGCCAGTTCATGGAAAGCAAGACGTCCACAGAGGGCCCTGCCAGCTTGTGGGGCCCCCGGGCAGGGCTGTGAGCTGCTCCCACTCTGGCAGGGCCTCGGGAGGTTCCCTGCCTGGCCCAGGCCGGCCAGCCCCTCCCTGCAGCCTCGCACGGAGCCAGGCTTGGGGATGACACAGACATCCACCCCTAACCCTGTGCCATCTGCAAGGGGAAAGGGCTGGTGCAAAGGTCAAGCATCGTTTAAAACGAAGCTGGTCACTTAAGAAGGAGAGAGAAAACGACACCCCTGAGCCGGCTCCTTTCTCCTCCCGGGGAGGCCTGGTTTGTTATCTAGCACGATGAGGACGAGGCTAAGGCAGCTGTGGGCAAACTACGGCCCACGGACCCAATCCGGCTGTTCTATCCGGTTTTCTTGCTCTCCCCTCCGCTCCTTTACTTTGAATTTATATTAGGTCACACAAACACTCCATCCATGTTTTGTTCCGGCCCTCCGGTCCAGTTTAAGAACCCATTGTGGCCCTCGAGTCAAAAAGTTTGCCCACCCCTGGGCTAAGGACACGCACTCCCTGCTGTGCAGCTGGGGGTCTGCACGTGCTGCTACTCCCTCCCCTCTCGGTTAAGAACCGGCTCTGCTCCTATTTACTGGTGTGCCCTTCCTGGGGCACCGTGCCCACAGGCACTGGCATGTGTCCCTCTGCCGGATGCGGAGACCTGCTTCCAGGGCAGGCGCGCGCGTCTGGAACGCAGGTGTCTGCAGGCTGGCCCTGAAGAGGACCATTTCCCACTGTAACAGACACTCTTAAATGAGTCCTCTATGCCAAACCTGGCTGATAACAAACCCGTGTGAGGGCACAGCCAATTATCCAAAGGCTGCAGATCTTATGAAGCAAAAGCTCCCAGCCACTCTGCAAATAACGATTTCTTCCATTTGCCCAAAGGGCTTAAAACAGAAAACCCGGGTGACTTCTGATCGCTGAGCTCATTAACACATCACTCCTCCCCTCCCACCTCGAGTTCAGCCAGTTCGTTGCTCTGGCCCCAGCCCTGGGCCCTTCCACCAAACAGAGACCCCGTTTACCTCAGTTTCAAAAACTCAAATAAAAAGAGCCGCTGCTGGTTTGCTCCGGAAGGCGGATCAGAGCTAGAACGTTCTAAGAGAGCCCGTGTCCTCTTTGGAACCAAGGCACAAACGACCGGGGACACTTCTGCAGAGAAAACCAGGTCTCCTGGAAACGAAGCCACTGTTTCCAGACACGGATCACCTTCTGCGGGGCAGCAGAGGAAGAGGAGCCCGGGACCGCCCAGCAGCAGGTTCAAGGGGACTCAGAGGTCAGCCAGGTGGCACGGGCCTGGGAGTAGGGTTGGCCAGCACCCCCTAAAGGATCAACACAAAAGAAGTTCATCCCGTTCATATTTCAGTAACTACCAAACCCAAATCCAAATGGCCCCATGCTCTAGGTCTTCAGTTGCTCCTGGGGCACCCCCACCCCTGCTGGGAAGCCCCAAGGACCACCACCAGCCTAGGGAAGCTACAGCCCTTCCCGGAGCCGGAGCCGATCAGGTGTCTAAGCGACATTTGCAATTCAATAAGCCTGAAAGGGGCCTCGGGGAGCCGCTGGAAAGGATGGAAAAAGTGACCCTCCTACGAAAGAAACCACCAATTGTTTCCTGTGGACAGTAATTATTTTTTAAACGCTTTCCCTCAAAGCATTGCTTCTGGGTTACGTTGACAACACAAAAGGAACCGTAGCTCTATTGTTATTATGACTATTATTTTAGGACCCCAGGCGATTTTTCAGAACAGTCCCTACACCCCAAAGCTGGGTGGGGCCGAGGAGTGCCCCAACCTTCACGGTGCCAAGCCTGGGTCAGGGTCACCCCATTCTTCCCTGTTGGGAGTGAAGTTCCGCGCCACCCGAATCCACTGACATCAGTCTCACTTAAAACCCCCTAACAACTGTGCTGCGCTACACGTGTAGCTACAGTTAGGCACAGCTCAGTAGGACTGGCGTCATGTTTCTCTCCCATAATCATTTCAAAACATCTCCTCCCCCTTCACCATTTGGGGAAGGATTGCAACTTCCATTTCCCAGCAGGAATGGAGAAAGGCTCCCCCCGCCCCCACCCCGCCCCCTAGGTCCCCCTTGGTCCTGGATGGAAACTCTCTGGGCATTAACAGGACCCAGTTGAGCTTCAACGGGTTAAAGATCCTTTCTCAACAGCAATTACATTAATTCCATTTTTTTTCTCATTTAGAGCTAGTCAAAGCATATCCCACCACCAATCCCAGGAAGGGAACTGGGCGGAGAGAAATAGCAATACCATCAGGCGGATCATTTCTAAGACACTGGCTGGAGAAGCCTCCGCGCTCAGGAATCCCTACTAAGACGTGGTCGGCAAACTGCGGCTCGCGAGCCACATGTGGCTCTTTGGCCCCTTGAGTGTGGCTCTTCCACAAAATACCACGGCCTGGGCGAGTTTATTTTGAAGAAGTGGCGTTAGAAGAAGTTTTAAAAATTTGGCTCTCAAAAGAAATTTCAGTCGCTGTACTGTTGATATTTGGCTCTGTTGACTAAAGAGTTTGCCGACCACTGCCCAAGATCGAAGGCCTCCTGCGGCTTCCCTCCCTTCCTGGAACCGGGGACGGGGCGGCCCTGGGCCCTCCATAGGCGGAGAAGCAGTAAAGGCTCGGGGAGACGGGCCAGGATGGGGGAGGTGAAAAGCGTTCCGTAACAGAGCACTCCTCGGAGGGGGAGAGCTGGAACCAGGTTTGGGAAAAGGCAGCGGGAAAATGGTGTCATCACTCCTTAGCTGATGCTCCCAGCACAGCTTTCTCGCCTCGCACCAACCCAATTACTTTCCCAGGGAGCCTGCCCGGGTTCCCACACTGCTATTTTTAAAACTGACAAGAAACGGGCTTGCCGGATTGTCAGCCCTGTACTTACAGACCCGGGGGCTGCTTGGGCTCGTCCTGACGAGCCGGTGCCCATGGAGCATTAGCTGCTGGGCCGGTGCCCAGCCAGGCGCTCACTCACTCAGGGCTTCCTCTTAGCCTGAGGGCTGGGCTGGAGGAAGGGGGCCCCTAGAGTCACCAGTTCTGGTCCAATGGAAACACCCCCATCCCCAGACTCTACCCAGGGCCCCCTAAAGATGGTCAGCCATAAGGAGCAGGAAACACAGATCCAAGGTCGCACCACCTGCCCCCTCCCCGCCCCGTTCCCCCCCGCCCCCGCCAAGGGGTGTCTGGATCTGGGCAGCCCCCACCTTCCCGTAATGAAGTGCAGGCTCCCAGGGCTGGGGCCGTCTGCTGCTCTGCGGAGCCCAGGGCGCTGCTGGGGATCAGGCCCTGCTGTGGCTAAGGGCTAAGGGGTGGTAGGAAGGCTGCAGCCAGGAGACCCCAGCCTGCCTGGAGGTACAAGCGGCCAATGAAAACCAGCCTGGCCCACACCTGTACCTGTGGTGGGTCCTGACGTAACACGTGGAGGGGAAAGGAAAGGCCCGGAGCTAGGGGAGGTCATCAAGAAGGCCAGGGCTCCTGACTGACTCCAGTACGGCCTCTACCTTCACTTTTCAGATGTGGTGGGCAGGTGCTGAAAACGACTTGCCTTGAAGTCACCCCAGACAAGCTGCAATGTCCCTTGTGTATTAAACCTGCCCCTGCCCCATCTGGAGAGGTCTCTGTTCCTCCAGTCTCTCCCTGCCCTCCATGTACGGGGCCAATTTCAGATTATACGTGGGAAGCTCCTGAGGGGACTGCAACCCAGCACCCAGCCTCCCCTGGCAGGAGTTAGAGGTGCTGCCCTTCAAACAGGTGAGTCAAGACGTAGCCCAGAGGAATACAGGGCCGGGGCTGCACCCAGGAAAATCCTATTTCCTACGAGGGAATAGCTGGCACACAGCAGGGTGTGGATGGGAGGCAGCTCACCAAAAAGGCAATGAGGCCCGGCCGGTGTGGCTCAATAGTTGAGCGTGGACCTATGAACCAGGTCATGGTTCTATTCCCAATGAAAGCACATGCCCCGGTTGTGGGTTCAATCCCCGAATGCAGGTGGGGGGCATGCAGCAGGTGGGGGGCATGCAGCAGGTAGCCAATCAATGATTCTCGCTCATCATTGATGTTCTATCACTCTCTCCTTCTCCCTTCCTCTCTGAAATCAATAAAAATATATATTTTTTTAAAATAAAGGCAATAAGGTCGGAGGACTGAAGGGTTGAGGGTTCGATTCCTGGTCAAGGACATATACCTCGATTGCAGGCTCAATCCTTGGCCCCGATTGGGGTACGAGTGGAAGGCAAACAATCAATGTGTCTCTCACACATTGATGTTTTGCTCTGTCTCTCTCCCTCCCTTCCCGTCCCTCTAAAAATTACAGGGAAAATATCCTAAGGCGAGGATTAACAAAAAATAAATGAATAAATAAATATTTTTTAAAAGCAATCAGGACAACCTGCCAATCCTAATTGAACAATTTGAAGGTCTAGCTCAGGGGTGGGGAATGTCTGGCCTGTGGGCCATATATCATTGGGTTTGGCCCTGCCAAGCATTAGGGGTGAGTTAGTTAAATGTTTGACCAGCCCTGACCGGTTTGGCTCAGTGGATAGAGCGTCGGCTTGCGGACTGAAGGGTCCCAGGTTCGATTCCGGTCAAGGGCATGTACCTTGGTTGCGGGCACATCCCCAGTAGGGGCTGTGCAGGAGGCAGCTGATCGATGTTTCTCTCTCATCGATGTTTCTAGCTCTCTATCCCTCTCCCTTCCTCTCTGTAAAAAATCAATAAAATATAAAAAAAAAAAAAAAGTTTGACCAAACGTAGCAGGCTAATTTTTAAGTCGATAATTTTGTATGGCCCTCGAATGATGTCATAAATATCCAAATGGCCCTGGGCAGAAAACAGGTTCCCGACCCTTGGAGCTGCCCTGCAGCATGAGAGACACAAATCCCAAGGAGAAGCTCAAGCTGAATCCAGTAAATTCAGCCAGAATTTTCCTGGCCAAGAGCAAGGGTTTGAGCATCTTCTCAACTGGAGAACTCCACCTCGGCTGCAAAGACAGAGCTGCAGACTGCTCAGTGCGGCGGAGTGCAGGCGGTGAGTGTTTCCTGTTGGGCGATGCTGACCTCGACATGCCACCACCTGCCTGGTTAGGGCAGGGCAGGAAAGGCTTCCAGTTAAAGGACAAAACACTTTTCAACCAGGCTATGCAAGGGCCTAAGCGACCCGCTTCAAGTGCAGAAACCCTACCTCCAGCAGGGCCACCCAAGAAACAAGGGCCAGTGGCTGGAAATAACAGATTCTAGGATGTAGCTGACTCATCTGCCCGGGGACCCACGGCCTTGTTTACTTTCCTCCTCCAATACAAGAAGCTGGAGGTAAAACCGTCTCTGATGAATCAAACACTTGGACCAGAAGACGACATCCGACAAATGCCCCCAAGAGCGTACACACACCCTGAGGGAGAGGGTCTTGCCTTTCAGGATCTAACCATTGGCTGGCATTCAAAGTGGGGTTTGCATTTCATCAAAATAACCACAGCGCCCCTCCCGGCCTGAGCAGTTCCCAGGACTGCAGCACAGTGAGGGGGAAAGAGCGTGCACAGCCTCACAAGCCCCTGACCCTCCCAGTTAGCTATTTTTATGTCACCCCTCTACTGAAGTTTCCAGAAAACACTGGGTTAGAGGTGTTCAGCAAAAGGCCACCGATCTACTGTATTATCTACCTCCTAGGCCAGGATAAAAACACAAGTCTGAGAGTGCACCGGGCCCTGGGGAAGCACACACTACAGGCCTTCTATGTCCCTTAGTGACACAGTCACCTGGAACATCACCACCATCCCGAGCTGAAAAGAGGCCCCATCACCCCGGTACGCGGAGGGTTAGAAGCCAGGCCTCTGAGCCGGCAAAGGCGAGGTGCGGGTTAAAAGGAGCTGCTTTTCTGAGTCTGCTGGGTCCCGGGCTTACTGTATAAGGGGGATCTCCACACACAATACAAACACAACTTCCACAGAGAATACAAACTTCACCGCAGCCAAAGGACCTATTGCGCACACCGGCAACACAAGGTTAAGTAATTTATTTAAATGTACTCAGTTGAAGCCTGCATATAAATTATTAAAATGCAAACGCAAATGGAGAAGAAGAAAATAAAACAAACGAGCTGCTTCTCAAGACCCTCCCTCCCACCCCTACGCCCCCAAATTCTGCACACCACCATGGACACACCGAATGTAACTGGGGCGGCCGCACCGCCAGGCCCAAGCGCCAACGCGCAAGTGCCCAGGAAGCCCGGCCCAGCCAAGGACCCAGCCAAGCCAGTGCTTCCGACCGAAATAATTACCGTCTTACACCAATTTGTGCTCCAACGTAAATTAGTAAGTGAGTCAAACGGAGTCTAACTCACAAAGCCCAGATCCCCACACGGCAATTTGGCTAAGCCGGGCGCAGACCGCAGCGCCAGGCGGGTTCCGGGAGGGCCGGACGCGCCTCCGAGGGAAGCGGGTCCCGGCGCAAGTCAAGCTCCCGACCCTAAAAATCCGGGGATTCGCGGGAAGCCAGGGAGCACCACTGGGCACTTTACAACGTTTCGGGCAAACGCGGGCTCACGAAGTCGCTCCTAGGAGCCGCAGCTCGGGGACCAGCGTGCGTAATTAGACCGGAGCTCCCCAAACCTGCCCACTTTGGGCAGGCAAACCGCGCGGACACCGCGGGGCTTTACGGCTTCGCCCGGCGCTCGGTTCCCCCCGCCCCCCGCGAGGCTGCTCCGTAAGCGACGCAGGTGGAGAGAAGGGGACCCCTGGAACCCAAGCACCCCAACCCCAGTCCTGCCCCGGCGCCCGCCCCGGCGCCTCCGCCTGGGCTGCTGACCTGTCGTCGACGTGCAGACTCGGCGAGCACTTGATGGCGAGCCACGTCTTCCAGTGGACATGGCGCACCTTGTACACCTGCCCGAAGCCGCCCGAGCCGACCTTCTCCCAGCCCGCGAACTCGCCCGCGTCGAAGGTGCGCAGCAGCCCCAGGGCCCAAGGGCTCTCGCTGTCGCCCTCCATCGCTCGCCTCTCGCCTCCAACCTGAGCCGCCCGAGCCTCGGCCGCAGCCCAGGTGCTCAGGTGCGCGCCCCTCCCCACACGTCACTTCCGCCGCGAGCCCCGCCCTCGCCGGCCCCGCCCCTGCACCCGGTCCCTGCAGACCCACCGAGGGACGTGTGAAAAGGCCGGGCGCACAGAGGCTGTGAGTTTTCAGATCATTCAGGCAGAGGTAGGAAATAATTCCTTCCCCTCCCCCCCGCAGTGCTATCACATCGCAAAACTGCAAAAAAGAGGAAAAAGTATATTATAACCAAGATATTGACTTCGATACAATCCAACGATCCTATTAAAATTTCCCCAAATTGACCCGTCCTCCTTTGCGTGTATTAACTTCTCTACAACGTTATCGCCTGTGTAGGTTCGTGTCTTTTTTTTTTTTTTAAATATATTGTATTGATTTTTTACAGAGAGGAAGGGAGAGGGATAGAGAGTTATAAACATCGATGAGAGAGAAACATCGATCAGCTGCCTCCTGCACACCTCCTACTGGGGATGTGCCCGCAACCAAGGTACATGCCCTTGACCGGAATCGAACCTGGGACCTTTCAGTCCGCAGGCTGACGCTCTATCCACTGAGCCAAACCGGTTTTGGCAGGTTCGTGTCTTTACATAGAACATTCCATCAGGCAAGGACCCCCGGTGGTCCCTTCAGAACCGAACTCCCAAACCCTAGCTCTCACTAATCTTTCCTCTATTTCTAAAAATGTGATATTTTAAAATATGTTGTATTTGCACACAGAAGTCATCTAGTGTGGGATCTTTGGGAATTGGCTTTTTCCACTCAGCATAATTCGTGGGGACTCATGTGTTGCTTTATTTTTATGACGAAGTTTTCACTTTGGAAGTAACTTTTTCTTTAATTACCCCAACAGCAAATCTAATGTTCCAAAGACAGCAGGAGTTAGTTCCCCATCCTTTCCTAGAAAACAGTGTCTTTTTTACGTAGAACAAATCGCTTGAAAAGGAAAGATGGTTCCCACCTTTGGTGGTTGAGGGGGAGGAGGGATCCCAGCCTGAATATACCCCACTCTTGAAAAGACCTCTGGGTCAGAGGTCGAGAAGTGTGATTGCAAACTTTCACAGCTACAAACCACTCATTCCTGTAGGACTGTGCAGTGAGCAAAGGCTTATTCTTAGCCGACTGAGATGAATAATGAGGGCAGGATGGGGAGATAAAAGAGGGAGCATTTTAATGGTATTTTTGCGTTAGTCACCTGAAAAGCAGAGGTTGATCCTAGCCCTTACCTTCCACTGGGCACATGATAATCTTATTTCACAGCCAATAATGGAGCCCCGTTTCTGCTTTGTAAACAGCCGGGACCTCCCCACCCCCACGGGGCTTCCCTTTGGAGAGTACTCATTGGTGGGAACAGGGCAGGGCTGGTTCCCAGGCCTTTCAGGAAGAACAGGCTGCCACATCCTTTTCCACATAATCTTGGTATCAAAATGGACCTCCTTGAGACTCTTGTGCCAAGTGGTTATTTCAAGCTTGTTTGTAGCAAATGGGACCAAAATTTAAACCAACATTTTAAATATATATATGGGATTTTGAATATATAAAAATAACTTGACAGTAAACGTCATTATTTCAGTGAGGGGAAATGAATGAACTAGAAAATGAGTCATTTGAGCTGTTTCCTGGATTCAGCTCGGGGCTCTTTTCTCTAGACGCCCTGTAGACTCGACAGTCTCAGAAGCATAGGTGACTAACAGTGCACACCAGCCTGGTGAGAAGACACACCAATTTCGTTTGTTTAACCATCTGCCTGCTTCACTTGACAAATATTTATGAATTATCTGTTGTAGGCTCAGCATTGGGCTCCGAGGCCAGGGAACCAGATATACATACAGAGGCCTCCAGAGCCAACCCCCAACTGCAGTCAGAGAGGGGACAAAGGTCACCGGACAAAGATCACGGTCAGGGCTGGGTGGACTGGCCAGGCCCCTCCTCCAGACTGGGCCATGTTCCTCACCTGGACCACTCAGCCCACTGTGAAGGTCAGTTTTTTTAATCTCTCAAAGGCAAAGGAAGTCCTTGCAGGGACTGTGAAGACAGGCAGGGTTCTAAACCCTCTGGGATTATAGCAGAGTCATTGTTATTTATGCTAATGGTCACTGGTCATTGGCAGGTAAGGTGTATTTTCCAAGTATGAAAGTAACTCCCAGTGGTAATATTTTAATGGCTATTTTAGCATTATTTATTTTATAATTCCAGGGGTTAAATCTTCACGGTTCGTTCTCTATGGCCATCTAAGAAACCCCAAGGGATAGATAGAAGATGTCTGCCCATTGCTGACAGAGAACGCCTGGTATTACATTTAATTTATGAGATTAAAGTGTCAAAAGAGAAGAAAAGATTTAGTCTTATTTTGTTGTGCAAATATTTAACATAATAACAGCATAGCAAGCAACAGTGACAAACTAGGTGAAAAGATTTAAAATGGACACAGCAAATAACTTAGTTGAACTAATTTAAAAGACACAAAATATAAAGATCTGTCATTTTTGAAGTGAAGATGTTTCACTATTTGTAACCTTTTAAAAAAATAAATCTTAACAGCAGTTTATGTATGAGATTATGCGCATACAAATTAAAATTTAAAGCTTTCAATGTTAGCTTTAAAATACAATAAATCTTATCAGAATACTAAATAAAACAAACTGGATATTAAATGAATTTTCCATCTTAATGAGCTGTAGCAATTTTCTTAATAAACAAAAAACTTATACATAATTTTGTAAACATTCATATTCTCTATGAGCTCACTACAGTGCTAATGGAAAGCTTTAATCAAAGCATAGTTTCACTTTTAATACATTTTAGGTAAAAACAAAAGTTGACCCCGTTAAAGGAAAATATTAGGTGAGTAATAGTGCAAATTTTAAATCTCAGATGAGGGAGGTGACCATGGTGAGGATGAATGAATGCCACCACGTCTGACAAGTGCGAGGGTACGGTAGTCAGGACAGATGGGGACACCAAAGGGGCTCGAGGCCAGGTGAGTTGGGGCCAGACGCTCAGACGAGAGACAGCTACCCCGCGGGGTGCGCGGGTGAGGAGGGGAGGCCCGGCAGGGGGGAATGCCAGCCCCTGGGCTTCTGCGGGCATTTTCCCTAAACATTTCTAAATCCGATTCCTCCTGCCTCGCGCCCTGGGACAGCGCATCGCGATAGGCGCCTCTGTTGTCCGAGTCTCCGGGCGTGCCCGGCTGCGGGCGGGTGTCCCCTTTTCCACGCAGCCCTTTAGCACCGCGCGCTGGCCCTGTGAGCCGCGAGGGCGGGAGCAGCCTCCAGGCCCCGCGTGGGGACCGGACCGACCCCGCAGGCCACGGAGAAGGCAGGTGCGAGCACCCCCCAAGGGGGGGAATCTCGGCACCATGACCATGGGCGAGTTTGCGGGTCCTTGAAATGGGGGGGCCTGGGGTCGCTGCACAGGATGGCGTGGGCTCCAAGGACACAGCGCGCTTTGCGTGCACCGGGTATAATAGCGCCGGTTATTTGTCACTTCTGGTGGGTGTGCTGCTGCGTGAAGGGGAAACCATCTGTCCTCTTCGGGGTTCCCGGAGCAGCGCGTCCCCGGCACAGCCCTCTGGGCGAATGGTCACGCAGGCCCTGCAACCAGTCCAGGACTGACCGACTTCCCGGGCCTGTAACAACGCCGGTGCCTCCAGGTCCTCCCGCCGCGTCAACCCACCCGACTGCGCGGTGGAGGCCCGGCCTGTTCGCGCCCCGCCCCTCAGCAGGCCCCGCCCCTCAGCAGGCCCCGCCCCTTCCTGCCCGCCTCGCCCTGCCCGCCGCTCCTCCAGGTCCAGCCCTCTCCTCGAAGGACTGTCCTACTGCAACTCGCAAGGCTGCTTTTGAGAAATTCCTGCATGGTTTGAATGTCATTTGCTCAAAGGACATACCTTGTTCAGTGCTGCGAGTCTGCACTCATTAATTCTGAAACAAGTGACTTGGGAGAACAGGGCACCAGAAGCCTGGTCCCTGGCTGGGATTTCCAGAAACACCCCTGGTATTGGGGGAGTTAGGATGGGGGCGGGGGGGGGGGGGGGGGGGGGAAGGTAGGGGGGAGGGTTGGAAGGACTGGCTCCACCTTCTGCTTTTCTCAAGCAAATATTTAACACACCTCCCTTTTCAGAGACACTTCTCCGGCCCCAGTGGTCCCCTATCTGCCCTCCCTGGGTGTCATCCTGTAAGATCATTTGTTCCCTGCCCTGGAGACACACATCTGGAAGCTCCGGGTCTCGTGCAGCCGTGGCATTGAGCAGATGCTTGTTGAATTACTTTTACGGTATCGCTGTACAGGAGCATTGAGCAGATGCTTGTTGAGTGATAATTAGCTCTACAGGTCCTCTGCATGCCCTGGTCTGGGAGTGTTTAATCCAGGCCCCCTGCTCCCTCCTGCTGCTTTCCTCTCTGCCCCTGGGTCCTCTTGTCCAGGCCTCTGCCTCAGTTTCCATCTACTCAACAAAGACTTC
Source organism: Plecotus auritus (assembly GCF_963455305.1). NCBI lineage: Eukaryota > Metazoa > Chordata > Mammalia > Chiroptera > Vespertilionidae > Plecotus > Plecotus auritus. Next base: position 222,667,286 of record NC_137771.1, on the reverse strand, counting down.
ACTTTTATATCTCCAGGCCAGATCTCTCCTCTGAGCACCAGACCCCAAAATTCAACATGGATGTTTCAACGGCCCCTTAGCACGTTAGAGAGGGGCCTATGCTTTTTACCCCCAAACTAGTTCTTTCCAGAGACCCCCCCCCCATCTTTGTGCATAAGCCATCTTCTATTCTGAAGGCCAGGAACCCCAAAGCATCCGCAGTACCTCATAAACACTCCGTCCCATGAGATCCAGGCTACAGCCAGCAGCCCCACCCCAGACCTGGACAAGAGGCGGGCCTGCCCCGGCCACACTCCAAAGGGCTCTGGTCTGGTCCTCCCCATCCACACAGGGCCAAGAGGGGCTCACTGTCCTGGATCAAGCTCCAGGTACCTGTGACCTTGGAATTCCTAGCCCCAATTCCAACCCCTCCCTGGGTTCATCATCCAAAGAGTGACCCCACTGCTGCAGTGAGTACCCCAAGGCCCAAGGTGTGGCCAGAGGAAGCCGTTTGCAGGGGACATGCGTGGAGCTGCCACATGGAGCTGGGATGCCCACCAGTGGACCTGGAGTCAGAGAATTCCAGTTGGAATCTGGCTCCCAAGTTGTTGTGTTTGTCAAAATAGGAGGACAGAATGCATTTTATTTAACACTAGAGGCTCAGTGCACAAAATTTGTGCACTGGTAGGGTCCCTAGCGGCTGCTGGCTGCCAGCCGGGTACTCCCTCCCTTACCCCGGCTGCCCACCCCCCCCCCCCCCCCCCGCTGGTTGAACTCCCAGACGACCTCCCGGACGAGGGGACAATTTGCACACTACGCTTTTATTATATAGGATTTTGTTAGCTTGATTTAGAACTTTCAACGATTTAGACATGTGGCACATTGGCCTCAATTTGTACCCTTCCCTGGCGGAAATGTCACCAGTCTGGTCACCAAGGCACTAGCTCTTCCCTCCTTGGAATCTCTCACATGCCTGCCCCTGGCCTAAGTCCCAGTCATTTCCAGCCTGGGTCAAACACAGATCTGACCGCATTCGGGATGAAATGGGCCTGTCTCTCTATCTTCATCCTCTCATCTCTGCTGCTCTAGGTTTCCTGGCCGCCCCTCCCACCCTGCTTCTCCCAGGTCCTCTGACTCAGGCTCCCCAGGGCCTTTGCACAAGCTGTCCTGTCTGTCTGGAAAGTTCAGCTGATGATTGGCTTACTCCCACTCGGCCCATCTCTCTGTCTCCCCCCGAAGTCTCAGGCTCAGTCAAATTCCTCTGTTACAGGCTCAGGAGCATGTGCTTGTTGTAACATCGGGTTCATTGGGGGCTGCTGATTAATTCCTGGCTCCTCCACTCTGGGCCCCATGGGGGCAGAGGCGCTTGTATGACCCCACCCCACCCACCTGGCCAGCTTCATCACTGACCACCCCCACCCACTTCCCTGTTCCAGCCACACTGGCCTTTTTGTTCTTCCAAAACCCAAGCATATTCCTTCTCAGACCCTCTGCATATGCGGCTCTTCCTCCTGGGACACTGGCCCCACTCCTCTGCAGGTCCCACCCGTCTTTACCTCTCGCTGTTCAATGTCACTGCCTCACCTCGGCTTCCCAGGTGACTTGTCTAAAGCACCACTGATCCACTCCACCTCCATGCCACCCCCTCTCTGCTGACACCTCAGAACACTGGTGGTTCAGTTACTCCAGGGAGAGGCCTGCTTGCCTCCAGAGCGCCCCCGTGGTGCCTGGGTGGTTCAGCAAGTGATCCCTAAGCAGCTTCCAAACGTCCCCCTCCCACACAGGGCACCGTTGGTATGTCAGTAATCTTCCCACAGTGTCCCTAGGCCCAAAGGAATGCTCAACAGCTTCCTTTATTGAGTTAGTTAGGATTAAACAACTTAAAAAGTGTTTATGGGAAAACAGTCGGCAGTTCCTCAAAAAGTTAAGCATAGTATTACCATACTAGAGGCCCGATGCACAAAATTCGTGCAAGAGTAGGCCTTCCTTCCACTGGCTGCCTGCACCGGCTTCCCTCTGGCACCTGGGACCAGGGCTTCTCTCGTAGCCCCAGCTTCATCCGGACGGTCATCCGGAAGGACATCCGGTCTAATTAGCATATTACGCTTTTATTATTATAGACTAGAGGCCCAATGCATGAAAATTTGTGCAAGAGTAGGCCTTCCTTCCCCCAGCTGCCGGCACCGGCTTCCCTCTGGGACCCGGGCTTCCTTCCTCCAGCTGTCGGCAGGCACCCAGGACCCGGGCTGCTTCCCTCCTCTGGCTGCCCGCAGGCACTGAGGACCTGGGCTGGCTTCCCTCAGGCCCCGACTTCATCAGGAAGGACGTCCGGAATGACGTCCGGAAGACGTCCGGTCTAATGAGCATATTACCCTTTTATTATTAGAGATGATCTAGCAAGTTCGCTCACAGGTATACACCCAATGACTTGAAAGCAGATAGCGAGGAGGGGAGTGGTGAATGGTGCCCGAGTGTTTTACAATGATCCCGGGCAGCAGAGCTGGAGGATCCCAGGTGGGTCCTGGGAAGGCGTGTACTTCCCAGGGTGGGCGTGGGCCTGCAGCGTGAAGACAAGGCTGTCCTCCGGGTTATCAAGAGCAGACTCAGAACCCGTGTCATTCACGGTGGTCTTAGGTAAAGGGGGACTGGACCCATCTTACCTGCCGCGGGGGGTAAGGTTCAGGGTCAGCGCTAAGCAGCTCCTTTCAGCGCCTGGAAGCCCCGGGAGGGAGGCAGAGCTGAAGTCACAAAGCCTGTTGGCGAGCCTGACAGCAGAGCGTCGCAGGGACCGGAAAGTGACCACAGCCCCGGTTTATCTTTTTTTAAATATATTTTTATTGGTTTCAGAGAGGAAGGGAGAGAGAGAGAGAAACATCAGTGACGAGAGAATCACTGATTGGCTGCCTCCTGCATGCTCCACACTGGGGATCAAGCCCGCAACCCAAGCAATGTGCCCCGACCGGGAATCGAACCTGGGACCCTTCAGTCCGCAGGCCACCAGGGGTCCTCAAACTTTTTAAACAGGGGGCCAGTTCACTGTCCCTCAGACCGTTGGAGGGCCGGACTATAGTTTAAAAAAAAAACTATGAACAAATTCCTATGCGCACTGCGGGCCCGGGATGCGTCGGCTGCTAAGCAGGACAGGCAGCGGCACCCGGCGGGCCAGATAAATGTCCTCGGTGGGCCGCATGTGGCCCGCGGGCCGTAGTTTGAGGACGCCTGCCTGACCCAAACTGGCTAAGGCCTGGCTTATTTTCACAGAACATCTGGGGAAGATCTGGCCACTTGAAGTTCCCACTGGGAACAGCTGGCTAGCCTCCCTGGCCCGGAGGTGGTGGAGGTGCTGGCAGACCCCCATCCCCGTGCTCTGGAGTGACGCAGCTACAGAGCATGGGACGCCAGGACTGACGGCAGCAGCCAGAGAGCCCTGCCTGCCTCTCCCCTGGAGCCTCCAGAGGGAGCACGGCCCCGCCCACAACTGGATCTCACACTTCCGGCCTCTAGAGTTGTGGGCCATGACATTCTTGTCGTGTTAAGCCACCCGGTTAGTGGCACTTAGCTACGGCAGCCCAGGAAACCAGTATACCCACCCAGACCAATCACTGTCACGTGAGGAGGACCCTTATTTTATCCAAAAGCAGGAGGCTGGTGTCCTCGGTGTCGGCGTGGCCCACGGGCCTGCTGACTGCGGCGGATCCATGAGCTCATGTGGGGTCTGTGTTGGTCAACTTCATATGTCACCGCCCGCCTGATGGCCTTCCCACTGAAACGCTGGCTGGCCCTCGGGGTCTCCGGTTTGACTTGTCAGCCTCCAAAACCACGTGAGTTAATTTCTGACGGTAAACAAACAAAGAAGCAAGCACACGCACACCCTATTGGTTCTGTTTCTCTGGAGAACCCTGACTCGTTCAGGGCCTGAACGGCTCCCGGCTTCACCTTAACCCTGTTCTAAAGCAGCCGGTCATTTTATTGGCAAACTGGTAGACTGGCCTTTATGCAGGCTGTTCTGCAGTTTATATTATATTTTGTTTTCTTTTTTAAAAGCCATTTCTAAGCCACTGCAATGAGGGCTGGTGCTGCTATTCAAGGCCAGTGAATGCATAGTTAGGGCAGGAGTCTGCCCCTGTCTGGACAGGTCCTCTGACAAAAACAAGTAGAGAAATGACGTTTTCTCTCTTTGCAGCTGAACGGGCTGAATTAAAATGATCTTAAAGCGTGTGAAGGTCGGTGGGCTGCGTGTGGAGGGCTCAGCTTTCACTGCTTCCTCTTCCCACCCCCCCCACCCCCCCTGGGACAAGGTTGGCCCCCTTCCTCCCCTCCTGTCCCACCACAGGGCCGCCACGCCCATCTCAGGGCTGGGAGTCTCGCCTGCCTGTTGCTCTGCCAGCGGGGTCCCTCTTATCACTTCTCCAGATCTCACATCGCCAGCCAAGACTTTTCTTCCCAAGATGTCTATTTGGAAAGGAATTCTCGTTGGGTCCTTCTCACACACACCCTGGCGGCTTTGCCAGATTCTCAAGGGAGCGGCCCCACCAGGTGGCCACCTGCCATCTGTGGGCTGAGCGTCAGGATGGCCCTACGAGTGAGCCAGCCGAGTCCCCGCCACGTGGTCACTTGACAAATATTTGGGGCGCACCTGCTCTGTGCCAGTCACAGCCCTCGTCACAGATGGCCCTGCCCTCCTGGGTCTCTCAGTCCAGGCCTCGGGGAAATCCCAGGTCCTCAGCCTGATGGAGCAGACAGCAGGGTGCAGCAGCCAGGGCTGCCCATGGCACCCCTGGGCTCTCTGGCCTCCGTTTCCCCCTGTTGAAGGAGGAAGTCCTGCTTCACAGAGCCGTGGGGATAAGGTCCTGTGTCCTCAGAGCAGTGCCTGCGTGTGTCCTGCATGCGTGTCCGCTCGACTGTCTTCTTCTTTCAGGGGCTCTCAGTGAGAGGCTGAAAACATCTAATCCGCCATTAATCCCATCTGCTGCATTTTCCTACCAAAATGGACAAATACCATAATATCAAATTATATTCAACAAAAGAGCAGGTTATAAGCAATTACATAATGAGCCCCATTTCTGTTAAAATATTATACAAACTTATAAAAGCAGAAGATTGGAAGCAACCCACATCCCCATTGATGGGGCACTGAGTGCATTAGCATCATCCACCAACATGGAGGAATACTATGCAGCCAGGAAAAAGAGCCCAATCTCGGCAGTGATCACAGAGGTCCCTGTGAACAGAGTAAGGTGGAGGAAAGCCCAAGTGTACGTTTTTGTTTATCCCAGACAGGCGAGAACTGGGAAGGCAGCCAGCTCTCTCTGTGTCTATCTGTCTGTCTGTCTATCATCTATATACTATCTATCATCTATCTTTATATTTTTATCCATCTATCTATCTATCTAGGCTGCTTCTATTTGAAAAGTAAGCATTCAGAGACTAAGCCATAAATATTTTGGTGTTTTATTCCCTTCAAATATTTGTTTTCTTTTTAAAAAATACATTTTTATTGATTTCAGAGAGGAAGGGAGAGGGAGAGAGAGATAGAAGCATCAATGATGAGAGAGTATCATTGATCGGCTGCCTCCTGCATGCTCCCTACTGGGGATGGAGCCCGTAACCCGAGCATGTGCCCTTGACTGGAATCGAACCTGGGACCTTCCAGTCCGCAGTCCAATGCTCTATCCACTGAGCCAAACCAGCTAGGGCAGCCATTGGTATTTTGAAGGATACCTGTGGGGATGGAGAGTAGAAGGACCTGGAATAGAAACACACCTTTGTTTTATAGACTGGAACCATGCAAATATGGTATAAAACGTATTGACTTTTAAAAAGCAATCCCTAAATACCAGAAATAAAACAAGACAGAAGAACCAAATGTGTGTCCAGTGGGTGGCCTGGCCAACCAGAGCTCTCCCAGGTGGCTTTAAAGAGTGGGCATTCGCAAGTCACTCCTCGTGGGAAACACACTGAGGACAAAAAGAACTATGAGAAAAAAGGGCTGCCTTAGAGGTTTTCCAGGGACCTCGCTGTGGGTGCCATTATCTGGGACTGGAGTGTAAGTGTGATTTTCAGAGTCTGTCGTTACCGTGTTCCGGGGAGTGGAGAGCTTTGGTGTGAGGAGCTCTGAACTGGAAAGGGAGCGATCGGCACAGAATAGCCAGAAAAATTAATAAAAATGCATAATGCAGACGCACTGTAAATGGGCTACCCATCATCACCATCTAAGTGTATATTGGGGGGGGGGATGGCTCTCTCTTCCTCCTCTGTACTTCCTGCCAACCGGTTTTCTGTAAACACAACAGTCCCATTTCTAGCAAAATGACACGTATTGTTGAATGCAGCCAACTTCTAGGCCATTCTAAGAACAAACGGTGAAATATATTATTTAAAGTTCACTTACAGTTTCTTAAAATGCCAACCGCCTCCCCAACTGATGGGTTACTTCCCTCCATAAGCAACAATGAGATTATCATGATTTCTTGTGGTCAGGAAAACATATTCACTTGTCCATAGTCATAGATCATTTTAACGTTATGAAGCTGTGGGTCGAAGTTATACACGGAACTAATAAAATAGGTTCTGAGAAGCCAGGGTCTTCATGTTTATAGAGGAGCCTTCCTCTGACTCCCCGTCGGAGCTTCGGGAGGTGCGTGCGGGGAAGTCACCTGCCCGGCCCAGCAGGCGGCCAGGCGGCCTCCCATGTGCTTTCGGAGCACACACAGTTCCCAAGCTGGAGGAACGCAGATGAAAGCGACTTTAATTAATGTAATCTTTACATTATTTTCAAACACATCTCTGCTCTGTGACTACTCATTTCAACTGTAATTTAAAGCTTAAACAAACGATCCATTATTTTAAACACTCATTTTTCATGTGTTGAAGGTAAAGTCAATATTTATTATTAAAGAATACGGCTCAAATATAAGACTGATCTAGTGGGAAGCAGGAAAACATCAAAGGAATGACTGTAGAATAAGGAAAAAATGAGTTCATTTCTGTGAAACTTTATCCTCAGACCGCCTTCTTCCTAAGGCTAACACACTTTTCTTTAAAGTACTGTGTGCGCATGGGCATGAGCAGAGGCGCCCACTCAGCTGCACCCGATGCCCCCAGCGCAGGGCCCCCCAGCTGTGCCCCACACCCTTCGTTCACCGCACCGCATGTGTACTAGTATCATGGCGATGGAAGTGGACATTGTAGAAAGAAAACGGAGGGAAGGCAGTAATGCACCCCATCTCTCACACCCTCACCCCTCACACGGTGGGTGCATCTGCCGTGAGGCACTCGAGGAGCAGAAGGGCTGAACTGTGCGGAAGAAGTAGGTGAACTTTGCCAGACACTGACAAACAGCTCTCCAAGGAAGCCCAACTATTTCGATCTCCCCCCAGTGCTTGCTGTTTATCTCTATACAGACACCCACGAACACCTATGTATACATATATATACGCATACATGCATACAAACACACACATACATGTATACATGAATACACACTATGCACACATACATAAGTACACCCATACACACACATGTACATATACAAATACACAATAAGCACATACATATACACATATACAAATACACACATACATAAATATATACATACATATATAATACACACATATACATACACAAATACACACATATACATATATTAACTTTATTTAATGACAATTATTTTATATAAACATATACATATTTAATTATAGATATAGTATATAGTTTATATATATTCATATACATGTGTACATATTACATATAAATAATATATAAACATACCTATAATTGTTTTCTAACAAAATTAAAGACTTCAGGTTTTAGAGCTGTTTTAGGCTTACAGAAAAGTTATACAAAAGGGACAGAACCCATATGCCCCTCCTCTCCCTGGCCCTTCACCCCCGCCATAGTTTTCCCTATTATTAACATTATTACTGTGGTACTTGGTTATAAATTTATGAACCAATATTGATAAATTATTATAAGCTAATAATTTAAAATCAACATTTAAATTAAGTAAACTAACATTAACATTTAAATGAATTAAACATTTAAAATATGTGAATGACTTTTTAAAAAGCTTCCCTTTCTCCACATCTTTAGATCAATTTTTAAAGACTTGCACTTTTTAAAAAATGAAATCTTTATTGTTGAAAGTATTACATATGTCCCCTTTTTGCCCCCATTGACCCCTTCTAGCCACCCCCCTTCCCTCCCTGCCCCCCCCCCCCCACCCAGGCCTTTACCTCCCCATTGTCTGTGTCCATGGGTTATGCATATATGCATACAAGGTCTTTGGTTGATCTCTTCCCACCCAGCCACCCTCCCCCGCCTTCCCTCTGAGATTCCGCAGTCTGTTCTATGCTTCTGTGTAAAGACTTTCACTGTCAGTGGAAATAATTTTTTCTGCAACTAGCTGGTACCTGTGTACAATTCCGCAGCGGGCAGAAAAGGCAGAGGTGCATGCGTGAGAAGGAGCGAGGGCACCTAACTCGGTAAATATTGACAGGGCAGGCCCTGAGGAGACGGGCACGCGGGTGCAGTCCCCCAGCCCTCATGCTCCAGGTGCAGAGTTCAAGGAGACCTGCGTGCCTGTGGGGCCAGGGAATTCTGTACGCCTGCCTGGAGGTTCTTTTGGATCTATTACATACAAAACTACCCGTGTGCTTTTCTTCAAGACAGTAAAAGACTCATGTTGTAGTTCAGTACTCAACACCTGGCACACGTATGTTTTACAGGGTTACTACTAGTGTTTCCTGATTAAAGCCAACCTCCAGGATCTCTGTCTGCCTTCATCTGTGTGTCTTACCGGTTATCACAGAAACCATGGCGGGAGGAAGGCCCTGCACCTCAGAGGTGAGACATTGACGCGGACCCCGGGCACATTGGGCAGCTCGTGTGGCTAACAAAAAAGAAATCGGTGGAAACATTAAAACAATATGTTGTTGTTTTTATTCAGGATTTTAACTCTTAAATTTGCAAAACAAATCAAAAGCCTCTGCAAGCAAACACTGTAACGTTTGTACTAGTATTTCCTATTAAAAGTGTAAAGTATTTTAGCCTACAGCCCAAATGGGCCCGAGCTTCCCGGATGGGCCCTTCAGTCCTGGGGGTGAGTGCGGGGCCCTGCGGAGCTGGCTTCCTGTGCCCTACCCAGCACAGATGAGGGAAGGCCTGCCAGGATGGGCAGTACCAGCTGGCAGGGGCTCTCCCTGGCAACTCAAATGTAGGGGAGATTGGAGTGCCCCCCACACTGTGGCTGGGCACAGGGTCAGAGGTAGGAAGAGAGAGAAAATGTGATTGTTATGAAAACCTTACATTTTCTATGCTAAACTGTTCAGCATTGAATCACAGGCCATGTGCCAACAAATGAAAACAACATAAAAAAAAAAAACCCTCATTACAAGGAAATTCAGAATATTAGGAGTTAATTTTTTTTTTTTTTAAGATGAATTCTTAAACTTCTCTAGGGACTCATCTGTTTTTCTTTCCTTGGCTACATAGGCTTTAATTAACCAAATTATAAATTTTGACTTATTCTTGCCCTTTTCAGAGTAGACTACTATCCTATATAATAAAGAGATGATATGCAAATTGACCATCACTCCAACACACAAGATGGCCACCCCCATGTGGACAAAGATGGCTGCCCCCATGTGGACAAAAGATGGCCACCACAAGATGGCCAGCAAGGAAGGACAGTTGGGAGGGACCAGGCCTGCAAAGGTGGGCAGTTGGGGGCGATCAGGCTGGCAGGGGAGAGCAGTTAGGGGCGATCAGGCCAGCAGGGAAGGGCAGTTAGGGGCGATCAGGCCTGCAGGGGAGGGCAATTGGGGGCAATCAGGCCAGCAGGGAAGGGCAATTAGTGGTGACCGGGCAGGCAGAGGAGGGCAGTTGGGGGTGACCAGGCCTGCAGGGGAGGACAGTTGGGGGGGAACCCAGGCCTGCAGGGGAGGACAGTTTGGGGGGACCCAGGCCTGCAGGGGAGGGCAGTTGTGTGTGTGGGGGGCCAGGCCTGCAGGGGAGGGCAGTTGTGTGTGTGGGGGGCCAGGCCTGCAGGGGAGGGCAGTTGTGTGTGTGGGGGGCCAGGCCTGCAGGGGAGGACAGTTGGGGGGGACCCAGGCCTGCAGGGGAGGGCAGTTGCGGGGGGACCAGGCCTGCAGGGGAGGGCAGTTGGGGGTAACCAGGCCTGCAGGGGAGGGCAGTTGGGGGGGACCAGGCCTGCAGGGGAGGGCAGTTGGGGGTAACCAGGCCTGCAGGGGAAGGGAGTTGGGGGCAACCAGGCCAGAAGGGGAGGGCAGTTAGGGGTTACCAGGCTATAAGGGAGGGCAGTTAGGGGTGACCGGGCTAGCAGGGGAGGGCAGTTGGGGGTGACCAGGCCAGCAGGGGAGGGCAGTTAGGGGTGACTAGGCCGGCAAGGGAGGGCAGTTAGGGGCAATCGGGCCGGCTGGGGAGGGCAGTTAGGGGCAACCAGACTGACAAGGGAGGGAAGTTAGGGGTGACTGGGCCAGCAGGGGCGGGCAGTTAGGGGCGACCAGGCCTGCAGGGGAAGGCAGTTGAGGCAACCAGGCCGGCAGGGGAGGGCAGTTAGGGGTGACCAGGCTGGCAAGGGAGGGCAGTTAGGGGTGACCAGGCTGGCAAGGGAGGGCAGTTAGGGGTGACCAGGCCATCAGGGGAGGGCAGTTGGGGGTGACCAGGCGTGCAGGGGAGGACAGTTAGGGTGCAGGCTGTGCTGTGGGACACACACACTCCCCCTGCCCCCCATGCACGAATGTCATGCACCAGGCCTCTAGTATAGTTATAAAATGACATATTTTTAAGTCTAAAATCTCCATACATGATCTGTGCTTATAGAAAAAGTACAAGGAACTAACTTGGCATGCTTTCTGGCCCAGCTCCAAAGCAAACTCTTACTGGCAAAGTATTTGCTGCAATACTGATAGTACATGCCCTACAATTAAACATAAACTCATAGGTAAAGTATGGTTTAATGTAAGATTCTTAAAGAATAGAATTCATATATTCCCTGGAAATCTATGAGATAAAAGTAAATAACAATGAAACCCATGTACAAAGCAAAGAGTTGAGCACAGATGGGAGGAATTTAAATAAAACAAAATTGCAATAAAAACTGCAATTAAGAAAGTAAATAAATAAATTTTAAAATCCTGCAATTTAAATATAAAATCACAATAATAATCAGCAAGTATATTTCAGAAGACATGCCTACCTATACTCTATGTACTAATGTTAAACATTTATTTGCAAAGACAAATTAAATGAATATTAAAGATAAAAAAATTATTCTAAAATTGCTAACTAAAAATCTTGAAGTTGAGGTGTGTGTGAGATTGTGGGGGTGGGGGCGAGAGAGAGAGAGAGAATGTGTGAGATTACGCATGTGAGAGAGGACTGCATAGAAGAAAATCTTTTCTTATTTACTGATGTTTTCTATGGAAAAGCTTCCTGTGCACAGGCCCCCACTTGGAAAGCAGAATTGGGGGGATTTTATTATAGGTCATGAGAGTCAAGCCACGTCCTGCCTGATCTTAAAATGTGCCACACCCGCATTCTTCCCGTTTGGAAATGGAGACATTGGTTCTTTCCGATGCAACAGAGATATTTGGAACCAAGCAGCCCATAGGTTATGAGGAGGGCCGCAAGCCCCACACCAGTACAAAATTAGGAGGGTTTCTAAGTTGGTGCTTCAGAATAGTGCTAAATTCTTTTCTTGCTACTGTTCCCCAAGAGCCCAAGTCACCCTGATTCCTTACATAGTCTGAGACTGCCCCAAATTTGCTAATGCAAAAGAAGTTTGTGACCCATAATCACCCAAAGCTATGATAAGATATGAAAGACAAATGCTATAAAGGCATCCTAGATTTTTTGGTAAATGCCTTTCCTTATCCCCATATCGAGAAAAAGAACTTCCATAGCATAAAGATGCCAAGGAATTTTTAATCTGGGATGAAGCCATTCATTGGGTGGTTATCCAAAAGTACACACATTAGATTGCTGAAGAAAAAAATATATATTTCTTTAAACAAATGCAAAACAATAACCATAAAATATGCCATTCTCTTTAAAAAATTCTAAACCTTCCTAAAACCTTCAATTCCTGAACTTCCATTTCCCCTGTCCTACAATAAGTAATGCACATTCTAAACCTTAAAAGAACTTCACATCAAAATATAGTAATTTGGAAAAGCCCTTCTAACACCTTGCAGAACGTGTTGTCACAGGGGCAGCTGGGAGGACAGCGAGCTATGCACGCAGCAGGCGAGGGCATCTGCCCGGATTACGAGCTCACTTGACGTCAGCGTTAAAGTCCCAGTATGAGACTTCATTGCATAATGACACGACAATGTTGATGTCACAGTCTTGTCAATTCAGTTCAACTCTAGCAGAAGTTATTAAAGACTAAACTGCAAAGATTGAGCAATTATCTGCCAACCTGTCTGGAGCAGTCGTACGTCCAATATACATGCAGAGTCATCACCTTATTTCAGATTCCAAAGGAAGTACCAGTTTATGGCACTGACTATGATTCAAAAACCTTCAAGACTTCAGACTTTTAGTGTCCTAATTGAATCCGACCACAGAAAAAAACGATAATGCAAAAATATTTCATTCGTTACAAGAAAAAACATTGACTTACTGTCTTCTGGAATCTATTGTTTCACAAGATCAAAAACTTGTATTTTTGGAAAGCATTCCTGGACAAGGGCAAGCCGAAACACTGTCCCCAGGGTGTGTCCCGGGCCCGACCCTGAGGGTGCGTCCTTGCAGATTATAAAAGGCTCCTTCAGCGGGGCCGTGGGATAGAGGTGATGTTGCTGTTTGCAAGGCCGCCCCAAAGTGGAAGACGGATGATTAACGTAGCAGTATTTACAGTCTGTCTCCTGGAGCACTGTATGCACATCAGCTCACCAGGAAGATAAATGGAAAGCACACATGGAAGACTGTGATTCGAGCTGTGGGATCCTGAAGGAGTCACTTACCGCTAGTTACGATGGGACTGTAATGACCGAATTTGTCGCTGCTGGCACACGCTCTTCTAAAGAACCAGAAAAGCCCTGGCTGGTGCTGCTCAGTGGTTAGAGTGTCTGCTGGTATACCAAAGGGTTCAATTCCTGGTCAAGGGCACATACCTGGGTTGTGGGTTCACAACCTGCCCCTGCTGGGCCCGTGTGGGAGGCAACCAATCAATGTGTCTCTCACATCGATGTTTCTCTCCCTCCCTCTCTCTCTCTCTCTCTCTCTCTCTCTCCCTTTCCTCCTTTCCTTCTATCCTCTCTCTGAAAAGCAATGGAAAAAATATCCTCAGGTGAGGATTAACAAAAAATCTATATATATAAAACCCTAAGCAACCGGTCAATCATTCGACCATTTGACTGGTCACTATGATGTGCACTGACCACCAGGGGGCAGATGCTCAATGCAGGAGCTTCCCCCTGGTAGTCAGGGCACGCCCACAGTGGGAGCAGTGCTCAGGGAGCTTACCGAGCGCCAGTAGTGGCAGGCACAGTGGGGCCCGGATGAGTGGGAGTGGCGCCGTGCCCTGCCTGGGCTCGGGCTCCTCCCTGGCCACCTGCCAGTTCGCGCACTATTACATCCCCCAAGGGGTCCCCGATTGCGAGAGGGCACAGGCCAGGCTGAGGGTCCCACCGGTGCACGAATCCGTGCACCAGGCCTCTAGTAATAATAAAAATAAAAGAACCATAAAAGACTAAGAAAAATGTGCAGCATGTGATAGGTGCAAGATCAGCTCAGTCCTTAAAGTTGCAGAATACACTCAGACTTGATGCTTTTGGATGCCGGATAGGTTAAAACTTTACATTCCCCCGAAAAACTGATCATTAAAGAAGTTAAGTTCAAAGCTCATTATATGCTGAGATAGGAAATGAAACCACAGAGTTGCCCTGTTTCTGTACAAGAACCGGAGATGAAGTGGACCGCACAGAGACAAGCACAGTGTTTATGTGCATTAGAACAGAGCCCACAGGGAGCAGCAGGCGCCGTCCCCTCCGCTGCATTTCTGTTCAGAAGCGTGCGAGGGCTCTGTTTTGGGGCGTGTCCTCATGCAGGACCTGTGGGGGCCATCGTGCGCCGTCCCATGAGCCACCCTTTATTCCTGTGATGGACACACGCCGCCACAATGATTAGATGCATTGTGTTCCTACCTCAGGTCTCAGGAAAGGGATTCAGACACATCGTCGTTTTATCCATCCCGGGAAAGCAAGGAGTTTTAAAAGGCCATCATCCCAGTGACGTTCTGGGAACTTTATCCCCGAAGACAGTACAACAGTCAATACGTTCTAGAAAATCTCTATGTACCGAAGTCACAATGTGAGGTCACGGGACTTCAGTCACACACAGACCCTTCACTAGAATGTGCACATGATACCTCGGTTGGCAGCCCCTGTGTGGAGCCCTTGACGGTTGACACAGAGGAGGAAACATCTGGAGAAGGTGCTGAAGGATCAGGGCTGGCCAAGGACTTAGCTCGTGGGTTTACAAAGTGAAAGGTTGTTAGACATAAGGCTGTAATCCGCTCTTCTTCATCTTTTTTTTTTTTTTTTTTTTTTTTTACCACGCGCAGAACAAGAAGAAATATCCTCCATCATCTTACGTGATGGTGTTCTTAGACGGGAGCACTTTGATGACTGTGTGATGTTGGGAAATCTCTTCCACTCGCTGCACTAATAATAAAATCAATCATGTCTGGGGAAGGCACACTCTGTTTCTGTTCTTGGTTTGGAGTAATGGCACCAAGTCACAGCCGAAGGCTATAACGTTGGAGTTGGTCCCAAGCTGAAGAAAAGGACGCCTCACTCAGCTGAGTCACTGGAGCCCAAGTGGACGTTCTCACAGCCATCTGCCCTGCGGCCTCGAGGTGCCGCAAGCCCCGCAGAGTCAGAAGTCTGCCTGTGGCTGGTGAATAATGGGTTAAATCACTCCGGCTCTGACCCCACCTGAAGGCAGGTGTGGGGTGGGCGTTAATTATAGACAGCTCCCTATGGAGCCACAGATGACACAGTCAGTTAGGAGTCATTTACTGCTTTCGTTGTTGCCTTTTAAGTGAAAAAGGAAGAAGTATAGGCCTCTAGTTAAAAAAAAAAAAAAAAAGTCAAAATCCACAATTTCTCTAAAAGTACTCACATGGTTTTCAACACAAGAAAAGAGACCCAACTCCACAAATAGGACATGGCAGATTCATGAAGACCAGGCTTTGTGATGGTCCTATCGCACGGGGGTGCTGGGAACCCCCTCCTCCCACAATGAGCGACGCCATCGCGGAGCTAGTGCAGGTACAGGCCCTGCCAGAGCTCGTTCTTCTGACCCTAAGCTGGCGTGTGGTTCACTGAAGTGTGACTGTTTCAGTTATCTATTTTCACTGCTGCTTTCAAGACGTGTCTACGAACCGAAAATCGAGCCACACACACGTCAGCTCTCACATTCTAAAGAACTGGAAAATCCTTGTCCAGCCGACCAGAAGGCTAACCAAGTGCAATCAAAGAGTCTTTGCGAGGGACGCCGCGTCACTAAGATAATGAGGCCCGGGGCATTTTTTCCATTATGGCATTTTCGGGAAATTCCCACTGTTCTTTATAAAAATATATGTTTGTATTGATTTTAGAGAGAGAGGAAGAGGAAGAGAGAGACAGAAACACCGCTGAGAGAGAAACATCAATGACAGAGAAACATCCTCGAATGGCCACCTCCTGCCCGCCCCCACTGGGGATCGA
This sequence comes from Plecotus auritus, assembly GCF_963455305.1. NCBI lineage: Eukaryota > Metazoa > Chordata > Mammalia > Chiroptera > Vespertilionidae > Plecotus > Plecotus auritus. Next base: position 222,651,570 of record NC_137771.1, on the reverse strand, counting down.
GCCTGAAACCCGGGCACGTGCCTGACTGGGAATCGAACTGGCAACCTCCTGGCGCATGGGTCAGTGTTCAACCGCTGAGCCACACCGGCTGGGCCCGCTGTTCTTTCAGTTCATCCATCAGGAGTCTCTCGCAGGCCGGTACAGGGAGGTCCTGGAGAGTTGTGTAGGAAAGACGATCCACGTGAAGGTCTGTGAAGACTTAGAAATTTCACATGATAATTCCAACCGGATGTAATAGATTCAGGTGTTTCTTAATGGTTCAAAGCGTGGCAGTGAGGGGAGTACGTTTTCCCTGGTGCTCAGGAGAAACACTTCACACAGGCTCAAGTGAAAGGGCGGGAGTCCTTCCTGTCCACCAGGCACCTGGGTGGGGCAAACTCTTCTTCTCATTTCCCAAAACCACGATCTCAGATTTTAGGTTTTGCTCTTAGGATACAGCACACGTGATCCTTACCACCCGTGCACCTAGAACACCAGCTCCCCGGCCAATACAGCCACACTTGAAACGACGTGGCGTTGGCTCGCAGGCAGTCCCACAGCCATTCCCCAGGTAAGTCCATGCACCCACCTTACAGCCTGGGTATCATGCTACAGAAATGCAAATGTATGCACACAAAACTATGAACACGCCAGTGTTCACAGCACCTTCTATCTTCAGAGCCCCAACCTGGAAACAACTCAGAAAGTCCTTCCGTGCGGGGTGGGTTACACAAACGGTGTATATCCACACAACAGACGCAGCAGCAAAAGGGAACAAACCACTTGGGTAGCTCTCAAGGGTGTGATGCAGTGAAAAACAGCCAATCTTCTTGATCCCCAGTAGGGGGCGTGCGGGAGGCAGCCGGTCAATTATTTCCTCTCATCATTGATGTTTCTAACTCTCTCCCTCTCCCTTCCGCTCTGAAATCAATAAAAAGTATATATATTTTTAAAAAGCCAATCTTAAAAAAAACATACTTGGTATACTGACAGTGATAGATACACAAACCACAAGTGATGAACTTGTATAGCATTTAACACACACACACGTACACACACGTACACACACACACACACGCACCCCCCACACACACACATTGTCCCTCGGTTGCTGTAACAGAATACCACAGACTGGGTAGCATATAAAAACCCCAGAAATGTACCTGTCACAGCTCTGGAGGCTGGAAGTCCAAGGTCAAGGTGCTGGCAGATTTGGTGTCTGGTGAGGGCCCACTCCTGGTTCACAGATGTGCCTTCTCGCTGTCCCCTCATGGGGGGAGGGCAGGGGGCGCTCTGGGGTCTCTTCCAGAGAACAATGATCCACTCCTGAGGGCCACCCTCACGGCCTGACCACCTCCCAAAGGTCCTACCTTTGTGGGTGCAACTCTGGCTCAGGCCACGCTCCAGCTGCCATGCAAGGGGACAACGCACTGGCATTCCTGAGGAGCTGGGTCCTCTGCATGGAACAGGCCGAGTTCAGCGAAATCCCAGGTCCTCCATCGTCCCTCTCCCTGGGGAAGTGTGCTGGGCCAGGCTCTCTGTGAAGGCACAGGCGGGTCCAGGCCCCATTGGAAAGACACCTGCCCCTGGGGGTCTCCCTTTTTCTGGAGCAACTGTGGGAAGCAGACCTACCGATGGGGAGAGAGTGGGCTGCGCAGCTCCGAGGCGGCGTGGGTGTGGAGTGCCACGCGTCAGGTGCCTCTGGGACGGCCAGCGCCTGCACCTGGGACGGTGGGGCCCCAGGAGGGGGAGCCTCAGCTCTGTGGGGAGCAGGGCGCAGGTGGGAGGGCTGGTAAGCCAGCTGTGTCCAGGCAGCTCAGGGCCATGTCTGGTAACTGTGCTGACTGCATCACCACGCAAGTATGACCATCCGGTCCTGCCACTGCAAAGCAAGGACCCCTTGATGCTGATGCACTCAAGCGAGAATAAAAACTGAGGAGGAGGCAGCCAGTGGCCCAGCCATCTCCCCCTTTCCGCCAGCATCTGTTTGTGTGTGTTTTTAATCTTTTTTATTGATTTCAGAGAGGGAGAGGGAGAGATAGAAACATCAATGATGAGAGAGTATCATTGATCATCTGCCTCCTGCACGCCCCACAGTGGGGATTGAGCCTACAACCCAGGCATGTGGCCTGATCAGGAATCGAACCGTGACCTCCTAATTCATAGGTCGACGCTCAACCTCTGAGCCATGATGGCTGGGCCCGGCATCTGTTTTTAATGCAGTGAAAGGACTGTTTGCAGGTGGTTATGTCCCATCGCTGTTAGTGGAGCCAAACACCACGTGGTAATCTGACTTCACCAAGAAGCACAGGGTATGGACGAACCAAGAGTGATGAACAGCACCCACCGCCACTGCCCAGGGATGCTCTGAGAAGTCGACCGTGTGCAGGACCTGCAGGCCTGGCGCAAACAAGAAGGTGCTCAGAATTTGCTGACTGTTAAAAGAATGAACCCTTCACTGGCCAAATGAACTGCTACCTGATGCTATCAAATACATGACTCAAGTGTGTAAGACATTTCAGAGTTCAAATCCTTAGGAGACCGGATGACATGTCAGGTGGTGCATAACTTTACGATGACCATCCCTCAAATCGCAATATGTAATTTTTAATCCTCATCCAAGGATATTCTTTCCATTGATTTTTAGAGAGAATAGAATGGAAGGAAGGGAGGGGGGAGAAAAAGAGAAACATTGATGTGTGATGTGCAGGTCGATGCTCTAACCCCTGAATCACACCAGCCAGAGCGGATATGTCATTTAATATTTGACCATTGAGGGAATGTTCCAGACTACCAGCCCAAAAAATGCCTGGAGGAAGCTTTCCCCTCTGGCTCCTCATCCTTTTTTGTGTCTGCTCTCTAATCTAAGCTTTGCAAGAAATGCTACCTGCACCTTCTTTGTTGACCTTTTTTAACCCCTGGGAAAGCCTGTGAGACCTCACAGAACATTTCAAGTAATCCAAACATTTTACGGTTCCAGGCTGCAGAGCAATCAAACTGTCGTCGGCAGCAGGAAAACAACTGTTCTCCAAACATGTCAAATGCGTCACCTACTTGGAACAGGCGGTTTGAGCGAGGGCCAGCGATGGAAAACACAGGTCACAGCACCTTTTATTGTTCATTAAACAAACTGATGGGACACAAAACACACTAACTTCTCCGAACAGTCTTAGTGAGCTTCAAAACCAAAGGCAACGTCCCGACAGCGCCTCCAGGTGGGAAGCACGGGCCTTACACCTTTGGACATGGGAGCTGGGGAAACACGCGTGCAGTCCGTGAATCTGACTCCCACGCCCGGATTCTCCAAAGCGGTTTCCTGTAGGACACAGAGGTGGTACCGGCAGAGAACACGTCCCAGGGGACAGCCGATCCAGAGGCTCAGTCCCTTCCTGCCGCCGAGCTCGGAAGTCAGGTGTCTGAATTGGGGGTCCAACTCCCCAAGGTTCGCGCCGTCTTGTGGCCCAGAATGACACAACGTTACAAATCCAGAGGCCCCAAATAAATTCTCATGATTTATTCATTTAGAACAACCGAGATGGATTCACAGAGCCTGGTGGCCACGAAGGCTGGAGCTAATTTGCTTTTATGGCTACAGCTGTGCAACTGGGATCGGTTAAAGAATGAAACATTCCCACCGGTGAACAGTGACACAGGCGCAGAACCACCTACAGTCAGTGATGCGGGGCTGAGCAGAGCTTGGGGTCCTAGCTCCCCAGCCTTTTCCACATGCACGCAGAGCAACGAACTGTCTTAAGACACCTGAACCCATTCCCCTCAGACAGCAACCCTATGAATACCAAATCCATCCACAGGAAACTCAGCACTCCATGTCATTTTTATTTGGAGTTCTCACTTACTATAACAAGAAGTGTTATTATTCGCCCGTTATTTAAACGAACAGCGGTAGGACACCAGGCCACACAACCTACGTTAGGCTCTTTAAGAACATCCGGTGCATTCTTACTCTAGGCACAAACACAACTTCTTTAAAAAAATAAAACTGTGATTTAAAAGGCCTTTGCGTCACGAGGAAGAGGAATAAACGGGAAATGCTAGCAGATGTTTGATCATGTCTGTTGTTTTTTTTTTTTTTTACTTGGTCATTTGCCCTTTATATTCTGCAAATGCAAAAAGGAATTGTCAGTGTGTCGGTGATTCTTAAAAAATCTCTTAGGAACCCTGGCATTCTGGGCAATTCCGTGGGTACCTGGACCCCTTACATTTGGAGAACGGAGGCAATATTTTAGAAAATCTATCACCCCTCGTCCAGATTCCTTTGATGAAACTATTATGTAAAAAGCAGGTAGTTATATACATAAATAACATAAAAATAATTATCATAAATTAAAAAGTCAAACTATCTCCCACAATTACTTCAACCACCCGAGGCGAGAGCTGGGAGTGTCTGAATGAGCTGTTGGAGGAGGGGGACTCTGCAGGCCTTCCCCGCCGCCTGGGTGAGGAGTCCCCTCAGTTCGTGAAGGCGTGTATTGCACAAAACAAACGCTAGCCCTGTCCTCAGAATCTCGCCACTCGGAACAAAGTGAAGTGCTGAGAAAATTCATTTTGCGCGACAAATCGTCCTCAGCCTCACTGGCAATATCATTTAGCCACTGCCCACTCCTATGCAGTCTTTCTTCACGAGGGTCTCCCAAATCATACAGGGTCTGGGACAGAGTGAGCAAGGACAAATAAGGCAAATTTATCTTTTCATTTTGGACAGCGTTAAAAATATCAGGAGAGTAAAAATCAAACTTCGTTCTGTTTCGCTGGCTGAGAGGCAGGAGGGTGGGCTGCTGGTGGGCCTCAGCCTCGCCCCACCACCTGGATGGGTGCACGGACGCAGGGCGTGTCCCGGAAAGCAGACCGGGTTGCTAATCAGCACGTTCGTGGGTGCATTAGTGGCTCTCCTGCTGAACTAACCTCTGCTTTCCTTACTGCCCGGCAGGAAACAGCAGTATCACTGTGTTTTAGAAAAACCCATGCTTTCCAAGCTTATTCCACATTTGTATAGAAAATTCATCTTGAACCACATCAACCTTTGGAATTAAAGTTTAAACAGAAGAAAACACATGAATTTCTCCCCTGTTCTCCAGTTCAGGGGGCTTTGGCTGAGCCTCAGTCATGATAAATACATGTGGTGGCAGGATACCCACAGGTGCCCCCAGCAGGGGCAGCATGAGGCTTCCTTGTTGCCCACAACGGTGTGCCCCTTTGCCCTGGGGCAGCTGTGTAGGCTGGACATGGACCAACCGTCCTACAGTGCAAGTGACTCCAGCATGTTAAAATAAAAACAGAAAAACATGGCCACAATGGAGTCTTGAATACATACAATATGCTTGAAATAAAGTAAAAAAGAAAAAATGATCCTAAAAATCAATTAAATTATGAAGAGGCCTTTATGCCTGAGTCAGTGACCTCATGACCCCTGCCCGGGATGACCCTGAAGCCAGAGGAGGCCCCGTGCTCGCACAACCATCTTCTCACACATGGTTTCAGCCTGAAGTCGTGAAACAAATTCGCCTCAACTCAGATTCCAAAGTAGAGACTCAGTGTTACCTTAACTTCTACCTGCTCACTCGCAAAAACTATCCAGAAGCAAGGAGAGAGCTGCGTGTCACTGCAGCTTGTTGCCACCCGTGGGACTGTCCACGTTTTGACACAGTAACTGAGTTCCAGAGGACAAATAAAACAGACCACTTATGCTCCTAATAACATGGGGCTGCCTCCTGGGATCCTGCTTCTCTCGAAGGGTTGCTTTCTGGAGCCGTGTCCACCGGACCCCCTTTTGCTGGGGAAGGCTGGGGGCGTGGCCACAGCCCAACTGGCTGCCCGGCTAAGGCAGCGCCTGCAACCTGCTTGGGTCTACGGCCACCTGCTGCAGCCAAGCTGGTGGACCATGATGGTTGCTGGGGGATTTGGAGACAATTCTGCAAAAGCTAAGTCAACCTTACTTGCATTGCAACGGATGATTCTTTTTTCTGTTTGGTATCCAGCAAACAAATCTCAACAATACACCAGGCAGCCTCTCTGAGGTTCCCCTTGCAAGTCCTCCGCCAGGCGCCTCAGTAGCTGTACATCTGCTGCTGCTGCTCGGCCGGCACCTGGGGCTGCGCCGCCGGCGGAGGGGCGGCCTGCGGCTGCGGGGCCGGCAGCACGTCAGTTTGGGGCACGGCCCGCCACGTGAGCGGGTGCTGGTCACTGAGCTGGTTTCCCAGGGGCGTGATGGAGTTGACCAGCGTGGTCAGGTTGATGAAGTGGGCCACGGACTGCGGGTTCGAGGTTTCCGGCTGAGGGTGCAGCTGGATGTCGTTCTGGCGGTTGTGCAACATGGCGGAGCCACTGACGGTGTCAAAGGTCACGGTCAGGATCGAGTTGTCCAGCTGCAGCTGACGTTCCGGGGTGGTTAGGTGCCCAACGGCCACCGGCTGGAGGTTGGTAAACTGAGTCCCGGCTGCCGTGGTGATGGGCGTCACGGTGATGTTGGTTAAGCCAACCGAGCTCGATGGAGTGGTCACGTTCGGGTCCCCCAGCGTCACCACCACCTGGAAGAGCCAACATAAGCAGTGAGTTCCTGAACAGGGAGAAGGCAGGTTCCCTCTGCACGTGACAGAGGCGGGCTCATCACGCTGGGATAAGCACAGCCCGAAGGAGAGAGCGAAGCATCTTCGGGTGAAAGATGAAATCAAGTTAATTTTGTCCTGAAACAATAACTCTGGTGAAAAGGAGAAAAAAGACACAGACATAAGCACAGAGGCCATTAGGTGGAACTGAGAAGCAAATGATTCCACGGGCTAGAAAACAATGGAGGAAAGTAATAACGAGAAAGACAGGTCAGTGTACATTCGCCCTCTAAAGGGCCGTGGTGGTGGTCAGTGAAAAGCCCGACCAGGAAGCTAACAGGGCAGCGAACAAGTCTGCAGGAGCAACAGCTAATAGATAACAAGACAGCAGCTTTCTGTCTGGTGCACAGGGATGGAAGACCAAGTAAACGTGTGCACGCAGCACCACACACACTGACGAGAGATTTGGGGGCCTCAAACCCAAGGGGTGGAGGATGAGCAAAGGGGAAGATTCTATTTCAGGCAGCAGACTGGCTGGCCACCTGCGTCCTCCCGTCCTCCAACCCCCTCAGGGCGGCTCCTTCGGTTTGCAGGGTCCACTCTCCCTGACTGGGCGGCAGGTGCACTGGGCCATTTCCACAATGAAGAGACACTCTTAGACCCTCCTGATGCCCGACCAGGGGAGCGGCTCTCCTTACATCCAGAGTGTCCTGCTGCCACTCACCATGCATGACAAGTGTGATTTCTCGGTCTACACTGGGAAGCGCTTCGGCGGGAGAGTGCTTAGGTGAAAAACGGCCCCCACAGGCATGACAGACAGGGAGGGGAGCGGGTACGTGTGGACCCGCACCCGCCTCAATCCCCCCCGCTGGCGCCCAGGGCAGCTGCCCCCCGCACAGTGACTGGGCCCCAGCTCCAGCACAGGAAGCAGCCACCTGCTGGATGCTCTGCACGGCGGAGTCGGTCTCGTCGCCCACGCCGCCCGTGAACGCGGGCTCCTTCTCCGAGTACTCGCTGAAGGCTGCGTCCTCTGGCACCGGTGCCCCTGCCTCCTCCTCCGGCTTCTGCTTCCTCTTGTGGCTTCTCCTGGCGGCTTTCACGGGCTTCCCTTCTGCCAAATCTTCCTGCTCCAGACTCAGCTCCGGCTGCAGGAAAAGAAGTTTCAGCAACTCGCAGGCCAATGGGTCGTGAGCCCAGGTGGCCAGCGTGGTCCAGGGACACATCCAGGGACACATGCAGGGTCAGCGCTGAGGCTCTCGGGCCTCCAGCTGCCGCAGGAAACACAGTGGCCAGAGTCTGTCTGATCACTTGCATTTCTAAAGATCGAGGCAAGTTCCAGGGATTTTTGTTAAGTGGAGGAAATGACATATAAGTCACATTTTAAAAAGCTACATTTTGGGATGAAATACAAACAAAAATATAAAAAACAAAAATTTGTAAGCCACTGTTTCAGTCCTGATGAGCTGGGCCTGAGGCTACAAATGTTTCCACATCAGGTTCTCACCCCCAGAATGCCTTGGATCAAAACGGGTTTGACCACAGGAACAAGTCGGTCATCTCCTCGGGGGACAGCAAACAGGCCCAGCCATCACAGCGACCCAGATGGTGCCCCACACGCTTTTCTGGGAGATGGTGCCCCACGGCCAGTCGCTGAGGCCCCTGGGCAGGGGCGTCCAGCCAGGAACTCCACTCCGGTCCTCCACCCTCCCGGACCTCGGGCCATCCCATGAGACTTGGTCCGGTCCAGTGGCAGAGAGACCCAGAAGAAACCTGCCAGGCATGGTCACGTGGGACTGCCCTCACCGGGGGGCGGGGGGGAGGGGGGAAGGCTTGGGGGCACTACAGGCATTCTCACACTCACTCAGTCCAGCCTGGCACCTGAGCACTGTGCTCAAAACACCATTTCAAAAAAAAGAGGTAGAAATATGACTTTAAAATAGCTCAGAGTGTATCATGTTCTCTTTATAATACAAGAAATTTTTATGAAGGCATTGCCTAAAAACTCCTTTAAAAAGTGGGTTCATCTAATACATGGAAAGTGAATTTTCCTATATAACCTAATTATGCTAAGTTTTCCTGGGAACTATCAGTGATGGTTAATGTTAAGTGCCAACTTGGCTGGGGTAGGGGGCCGACTGTTTGGTCAAACACGGTCCAGATGTTGCTGTGAAGGTATTCTTTAGACGACATCAACATTAAATCAGCGGACACTGAGGAAAGCAGACTGCCCTCTGTTGTGGGTGGGCCTCATCCAACCAGGTGAAGGCGCTGGGAGAAAAGACTGCGGGCCCTGGAGGCAAAGGGAGTTCTGCCTCCATTGGCCTTCAGACGTGAGCTGCAACATCAACCTGCCTGGGTCTCCAGTCTGCCCTCCACCCTGAGATTTCACACCTACCAGCCTCCACGTCACATCAGTGACTCCTTAAAGTTCTAGAAACTTACAGAAACTAAAAGGCTCTTGGAGAGAAGACTGACCAAAAAGATGAAGCATGAAACGAAGGTGAGACACAAAGCACGGACTACGGGGCTTCCCAAAGTGCTCCCGACACCTGCCTGGGTTCTGGAGGCCCCACTCCGAGGGTGTCTGCGTATCTGGGAGTCCCCATGCCACGCCCGCCCCGCAGGGCCGCTCTGTGCTCACCTGCACGATGCCGATGGAGGAGGCGTCAATGGTGGTGGTCTCCGGCAGGTGGTCCAGGTCGTCGATCCTCACGGCCAGCACCTGCAGGAGAGCCGGGGCAGTGAGCGGGATGGCTCTCCTTACTCCGTCATGGGCATCGTCCATGTGTCCATCAGGACTGACCTTGGAAGCCTGCTTCCAGAATCCCACCCACTCCTGTCCTCCCCTCACGCCAGGTGCCCTCACCTCCCGTGTCTGCAATGAACTTGCACGTGGAGGGTGCCCCCCCTGACCCTGTCACCCATGTCTGAGGGGGACACTGTCTTTCCTCCCTTTTTTGTCTACTAATGTGCTTTCAGCAAGCGAAGTTTCAGTGAATCTTATTTCATATTCATGTCCCATAAGGAATTACCAAAAACGAGACATTTATACCTTAAACATTACTTTTTAACTTGCCCAAGCTGGGTACCTCCGCCCCCACCTTCTCTCCATGAGCCACACTGCCTGGCCCTGACTGCAGCCCCCACGCCGAGTTCACGCCCTCCCGGGCCCACACGTCCCTTCCACCAGCTGTGGGGTCCTCGACCATGAACCTGTCTCTGCCGGTTGCCCCTGGACTGTGGTTACTTAAGCGAATCAAATCAGAAGTGAGACAATGGAACACGCATGCAGAGAGGGAACCAACACTCCAAAAAGGTGAAAGGCAGGAGAGTTACGAAGAACGGGAATTCGCTGTAGAAAAACTACAAGATCAGGGAAACTGCAGAAGTCTGTCTGTAAGTGTTCCTCATCCAAACAGCTGGTGACCCGGCACTGCTGGTGACCCGGCACTGCTTGTGGGCCCCGGCACTGCTGGTGGGCCGGCACTGCTGGTGGGCCCCGGCACTGCTGGTGACCCGGCACTGCTGGTGGGCCCCGGCACTGCTGGTGGGCCCCGGCACTGCTGGTGGGCCCCGGCACTGCTGGTGACCCGGCACTGCTGGTGGGCCCCGGCACTGCTGGTGGGCCCCGGCACTGCTGGTGGCCCCGGCACTGCTGGTGACCCCGCACTGCTGGTGGGCCCCGGCACTGCTGGTGGGCCCCGGCACTGCTGGTGGCCCCGGCACTGCTGGTGGCCCCGCACTGCTGGTGACCCGGCACTGCTGGTGACCCCGGCACTGCTGGTGACCCGGCACTGCTGGTGACCCCGGCACTGCTGGAGGGCCCCGGGCTGCCGAGGACATGGCGAGGCTCCCGGGGAGACGATGATGTATCCTCCCCACAGTGAGGCCGACTGTGCTCTTACAACAGCAAAGGTAATTTACGTTCATTAAAGGAAATAATTAAAAATGGAGAAACAGAGTGGGGCCTTCCCCCCCCGCCCCATGTGGGAGTCCATTCTGTGGGACTCTTTCCCTCACCCTACATGGGAGTCTGTACTTGCTCTCCAATAAATCCCCACCTTTGCTATAAAAAAAAAAGGGGGGGGAGAAGCACATAGAGAAATGACCCTAACTTCACCCCCAGGAGAAAACCACTGTGTCCTGCGTCCTTCCTCTCTCTTCTCACCTGTCTCCTTTACACGACAAGGGCGAGTATTGCAGACACACGCACAGCGCGTTGGACGTGTGCTGTATTACTCACACAGCGCATCCTGCCTTCTCACAGTTTTATGTAGAACTCTGTTTATAGAGCCAAGCACATTGCTAATCCATCACCAATGTAACCCATTCCTCTGGCTTGGCATGGAGGTGTCCGAAGCATCATTCCTGAAGCACCGGAGACACCGCCCTGCTGCCTTCCACGGGACAGCCACGGCAGGGCCGCACCAGCCAGCCGGCATGGTCCCTCTGAACCTAAAACCCTCCGGGCTCTCTCGTGGAGGGAGGGTGGCACCTGCCACGTTAGCACCTGCGTCCCTGGGAGTCAGTGAAGGGGAGTGCCGTTTCCTGTTCTTTAACCAGAGGCAGGTCCTTTCCGAACTGCCTCTCACGCACACGCTGAATGCTTATTTCTCTACAGTCAAGTCGGTGTCTGTGAACGGCGGTCATAGCGCACACGCAATTTCCAGCTTGCTCGCTCATTAACTCCGTCACTTCTAAGTGTCACGTGGCTTACGTAGCCAAAGCTGAGGTGTTTGCTCGTGACACCTTTCGCTGCTCTTCTGCTTAGACTCTAAGGCCCAGGACCCCCCTAACCATCCTTGTGCCCCGGATCCCCCTAGCGCCTGTGTGGGAAGTCCTTCGCCAGGAAGGACATGCTGACGGAGCACATGCACGTGCACGACAGCATCCCTAGAGCCTTCCCTCTGGTGATCTGAGCTGGTTGCCTGCATTTCCTTCCAGGTTTGTTTTCCAGTTAGCTTCTTTTTAAAGCGCAGTGAGTTATTAATGCCCTGGACCTTCCTCTAGAACCGGCTTCCAGATGAGCCAGTCTTCTGGCTTCCACAAGTTCGCCCTCTGGGTCCTCAAAGCCACCCTGTGACCGCCCCCAACACCACCTGGACACTCCCCGCTCTGCACGTTTTCTTAGCCACTCAAAGGAAAGACTGGGGCAGGGGCAGGCTTCTCCTTTCACCTTCCGGTAGTTCCAGTGAAAATGAAGCTGGAACCTTAGCAAATAACAAGCAAGGCTCTTCCCTCTGTTCATTCAGGGCCGCCCTCCCACATGCAGGTGCGATGCAGAGGGAACCTAAGACCCAGGCCCGGCCTCGAGGAATTCCGGGTCTGCAAAGGGAGACAGACCCATGAGCCAGGGTGGTGGGATCTTCCGTCCAAAGCAGCTCACACCAGGCAGAGGGCAGAGGGACCAGGCCGGTGGGGGTGGGGGTGGGGGCAGGGAGGAGGGTGCTCACCTCTGGGTGCTTGCGTCGCATGTGTCTGCTCATGGAGGCCCTGGTGGACACCTTGGTCCCGCACAGCTGGCAGCTCTGTGCCTCGACCTTGTCATGCGTGAGCTGCACGTGCTTCTGCAGCATGTACTCGGTGACGTATTTCTTGTCACACACGGAGCAGGTCCACTGCTTGCCCACTACACACACACACACACACACACACACAGGCACACACAGGCACATAGGCACACACACACAGACACACAAAGATGCACACACAGACACACATACGCGCACACAGACACACAGAGACACACACACAGACACACATACGCGCACACACACAGACACACAGAGACACACAGACACACACAGACACACACACAGACACACACGCACACACACACAGACACACACAGACACACACAGACACACATGCACACACAGACACACAGACACACAAAGAGACACACACACAGACACACATGCACACACAGACACACACAGACACACATGCACACACACACAGACACACACACACACAGAGAGAGGAAAAGACAAGCACAGGTCATGAGCGAGGCTGTCCCATAGCCTGCAGGATAGGCAGGAGGCCGCTTCACCCTCTGCATGTGCTGCTGGGACCGTCCCAGGTCAGGCCAAAGGGACAAGCACAGCCTGAGGCGAGTAGGACAGTGGCCTCCTCCTGTGCTGAGCGTGGAGCCACGTCATTGCTCCAATAATTGAAACTTCAATAGATATTTGAAGGTTGTACTGGGCTGATTTTTAGGAGGCAATGGGCCACCACTGAGGCAGGATGGCACCCAATACTCTAAAATAGTCTGCAATGCAGGGTCACACAGCTGTCCCCCGCCCCCCCCCCCCCACCTCCTCCAGGCCGTACCCTGCTTACCTGTGTGGATGAGCTTGTGGGTCTCCATGGTGTTTCTCTCACTAAAAGTCTTCCCACACAATTCACACATGAAATCTTTAATCCCTGCAGAAAAAGGCACACTTAACTTCAGAGGTTCGTAGTGCTTTAGCTACATGCAGCGGGAGTCTTGTCCCTGACAGGTCGGTACTTGAGGGTACTTGGAGAGGCTGCGGGAAGGCAGGTTGCCAGGAGAGACAGAGTAAACGTTTGCTGGCAGGCACTGAGCTGTGGCTTGGAAACTCTGCCCTCTGCAGGTGGCTTCGCAAGGTGCCTCCTCAGGAAGGGCTGCAGGTCAGTTTCAGCCCAGGGCCCATGGCACTGCAGTCATTCCGAATGAGCAGAATCCGACTCAATGACCTTATTCTGCATTAGCTCATGACGAGGGAAGGCAGACACCATGCTATGAAACAGGTGGTTACGTTAGCCCAGTGCCCCCACAGGCCATCAGTCTGGGGCGATCATCCTGCTTGCCTGCAACCTGGGGAGCAAGCATCGGGTGGGCAAGACAGACGTCCTACCCAAACTGGCAAGAACGTGGACCCGAGAAAGCCTCTGAAACAAAGGTTCCTCCAAAATGGGACAAGACAAGTGAGCTGAAGGGCCCACCAGCTGGGTCCTGTGAGTACATACAGGGCCCCCAGGAGGCACAGGGCCCTGGACCCATCGTGGCTGGAGGAGGGGCCGCAGGGGCAGAGGCCACCGCCCGCTAGCAGTGGGTGCTGCAGCAGGTGGAGCGCGAGGCTGGCACGGCAGAGCAGCAATGTGGAGCGGTACAGTATTGCAGCACTAGAGGCGGGCCGGGACCCAGTCCCGGGGGAACAAGAAAGCTTCCCAGAGAAGGTGAGGCAGATAACGAGCAAGCTTCCCCGGAAGACAAGGGCAGCACACGCTGTACAACCCCAGTGCATGGGGAGCCAAGCAGACCTGCATGGCGGCCTGGACAGACAGCTGAGGCACACAGGTAAGCTGGGCCAGGCTGTGGCAGGACCCAAGGCCGTTTTAGGGAGGACAGCGAACCATGGTAGAAAGGCTCCTGCCGGAATGTCGGACTCAGACAAATCCCTCCACCAGGGGCAAGCTTCCTTCTGTTCTGGTGTCTACCTGAACCCCCCTCACACACCCACATGGACCCACAGGTCAACGTTTACAAACAGCGGGCTCACATTGATGTCGTGGAGGCTGCTTTCCCTCCGTGAGCTCTATGTAAACTACCGCGAATCTCACCACTTTGGATGGCTGCGTTCTTCTTCATGGCTGCACAATGGAGCCATCGCCCTGCCGATGGACACTGAAGATGTCCCAGGATCTGAGGTCAGCTTGTACACACCTCTGGGACCCTGCCTGATCCCTTCCTAGGCACACATTCCCACAGGGAATGGCTGAGCAGGGCAAGGGCTCTGCAGAACGGGCAAGTGTCGCCAAACTCCCGCGGGCGAGTCTGGCAGCGCCTGGACTCCTGTGCGCATGCGCAGTGACACGCACCAGGGCACTGCGAGGACGGGGTGCCTCCCAGATGCCCGCTGCTTCCCCGCACCTCCCAGAGCAGAGCTCGCTCGGACCCCGGCCCGTTGGGAGCTAAGGAAAGTGAGAAGCAGCCAGTGAGGCGCTCTTCCGGGCCGTTTCGGCACGAGGCCCAGCAGTTGCCCGCATGCTGGCGCCCGGCCAGGACTCACCGATGTGCCGCTTGTAGTGCTTGAGCATGTTGACCTTCTGCGCGAACTTGCGGTGGCACTCCTTGCACTCGTACTCCTTGATGCCCTTGTGCAGCTTCATGTGGTGGCGCAGCGCGTGCTTAGTCTTCATGCCTGCGGACAGAGGCAGGTGGGCGCCCGCCACGCCCCCCTGCGCCACCGTGCCCGCACCTGGACCCCCCTACAGAAACCGCGCCCTGGACCCATCTCTGCCCATGCCCAGGATCCCCCTAGCCATCCTTGTGCCCTGGATCCCCCTAACGCCTATGCCCCTGACCCCCCTCCGGTGCCCACACCCCAACCTTTGGGCAGGCACAGGTGTCAGGGACTGCAGAAAGGGGGAAGGGAAGGAGGGCTCCGCTCCGAAAGGCTCTTCCCCCAACGGGGGGCAGGCTGCTGCACCCCTGAAGGCCCGGCTCCAGCGCCACGTGGGTGTGCCTGCGACCGTACCTTTCCCGCACTCGGCGCACAGGTATTCCCGGATGTTGTCGTGCACGCGCATGTGCTCCTTCAGCATGTCCTTCCTGGCGAAGGACTTCCCACACTGCTCGCAGGCATGGCTCTTCACACCTACCAACAAACGCACCCCGATGTCAATCCTGGAAGACCCGCAGGCGTGGTTAAGGCATCAAGGCAGTAACTGGAAGGAAGGCAGCCTCCCCACAGCCGGAAGCACGGGCCACCCCTTCCTCCACCTCCTCAGAGCCTTCCTCTGGCTCTTTGGCAAGGAGGCTCCGAGGACCTGGAGCGGGTGATGAGGTAGGGACGTGCTGGAGCGGACACCGTGGCCAGGACAGGAGAAGTGGGACAGAGGAATGCGCTGAGGGGGACGATGCGCGACTGTTCTGCGCACGAAGCCCGCAGCGAAGGCAGCCTACCCCGTTCGGCCCGGGGCCTGTGCCTGGCAGGAGCACCTACCCGTGTGGATGAGTTTATGCCGCTCCAGGTTCCCGATGCTGTTGAAGATCCGCCCGCAGATCTCGCAGGGGTGAATGTACCTGAAACCAGATGGAAGCCTCAGGGCGGCCCCGCATGTGGGGGACCGCCTGCAGCAGGCACACCTTTCCTAGGCACCGTGAGACCAACAGGTATAATGGAGATGACAGAAGACAAAGACTGTAGGGCTGTCATGAACTTCATGTGGCCCCCAATTCAAACCCATGTTTCAGCCCTGACCCCCAGTTCCCCAGAATGTGACTGTATCTGGAGATCAGGGCTTAACAAGTGATGAGGTTAGGATGAGGTCTCTGGAACGAGCCCTGAGCCAGTATGACTGATGTCCTTAGGAAAAGGGGAAGTGTGGACACAGAGGCACAGGTAGCGGATGACCATGTGCAGACACGGGTGATGAGGGCCGTGTATAAGCCAAGGAGGGGCCTGGGGCAGAGTCTCTCTCACAGTCGGGGGGCCTCCGGCCTGCGCACTGTTCTGGCGACCCGAGCTGGCCACTGCAGCCATAACCATCCACACTCGCTCAGGCTCAGAGCACGGATTCCGGCTGCAGCCCGACGCGGGGCTGGCCTTCAGGGCCCCTGATCACTGGGGAAAGGGCTTCTGGTGGCTCCCGGCCTGTCATGTGCTGCTCATGCTGAGTCCTGGCAGGGGATGGGGCCGAGGCAGGACCGGTGGAGGACAGGTACTTCCCCAGGACCCAGTGGGGCTCCCAGAGCAGAGGGACGTGCCGCTTCAAGCATCGCTTCTCTGCACCTCCCTCGGGCACCTCCCTCAGGCACCGCCCAGCGCTGGGCCCGCGGGCCCGGGAGCCTCACTTCTGCACGTTGGGGTCGGGCAGGTTCTCGCGGTGGATGACCATGTGGGCGTGGTAGGTGGCCTTCAGGGCGAAGCGCCGGTTGCAGGTGCTGCAGCCGTAGCCCTTCTCCTTGTGCACCTCCATGATGTGCTTCAGGTACTCCTTCCCACGGCCGAAGGTGAGCTGCGGACAGGTACACGGCTCACCACTCGCCCAGCTCGGCCCTGCAGCTCGGCATGCACGGCCGTGCACCACAGGGCAGGGACGCTGGTGAGAGCCCGTCACCCTGGCAGGTGAAGAGGGCACTCCTGGGGCAGGGGCAGCCCTGGCAAAACTGCGCAGCGGGGGATGTGAGAAGTGGACCCCAGCTCCTCCCGGGCCTCCCGGCTCCTCTTCAGACCAGCGGGGCCCGACTGCCTCCTCTCCACCCACTGACCTCCCTGACCTCACTCACACCCAAGGGTCCTAGCAGGCACCAGGATGGGCACACGGGCTGGTGCTTGCAGAGAACATGGGCACCTGCACTCGACAGGAGTGAACTGCACTTTCCCAGGCAGGGGACCCAGTGCAGGGACCACCTTCATACAGCACGCTGCTGAGCCCGGGCCCCCTGAGCACAGAACCACCCCCTCTGAGCACGCCCCGCTTCCACGCACAGGGCAGGCTGTGGTGAAGGGCCACTGGCCCGAGCGGGGGAGGGAGGCCCCTCATGCGGGCCCAGATCCCACCCGGTGAGCCACACAGCCATACACAGGCCAGTAAGGAGACAGGTTCCATGAGGGTGGTCCGTGTGACAGCAGTGAGACCAGGAATCCTCCCCGAGAACCAAGTGACAGGGGGCAGCCAGCAGGACAGCTGTGTCTGCACGTGGGCCACCTCCCGGGACTGAGCCCACCAAGCCTGGGCCTGTGGGGTCCGCAGCCCTGCTCCGAGCGGCCAGTTACCTGGCACCTTTTGCAGCTGTACTTGTGAGGCTCCGAGTCTGCGCTCTCGTCAGAATTGTCATCGTTCTCCTCTGAGGAGATCCCGATCTTGCCAATAAACTCCTCCCTTTGGTGGTCATCCATCAGCGCGATGTCCTGGGAAAGCCAGAGCCCGACTTCTAACACGCGTGGCAAAGCTCGACCGGCTACTCACCCACGGCAGCAGGAGGCTCACCCACGTGGAGAGGCAGCGCCTCTGCGGGTAGGACGCCTACAGGGCTCCCACCTGCTGCGTCCTGTGTGGGCCCCACGCAGACACTCTCCCTCGGGTCACGTGCACACCCCACTGCCCTGATGGTAGACCCACCGGGCCCCTGCTCACATTCAAATAATTCTGTAATGCGTAGCACCGACCCCCCTGAGGGGTGGGCAGGGAGCAGCAAACTCCCTCCTGTGGGCCTGGGCGTGAGCCTGGTGCTGCCTGAACTTGGGAACACCTAACGCCCCTGGCCTCGACGGTGGCTTCTGTCAGTGGGGTGGGGTCAGTGGTCTCTAAGGCCTCCTTCTGTGGGACGTGACCGGGCCGGCCCCGAAGTTCCTGAAGTTCCATTTACTTTTCTGCCAAAGACGGCAAGGATCACGCCCGCAGTCATTCGCAGGCAAGAAACACAGGATGGGCCGCCATGGGGGCGCGCCCGGAGCTGAGGGAGCAGCGTTGCAGGAGCCAGCAGCCACCACTGGGGGGGGGAGGAGGCCTCGCCACGCTTGGTGGTCGGCCCCCTGTCTCAGCAGCTCCTTCCAGCGGCCGCAGAGGGCGCTGTTCACTTTCCCTGCCACTGCCCATCTCAGGTAGAGGCTGCCAGGTCGCATGGCACCGAGGGCCACGGTTCACCAGGGAGCAAACTCAGAACCCAGAGAGGACGGGCTCCTTCGGAGAGCTCGCTCGCCCCTCCCTCTGAGCCCTCGGCTGAAGCACGAGGTTTCAACAAGGGCCGCAGTTCCGTCTCTTCCACTGTGGACTCTCACATCGACTCACACTGAACCCCTAGTTTCTGTCAGCAAAGAAGGGGCACCACCCCTCTTTCAGAGGAGAACCGCCCGAGGAGGACTAGCACCTGATCACAGACCACGGCCATGGGCACTCAGACCCGCCGGGCCCGTCACCTGTCGGGTCTAATTTAATGCTCAGGGAAACCCACTTTCCATGGCAGGGCTCAGAGAGACGTGGGGGCTCGGGGGTGGGGGGCAGAACTAGTACCCGCAGGTCCCGGCTGGGACATGGCAGGGTCCCGTGAGGTCCAAGCCCTTCTCCCTGAGGCTCTTTGCCCTCCTGGGGCCCTTCCTTCCTCCCCAGCTTGGTCCACATGGCTCTGCACCTGCACTGGGAGCCCCCCACACTCCTGCCTCGCCCCCACTTTCTCCAGCATCTGCCCAGAGAAATCCCAACCTGCACCCGGGGCTGGTAACTGCCCCGTCACTGAGCTGCAGGCGGGCAGGTGACGAGCGTGGGCGCCCAGCTTCATCGGGGCCTCAGCACCACCTCCATCTCTGTTTTCCCTGGATCTGCACTTCTCCTGCCCCGATGGCCCCAAGTCCTCGCCACCTCCCCAGCCAGCTCCGGCCAACTCCTCACTTTCCCCGAGGCAGGGAGAAGGGAAGCAAACCCCGGCACCCCGTCCACCCTGCGGGAGGCACTGGCCTGGAGCCCTGCGGTGGGGCTGCCCAAGACCAGCAAACAGTCACGAGGCTGCATCGGACAAGAGGCGTGTGGCCAAGCTGACCAGTGGTCAGGACGCTGGCCCGAGGCCTCCATGCCCCGTGTGAGCTACCGGGACAGCGCGGCGCGGCGCACACCTTGAAGTGGACGTGGATGTGGTCCCTGAGCACGTCCACACGGAAGAACTTGCGGCCGCAGATCTCGCAGGTGTACTTCTTGTCGCCGTGGGTCAGCAGGTGCTTGTTCATGTTGCTCCTGCAGGAGAACACCTGGGGGAAGAGGCGGACATGGAGGCGCCGCTCACAGCACCGGTTTCGCTGCGTAAACCGTAACCATAAAGTTTCCGGTTCCTCTTGCAAAGGTCAACAACTCCGGCAACGTTGCCACTGGCTGTCACCTGCGGCCATCGCTCTCCATTGTCCAGACCTGGCAGCTGCTCACGGGGACTGCGTGTGGCTGAGACCCAGCAACTACCCAAGCCCAGGCCGGTGGTTATGTCCCCGACAACCCCAGCTTGTGGGGGCGAGGAGCCCCCTTGGAAGCCCCCCTGGGACTCCTGCAGCAAGTGCTCTGCAACCGAGAGGGACACGATCTCTAGCCCTGGGCACACAGTGGACCTCTGTACATCCTCGTTGTGGGAGGCAAGTCTGAGGAGAGCCAAGGCCGTGGGGCTCATTCACAAAGAACACCCCACTTCCGTGGCTCCTGCAGGGGCTGACAGCACCCAGGGGCTCTGATGGGCAGTGCACAGCTGGACATTTAACGTCAAGCTAAGGAGTACCTGACACACCCTGAACGGATCTGCTCATAAGGGTGGCATCACGCTTTGCTCACTCAGGGAACATGCCAGGAACATCCGTGGCCATGCAGTTGCTGGTGCTGTCACTCAGAAATGCCACAGAGGAGACAAGCACCAACAGACAGAATTAAGCCCCCAGGACCTCCCACGTCCCCGGTGAGCTGGCCTCATCTCTGCCAAAGGACACGTCTCAGAGATGCTGATGAGAGAGTGAGAGCGTGCGCACGGGCGCACACAGGTGGAGATGGTGGCAAACACGGAAAAGGGCTCTAAAAGAGGAAACACTCATCCCTAAGCTTCCTCACTGGAGACACAGCTCGACAGCGAAAGATCACAACGACAAGGCCACGAATGAGTGGGCACTGCAGCTTAGGACACCCCGAGAGTCCCTGTCCCCCCAAACCTTCCCCCGGACAGGCAGTGGGCAGGGCTCCGACTCGTAACGGCGGGAAGTGATGAGCTGTGTGTTTAGGTGACAGGGCAGCGCGGGCGTTACCTTGCCACACACGGGGCATCCCGAAGGCTCCTTCTTGTAGCGGACCAGGCTTTCCCCGCTGGTCTCCAGGTCTTCTCTCTTCACTCGCCTGACGCCTGGAATGCCCACCGCCCAAGCGAGAGAGTAAATTTGTGATACTGGTCAGTTCTGCCGCAGCCCAGTGTCAGTTAGAGGACGGGAGCACAGCTGCCCACGGTGTGGAGACCTATGAGTGAGTGGGGGCGTCACTGGGCTCTGATGTGAGCGTCAGCGCTAACCGCTGCTCCTACAGGCTCCCAGGAGAGAAGAGACTGCAGCGCCCACGGGTGTGGGGACAGGGTTCTTGCATCTGAAACATTTGGAAATACGAGGGCAGCGAGTGTTTTCCACTTTTTAGCGTGGAAGGTGACAGTGAACGACCTAGAGGTGTTTGTGCCCAATGAAAAGGCCAGGGAAAAGGCAGGCTTCTTGGAGACGGCTCTAAGTAGGCAGGCTTTTGATGAAAAAGAGGCTAATGCTCATCCTTCAAATTAAACCAGCTGAATTAGGGCCACAGTGCAAAGTCAGCTGATAATAAAATCCTTATGGCTTTCAGGCATCGGGGCCTCTCAGGGCGCACGGAGGAGGAGCCAGGGAAAACCAGTCAGGGGCCCCCCAACGCCTCCGCCTGGAACATGCTCCATGCACACGGTGGAGAGCTCACCCCGTGCAGTTTCAGTTTTCTTCCTGCTTTCTATCATGTCGAAAGCATTGTGCCATAATACTAAAAACTCTGAGAAACTTTTTAATGACTGCATAGCATTCAATCCTACAGAGAGCGTGGTTTCCTTAGCTCTTTCCCTCCTGGACACTTAGGACATTCCCACTGTCCCCGTAGTTCCCACCCGACACTACGGATCCCTCCCTCTGCCCGAGCTGAAGCCCCACAGCTCGATGACTCCATCGGATGGTGGCAGGGCGAAACTATGTCCAAAGGGCTGGTGACAACACGGGCCCACTCCTCCCCGCCCCCTTAGGAGTCTGCCCTGCGCAAGGCGCTTACCCTCCAGGTGCCTCCGCTGGTGGTCCAGCATGACGTCCTTGCGGTAGAACATCTTGTTGCAGACTTCACAAGCAAACTTCTTGTCCCCGTGCTTCTTCTTGTGCTTGGAGAGGTTGCTGTTGGTGGAGAAGAATCTGAAACACATCTCACATTGGAACGTCTTGTCATCTGTCCAGAAAGCAAGCAGACACAGCAGCTTTTAGGTCAACGGCATCGGATGCAGGCTCCATGGCGCGGCCGTGGGAATGGCAATGGGTGCGGGTGAAGGGTGGAGATGCATGAGGACCACACGGCCAGGAAGCCAGGTCACCCGTGCTACTGTCCAAGCACAGGCTGGAGGGCTGATTCCCAAGATTTAGCTCGCCTCCTCTCGCCGCCAAGCTCAGCCTGCATCCTCCGCCACACTCCTCGCCCCCACGGCATTCAACGATTCCGCCCAAGGAACCACAGTGCTCCCTTAAGAACTGAACAGTCCCCACCCGCTCCCTCTGTGGCACTGCGCTCTGCCTGCAGGTGCCAGGCCGTCCCCTGAAGGCCTGAACTGGGTGAGCACAGGCAGCGGGCCATCGGGCACCTGCATGGCGCTAGCACCCCTCCAGCTGTCTGTCCTTGCCCGGACCACCTGGACTCTCCCCTTGGTTCAGGGATCTCAGGGCCTCATACCCAGCACAGGCCCCGACCCTCTCTCAGTGTTGTTCTGTGCTCTGCCCCTCACCCACCCCCACCCAGGGGTCTGTCCCCCGCACAAGCCCTAAAAGCAGTCCTCACTGCCCACGGCCCTCCTGGAGCACCAGCCCACGCCGGGTCCCCCTGCAGGTGGGCATGACAGAGTGGGTTACAGGGGGCATCCCCCTTCAGAGGGAGGCCTCAGGACACACCATGTCATCCTTGTTTCAGGCCTGGGGCTCCAGCCCGCTGACCTGCTCCTGGAGTCAGCAAACGTTTGCCAAACACACAGATCCCTGAGGCTGCACATAACCCTACTGTTTTCTACCATGAAATCTGATGGGTTCTCACTGTGCTGTACACGGAGCCCATGGTGCATTTAAGTACCCCTTGCTCCTCCCACACACCCAGGGTCTCAGACTGGGCCCTGGCGACATGTGGGCCACATCATCCTCTGTGGGGGCCAACCTCGTGCTGTGGATGTCCTGCATCACCCCCACAAACACAGCCAGTGTGACAACCAACATGTCCAGGCAGGGGGGTTAGGTGACCCCAATGTACAGCCCAGGTGCATCTACATGATCCCCTGTACACACACTTACATGTATGCAGTATGTGTGCTTAGTATGCAAAACATGTTCATGCTTATTTCAGTGGCTATGTAATAGTCCACCTGGTTCCTTTACCAAAATTCACTGCATTATTTTTTATATTGTAGATAACTTAGTGATTCTTGGTAAGGTAGTCTTCCCCCTTTCTGCTAAATCTCCTGAGCATGGCTTCTTAAGGATGGGACCACCAGACCAAGGGTGTCTGCATCTGCTTTGTGGAGGCCACACCGTTATTGGGCTGTCCCATCAGATCACAGAGACCCCCCACCCTCCCCGGGCCTGCAAAACCACCCAGGTGAGCCTCCCTCCTGGGCAGGTGCTAATGCACAGGTGAGCCGCCCTCCAGGGCAGGCACCCCACTAGTGTGGAAGGTACAGTGTGCCCATGGCTTTAGCTTTCTCTCTCACGAGTCCCTCCAGCATATGGTGAGAAATCACCTGTAACAATTCCCGGCTCATTTGTGGCCTCTGCTCAGGTAGAAGGAGCGGGCAGGGCTGTCAGGATGTCCCTCAGTCAGGGTGGCTGTCCTGCCCAGCAGGCAGGGCTGTCGGGATGTCCCTCACTCAGGGTGGGTTTCCTGTGTGGTTTTCCTGACTGGTTTCCTGTCACCAGTTTAGGAATGCAGATGGGCGTCTGGCTCAACAACAATTCTCTCCCACCAACAACCCTGGTGCCCTTGAGGTCTACATTTATCTATATATATAAAAGCCTAAGCGACCGAACAACCAAACGACGGGTCGACCGGTTGCTATGACACACACTGACCACCAGGGGGCAGACGCTCAATGCAGGAGCTTCCCCCTGGTGGTCAGTGCGCTCCCACAGCCAACCTCCCACAGCTGGCCAACCTCCTGCGGTCCCTCTCCCTGGCCAGCCAACCTCCCACGGCCCCGATCACCAGCCAGGCCGAGGGACCCCACCCGTGCACAAATTCGTGCACTAGGCCTCAGGTGTTTTAATAAAATGCAGCGACTGAGAACAGATGTCTATCAGTTGGGTTCTAGTGAGGGTGTGGGCGCAGCGTCACCCAGAGATAAGACAGCAGATTTCCAGGGGAGCCGACCTGCATGGGAGCCTGGACGTGAACCTTTGCTATTCACTAGCACAGTCTGATGGTCAAGGGCAGTTCAGAGACTACTCAGAAGAGTTACACCAACACCTGTCACACCCAGGGCAGGCCCTGCTGAGAAGAAGCATGAGAAAAACCCAGCAGACTACACGTTTCAAAGTTTCTCCCTCACATTGGACAAATTCTTGGCTTAATGGTCTATAGAAGACACACATTTTCTTATGTGAACACATAAAAAAGCATAAGAGTATGCAAATACATTTTGCAAATAAGCTCCATATCCAGGCTTATCCTTTTTTTTCCATCAGAACTTCTACCCTTTGAAAGAGCCTCTTAGAAAAGAGAAGGTGCATTTCAGCTGCTGCTGTTTACTTCCACATGACGAAGGAAAGGTCTGCTTTGTCAGAACTTTGACCGACGTGTAGCACCTGGGGCTCTGACTCCTGTTACTTTCAGCTTCACCTGTGTCTACAGAGACGGCTACAGAGGACACCTCCTCTTCCTGAACCCTGAGTCACTCACCAAACACTGGACAGGGCCACTCATGCTCCTGACACCCTGACAGCCCGCCCCATTCCTGCAGGCACTCAGACCTGCGGGCGGCCACACGGGCGTCGTCCGACTCAGAACAACAGCCCAGGCTAAGGCTGGCTGACAGCTGGCGCAGCATGGAGACTGTTGGGGGACCTGCCCCAGGCCTGGGGCAGCAGGGTGCAGGGCTCAGGATGCAGGTGTGCGGCACACTGGAAGTTCGTCCGAAAGCTGCCGAGGCCACTTAAAGCCACAGACACAGATGCTGCGGAGCAGCTCAGGTGAAACAGGACTCGTCTGCCACTCGGGACAGTCCCACCATGGGAGCAAGGCGCATGGATGAGACGTGCCAGGTTCCAGACGGGACCCTCCAACACGACAAACAAACACACAAACAAGCCAAGCAAGGGTCACAGCGGGCGCTGCCGGGCAGGCGCTGGCTGCGGAGGGAGGGGCCGTGGAGACTTAGCTAAGGCCGGTTAAGGTTCCCCAGAGACCCACCTGACCAAGAACCCGCACAGAGATACAGTGACGCACACAGAGGGTCAACAGGAAAGGGTTCGGTATCAAAGGCTAACCTGGTAGGTCGCTAAGCCGACTGCCACTGGTCCCCCCCTCTCCCGGGTGTGCTAGGGTTCCTGGAGAGAGGGAGAACGCAAGTCACCCCGGTGCACAGGAGAGAGCAGTGGGGACAGGGCGGGGCTTTCCATGGGCTGGGCTCCTAAGCCACTGCCTCCTGCTGTCCACGAGGATGTCTATGGCACGTGTGCTTGCCAGCTTGCCCAGAGACAGGGCCCAGCATGTTTGCCCAGACCCAGGGAGGCCCCCTCGGCATGGGCTCGTGGCAGCATGAGGAAATGAGGTTCCCTGTCACTTTTGGAGACTGGCGGACAGAAGTGGACTCAGGACAACATGGTCTGGACACTGGCAGCTCCATGTAGAAGGGAGGCTAATGGTTCCGGAAGCCCCTGCCGACAAGTGAGAGACATCACCCCTGCAGGCACCACCCACCCACCTCTATCTCTCACGTGGTCCTCGCACAAATCCAACATGGCTGCTCGCCACACTCAGCGAGATGGCATGTGTGGAATCTCAAATGTGGGGCATGTGTAAGAGGAAGTGGGAACGTAAGTTCCTTTAGACACAGGACGTCTCCTTCTGTCTCTAGACCAGCGAATGACTGCTCGGAAGCAACACGAGTGGTGGGGTTATTTGTTACCCCTACCTTTACCCCCTTCTGACGTCCCCCAGCTTCCACCCCGTCACCTGGGACTCAACGCTGGCCGGCCCGCTCACCTGTCCTGCAGTTGTGAAATTCCAGCGCACTCTCGATGCGGAAGGTCTTCTCACAGGTGCCACACCGGTACCTGTACTCGCTGTCCACCTGGGCAGAGGGCAGCACGTCAGTGAGAGGAGGAGCCCCGGGGAGGCTCATGCAGAACGAGCTCCCTGATGAAACATTCTAGCAACTTCCACGTGTGTGTGGTTTACGACGTTTCTCTACTACTCTCCTACTAAGCTTAGGAACATGAAGAATTTTCACTCTTCCCGCCCAATTGCCCTAGAAAGAGCACCCCATACTCAGGCACCTGCACAGCCCCAAGGGCCCCCTGCTCCCGCCACTCCTCCGGCTGCCCGTCCGCGCCAGGCCAGGCCACCTGGATGCGTCCAGAACCGCGGGGCTCGGCGCTGTGGTTCTCTCCTCTCCCCTGACTCTAACTTCTCTCCCCATGCTGACTGTTCGGTCCGTGGCCTGCTTCTCTCATAGCTGCGAGGAGGACAGTGGCTGCACCCACCTCGTTCCTGCTGTGCTTGTAGGAGACATGCTGCTTTAGACTCTCCTTTCGGCTGAACAGCTTCGCGCACTCCTCACACTTGAACAGCTTGTCACCTACGGAGCCAAAAAGAACAAGCCGATCCATGACTGCAGCACGGCCGGAGACATGCGCGCCCTGTCCCTGCACGCGGGGTGGGCAGCCCCTCGGCCACGCCGCCCACAGGAGAGGCTGGGACTCACCGTGCGAGCGCACGTGCCGGCTCAGGTTGCTGCTGT
Source organism: Plecotus auritus (assembly GCF_963455305.1). NCBI lineage: Eukaryota > Metazoa > Chordata > Mammalia > Chiroptera > Vespertilionidae > Plecotus > Plecotus auritus. The sequence goes on along the minus strand of NC_137771.1, from coordinate 222,625,338 downwards.
TCTGGAAGACCTTGCTGCAGGTGCCGCACTGGTACACCCGCCGGTGCTCCCCCAGCTGCCGGACCAGCTTCCGCCGGATGCCGTGCCGGGTGGAGAGAATCAGACTCCTCTTGAGGGTGATGCTGCCGCTCTGATGATGCGGAAACCTGCCAGGTGGAAGGTGAACAGGAAGACAGGTGGGAGACTGAGTACAAGGGGGGGAAAGAGCTCAAGGTTACAGTCAAATCGTCCCAGCTCGATGGGAGAAAGGGGCCAAGCTTGGCATCACCCAGAGCCAGGGCACCCAGGAGAGGCACCTTGAGCGGACCAGCCACACATCTTACTGCATTTACCTCTGGCCACCAGGAGCGTCACACACAATGTGCGCTTCAACTAGAGCAGCCAGGTCCCTGCAGCTTTCCTCACGGGGTACGGCCCCTACTGTCTTATATTCTCCCTGAACCTGATTTTTAAAATTCCTTCTGCTGTGTGTTTCTGACTGTTTCCATGGAAACTCTCTGGGCACTCAGATAGACTGTAAATAAGTAAACAGGTAACAGCATTTCTGACATAATTTTGGTTTCAGTATTGCCACAGGATTCCAGCCTAAGAAGGAGCAGGTGCACTTTGACAATAGTAAGAGGAACCCCAAAAAGAGCTAGTGGAGAAAAAATTGCCATCAGCTTATTCAGCTTCAAAACAATAATTTCCCAAGAATGAGAACAAAATACAAATATTTTCCTAGTTCGCTGAAAGGAAAAGGAAAACACAAAGTAAGGAATGCGATTTATAGAAATTCAAATACAAAACTGCTTTATCACAGCAGCAATATTCATAACTAGAGGCCCGGTGCACAAAATTCATGCATGGGTACGGTCCCTAGGCCTGGCCTGTGATCAGGGCCATCTTTCCCAGAGGCCGCAGCTGACCCCACCCCCCACTGCCACCCACCCCCAGTTCCTCATTCGCCATCGAGTGATCAGAGCCTGACAGCTGGTGGAAAGGACCGAGAGGTGGTCAGTGCACCTCATAGCAACTGGTCGAGCGGTCATTCTGGTCGTTCCGCCGTTTGGCTGATTTGCATATTACTTTTTTATATATATAGATAGGCAAGAGGGGAGGCAGCCCAAGTGCCCAGGGAAGCAGGAATGGATAAACCAATTGGTCCATGCCACAGGGAATGTTACTCAACCTGAAAAGGGAGGACATTCTGACCTAGGCTACACTTCGATGGACCTTGAGAATATCATGCTGAGTGAAGTAAGCCCATCACAGAAGGACCAATACTGTGTGATTCCACTTACACAGGCACCCAGGGTGTTCCGATTCACAGACAGGGGCTGGGGGCAGGGGGATAAGGAATAATTATTAAGTAAGTATGGCGTTTCAGTTTAAGGAAGATAAAGACAGTGGATGTATTTAAAACCACTGACCTATACTCTTAAAAATTATTATGATGGTAAATTTCATGTTATGTCTATTTCACCACAATAAAAATATTTTTCCAACTGTTTTCACAGTGGACGCACCATTAAGCTCCTGGGTCCAGAGTGTTCCTGCTGCTTGCTCAGAAACACACTCATCTGCTTCCACCACGAGAAGCAAACTCCTCTCATCAGGCCCTCCCTCCCCACGAATCCGCTGCCCCCCGCTTCCTGCCCCGAGCGCTGTGGTAGGACTCACTTTGGCACGGAAGTGGCCTCGCTGGTGGTGGTGGCCAGCTTCCCCAAAACCAGCTCCATGATGTGCTCGTCCGGCGCCGCAGGCACGGGCTCGTCCGGTGGCACCTCGGTGATGATCTCTGCCACTTGCTCTGTGCGGAAAGAATGGGACCGCCACGTCACAGTGGGCAGGGGACAGAACACAGCCAGCCAAGACGGCACGCCCAGGGCACCACAGCCGGGCCAGGTTCACATGGTTAACAAGAAAGGAAAACCAGCGATATTTTAGAACCTACATATGTATCTGTATATAGAAAATAAAAATGATATTCATAACTCAAAACTAGGTTATAAATTGTGATGCTTTTTTAAAACCACGCAGTCCTAGCACTATTTCAATCCCTCAGCATACCAATCCAAACCAAAACATTTTCACACATATTGGGATCTTAAAATGTATTAAATTAGGGGTGTCAGAGACTTAGAAATATTAATTTTGTTATTAGACAAGCCACCTTGAGTATGTTCAAAAGCAGGTAACCGCAAGCACAAGAGACAGATATGACGTAACCACAATAATAGGGACCCAGGTCCGAACCTCTGGACAAACGAAACATGGGAAGATCACACACAAAAATTAGCACTGGTCCTCCCACCTTCCTCCTACATGCCTTCCTAATGCAACTAACCACTAGTGAAATAATCGCTGAAAAGGCTCCTGCCCCTTCACTGGCCCTGGCCTGTTTAGAGAAGGGAAACTGTGCAGGAAGTCTAACCCCTCAGACCCTGTCAGGTCCACAGAGCACAGCCTACTGGCTCCACCTCCAGGGCCAGCCCTCACCTGCAGGCTCCGCCCCCAGGGCCAGCCCTCACCTGCAGGCTCCGCCCCCAGGGCCAGCCCTCACCTGCAGGCTCCGCCCCCAGGGCCAGCCCTCACCTGCTGGCTCCGCCCCCAGGGCCAGCCCTCACCTGCTGGCTCCGCCCCCAGGGCCAGCCCTCACCTTCAGGCTCCGCCCCCAGGGTCAGCCCTCACCTGCAGGCTCCGCCCCCAGGGCCAGCCCTCACCTGCAGGCTCTGCCCCCAGAGCCAGCCCTCACCTTCAGGCTCCGCCCCCAGGGCCAGCCCTCACCTGCAGGCTCCGCCCCCAGGGCCAGCCCTCACCTGCAGGCTCCGCCCCCAGGGCCAGCCCTCACCTGCAGGCTCCACCACCAGGGCCAGCCCTCACCTGCAGGCTCCGCCCCCAGGGCCAGCCCTCACCTGCGTGCTCCGCCCCCGGGCCAGCCCTCACCTGCTGGCTCCGCCCCCGGGCCAGCCCTCACCTGCAGGCTCCGCCCCCAGGGTCAGCCCTCACCTGCGGGCTCCTTGTCTTCAATGATGACCAGTGACTGTTCTGGTTTCTGTTCTGGTTTCGAGGCTTTGGGTTTTCTCCCCCTTCGAGGCTTTTTCTTCTGCTCTTTGGTGGCAATGATGCTCTTGGAGACTGCGGGAGGCTCCCCCCGAGACCCCTCAGGTTCCTTCTCTGGAGCCCCTTCCTGCTGGCTGGCTCGGGGGAGGCTTTTGGTTTGTTCCAAGTGACCCAACAGATGCTCTGCAGGAGAGGGAGGCAGGTGCACAGGGGTGCGAGGGAGCCAGTCAGTGTCCGCTCCCTCCCCCGCTGCTTGTTTCTGTTTTCAATTTTATTTGCTAATAGTGTGCCCTCTGCAGAGGTAACCTGTATTCCCACTGCTTTTGAAAAGAAAGCATTGCCACGCACCAAGCACAACTAGTATTTAAAAAGTCAGCCAGGTGACAAAAGCAGGGCGGTTCTGTACAAATGAAGGCCTGAGCGCACACACACGTACGTGCGAAGAGGACTGTGGAAGGCTATGTCAACGTGGTCTCTCTCGATGGTAACAGTCTAGGCAATTTTGCTTTTCATCTTTAAGCTTATTTGCATTTTCTAATTTTTCCACAATAAATACATAACACGATTACTTAAAAATGTAACCTCTAAGAGGAAAAGAGAAATATTCAATTTGTGATAAACACCATGTCTTTAAAAACACTGCATAAAAGCAAAAAGACAAAAACTGTGCTTTATTTTCAACTGAAGAAGGCCTCAGAGGCCTCCCAAGACAAGAACACTGGACGAGAGTGGCCACGGCACCCCTGAAGGTGAGTCCAGCACAGCCCAGCTGGCACCAGCAGGAAGGAGGAGGGACTGACGGGAAGATGGGACTAATGCACGCAGATGAGCAGATGACAGAAGGCACCTGGGTGCTCACTGGGGCCCAGGACTGATTCTTCCTATTGCAAAGCTCCACTGGGTTGATTCAGGCGCTGTATAAAGTGGCCGCTACGCCTTCATTTGTCCCATATGGAAGGACACTGTGCTGGGTGAGTGCCCTCAAGAACGAGTGAGAAAAAGAAAATTACACAGCAAACACAATGTTGTGGGACACATGTCAGAGGAAGGGTTTGGCAGTTCAGCCGCACAGAACAAGGTAACCAGCACACCTGGCTCAAACACTTGGAAAGACGAGATAAAATACAGACCTCCCCTCCCCGCACCGTAATACACTGCTGAGTTGGCGAGCGAGCGAGAAGACCTCGCGATGCCAGATACACAGAGGCGCTTCAAGCGAAAGTGTAAAAGCACAAGCTGGGGGGAGGCACTGGGCTGGGGGGAGCACTGGGCTGGGGGAGGCACTGAGCTGGGGAGGCACTGGATGCGGGGGGAGGCACTGGGCTGGGGGAGGCACTGGGCTGGGGGAGGCACTGGGCTGGGGGGAGACACTGGGCTGGGGGAGGCACTGAGCTGGGGAGGCACTGGGCTGGGGAGGCACTGGGCTGGGGGAGGCACTGGGCTGGGGAGGCACTGGGCTGAGGAGGCACTGGGCTGGGGGAGGCACTGGGCTGGGGAGGCACTGGGCTGGGGAGGCACTGGGCTGAGGAGGCACTGGGCTGGGGGAGGCACTGGGCTGGGGAGGCACTGGGCTGGGGGAAGCATTGGACCTGGGGAGGCACTGGGTTGGGGGAGGCACTGGGTGGGGGAGGCACTGGGCTGGGGGAGGCACTGAGCGGGGCTGGTTCCCCAGGCACGCAGGTCTGGGAGACAGGCTTCAGAGGCTCACTAAAGCCAGGGAGCCTCCGACGCCATGCATTTTGCTGTTCAAAGGGATGGTATGCAAGCAAGCCCAGTCACAGTGACCTCAACACAGGGCTTTCAGAACTGACTCAACAGCCTGCCCTGCCTGCCCCGCCTTACCGTTCAGGAGCTGCAGCTCCAGGAAGGTGGCGGAACACACTTTACACACCCATGGGCTTGGCTCTGATTCCACCGGGGTGCTGTTGTCTGGGGTGCCTGCAGCTTCAAGAGAGAGACAAGGTGACCCACAGCAGTTCATCTGTCCATGAGGCCCAGCCCAGCAGAAAATCACCTGTCCTACAGGTGACAGTGACAACAGCGATCGCTCATGGACCACTTTCATGGTCCAGGCACCACTCTGTTCTCGGAATGTCCTCATTTCACAGATGAGGACACGGAGCTCCGAGGGCCACAGCAGCCTGACGCAGGGTCAGACTGTCACCAGTCACAGAAACGTGTCTTCCTCCAAGAAGCCAGTCTAGTAGGACCAGGCCCATCCTTCATACAACCTCGAGAAAAAAAAATGCATCCTACAGACAAAACCAAATTCCTCAATCTCTCATCGGCTGACACAACAAGAAACCCAAACAGCCAGTCAGTGTGCCCTGAGCCTGGTGTGGCCGCCGCCTCGCCCAGCGCTGCCCACCACTTTGTGATAGGAATACACTAGCGTGCTGTCCGGGACAGCGTCCACATGTGCTCCTGTCCCAGAGAAACTGAAGTCTTAAATCCATTTAATCTGAATTTGGATTTAAATAGCCCCCGGGGCGGGTGGCTGCCGTCCAGGCAGTGCCTCCAGTCCTTCCTTGCAGAACCACAGGGGCTAAGGGAGAAGATGACCAGGGTCCATGGAGGACAGAGGGCGCCCTGGTTCTGAGGAGGGGAACTGCAGCTCCTTTAAAAAAATTACGGGTGCTCTCGTGGAACCTAAATGTTGGGGCCCTGATCTTCTGGCCCAGCCTGGTTTCTCTAACCCTGCCTAGCTGCATCAGGGCTGGACCGAGGCCATGAGCCATCATCACCACGTCCACTCGCTCACTATACAGCCCGTGTTGACACTCATGGGCCACTCGCACAGCTACTCCTGGGCCCTTAACTGAATCAACCAGAACTGAGACTGCTCGTGCATTTGGTATCGGGGGAAAGGCGGGCAGAGGCAGCGCCGGGGGGCCTGGGCAGCTGCTGTGTCACTAGCGGACCCACAGGCCTGGCACACAGAGGTGGGTGTTACCTTGGGCCCCAGGGGAAAGGCCTACCTGAGAGGTACCAGCACGGCCAGGGCTACATGATCATTCAACAGGCAGTGCTCTCAGGAGGAAGAGAAATAAAGAATCCAACTAACCAAATAGGTAAGAGGAGTCAATACCCTTCCATGCATTTCCAGAAATACTTGCTTGCCATTTGTCTCAAAACAGAAAACCATAAAAAGTATTTCTAAAATTTTAGAGTACCTAACTCAAAGCCTTGCCCGGGGTGAGCCTGCCTTCCAGTTTATGCTGGTTGTCCTGCCATAGTTATTAAGTGCCCCCCGTTCTCAGAAGCGTAGAGGAGGAACCAGCACCCTCGTATTCCTGAATGAGAGTGGTTAGGACTCATTTCATTAAAGTCTATCGTCTCCAAAATCAGCTCCAGATGAAAGGAAGAGCTCTCCAGCAGGAAAAAGACACAGGACAACGGTAACTCCCATAAGTGGCACCAGGCTGCTTTGGCCTTGACCTTGAGAGTCGTGAGGGGTGTGCCATCATCCAGGACACAAATGACAAGGTCAGCCTCTAACAACCCAAAAGCTGACACGCCGTCTGGGCCGCTCCCAGGCACCCCTGGTGTCAGCTGCCTGTGCCAAAGGAATCGGGGCACAAGACCAGCTCAGAAAGAGCTCGGTGACCCTGGACAGGTCAACAATGCCTGGTGCCAGCCGTGTCACGGCATCTCTCGGGGCCGTGGAAAGGACCCGTGCCACCAAGACGCACAGGCAGGAAAGATTTTTTTAAGTTGAAGACAGCATTTTATTTATTTCGTCACTCAACTTTTATTTATTTTTCCTGGACCCTGGCTTGTCAGATACGCACTTTGATTTGCTTTTCCAATAGAAACATCAGGTTTGAGCCAATCACATGTATGACTGTCACGGGTATTTCTTTGCACACGCATACATGTGTGCACACACAAGTGGATGCACACACCCCGATTCTGGAGGAGGCTGCAAGGTGACAGCCCCACCCGGGAGCCAGATTCCTCCGTCTCCTGCGCTGGGACCAGGGCAGGCTCCTCACCCTCTCTGTGGTCGCTTTCCTCTGCCCAAACCAGGGACAATGCGCAACCTCAGAGGACGAGGCCGAGTCACTGTGTGGAGAGCGCGAAGGACTTACTGCAGCAGAGCTAAGGGGTACAACTTCCCACCGGCAGGTGTCTGGCTCCGGTGTGGCCTCTAACTGTCTACCCGCTGGGATATTGAACAAGCAGAACAGACCCGGACCAGTGGGGTCAAGACCACCCCCTTTGTTCTCCCCACGCACGGCCGGCTCGCCAGCACAACTCCTCACTAACGCTGGGTTCCTGCGTGCAGCCAAGAGGCCCCGGGCCCCCACGGCGAGGCCCCCACATACCGTGGACACCGGAGCAGGCCTGCTTCAGCATGGGCTTGTCCATCTTCTTGGCGTAAAAGGCTGCGTACCACACCCGCAGCTCGGTGCCAGGGGGGATGTCCCGAGAGGTGGTGAAGTATACGTCGCTGCCGTGCTGGTAGGCCGTCAGGTTCTGGTGCTCGGGCTCCACCGCCGGCCGCACCAGCATCATCCAGTTGCAATCGTCCTCGTTGGAGGTGTCAAAGCACACGGGGTGCCCATCCTTCTGGAACACCTGAGGGGAGCACGCCCGCCCGGGGCCGGGCCGAGGAGCATCCTGTTACCCACCAGTCTGTGTGTCAGCGTGTGTGTGTGTGTGGGGGGGGGGGGGGCTAAGCAGTCTAGACGGTTCTACTGTGGAGGACACATGAAGCTCTGTACTGGTCCTGCTTAGGGGTTTACAGTAGCTACGAGGGTCTTACACAGGTCAGGCTGGTCATGGGCAATAGACCGCAGTGGACATAGTGAAAGATCCAGGTGTCATAGGGAGACCGAGTTCTACGCCTGGCCCAGGTGGGGACTGGAACATCAGAGCTCCACACCTGGTCCAGGCGCCACAGGGACACTAGAGTTCTATGCACGGCCCAGCTGGAAATGGGAACACCTGATGTTGAGCTGTGGTCTAGGTGGGGACCTGGGTAGTTCTATTAGTGGCCCAGGTGGCACAGGGAAACCCGAGGTACACTCCTAGGCCAAGGGCGTACTGAGTATAACCTGAGGTACACTCCTAGGCCAAGGGCGTACTGAATATAACCTGAGGTCCACTCCTAGGCCAAGGGCGTACTGAGTATAACCTGAGGTCCACTCCTAGGCCAAGGGCGTACTGAGTATAACCTGAGGTCCACTCCTAGGCCGAGGGCGTACTGAGTATAACCCGAGGTCCACTCCTAGGCCGAGGGCGTACTGAGTATAACCTGAGGTACACTCCTAGGCCAAGGGCGTACTGAGTATAACCCGAGGTACACTCCTAGGCCAAGGGCGTACTGAGTATAACCTGAGGTCCACTCCTAGGCCGAGGGCGTACTGAGTATAACCTGAGGTCCACTCCTAGGCCAAGGGCGTACTGAGTATAACCTGAGGTCCACTCCTAGGCCGAGGGTGTACTGAGTAAAACCCGAGGTACACTCCTAGGCCAAGGGCGTACTGAGTATAACCCGAGGTACACTCCTAGGCCGAGGGCGTACTGAGTATAACCTGAGGTACACTCCTAGGCCGAGGGTGTACTGAGTAAAACCCGAGGTACACTCCTAGGCCAAGGGCGTACTGAGTATAACCCGAGGTCCACTCCTAGGCCAAGGGCGTACTGAGTATAACCCGAGGTACACTCCTAGGCCAAGGGCGTACTGAGTATAACCTGAGGTACACTCCTAGGCCAAGGGTGTACTGAGTATAACCTGAGGTACACTCCTAGGCCGAGGGCGTACTGAGTATAACCTGAGGTACACTCCTAGGCCAAGGGCGTACTGAGTATAACCTGAGGTCCACTCCTAGGCCAAGAGTTACCAAGAGACCCGAGGTCTCTCATGCCCGAGCTGGGAAGCGGCACGTCTGAGGTCTACTCGAGGCCTCCTCCTGGAGTGGGCAGAGAACACCTGAGTCCTTCTTTTGGTCCAGGTAGCATCAGGACACCCGAGTTCCATTCCTTGTTCAAGTGTCATCGGAACAGCTAAGTTCCATTCCTAGCACACAGGTCATTGAACTCTGTGCCTTGTCCAGGCATCATCGGGACCCCCGAGTTCTAAATATGACCTCGTTGGGAATTAGAATGCCTGAGCTCTACGCCTGGCCCAGGAGGGAACTGGGACACCTGCGCTCTACACTTGGTTCAGGTGTCGTTGGGACACCTGAGTTCTACCCACGGCCCAGTTAGGAACTGGGATGCTGGAGTCGTACTCCTGGCCCAGATGTCACTGGGATATCTGAGCTCTGTACCTGGTCCAGGTGCCGCCGACTCACCTGAGTTGTGTGCATGGCTCAGTGGGAAGGGGGACACCTGAATTCTATACCCGGTCCAGGTGTGACTGGGACACCTGAGTCCCACACGTGGCCTAGGTGGGAACAGGATGCTAGGCTGTACTCATGGTCCGATGGGCATTGGGACACGTGAGCTCTCCTGGCTCTATCATGGGGGCTCAGCGACCTTAGCCAAGTCCCTCGGTCCTCACAGGGTGCGCCCTCAGCTGCAAATCAGCACTGTTCATTGTGCGTTAAAGGCAGGCAGAGAGCAGGCGGAGAGACTTGAATATTCTGAAATTCAAAGTAACCACACAAGTACAGGGGTTCCTGTCCCCTATTTCCTGACGCCTGTGCCTTCCTCCCTGGAGGAAGGAGTCTCTCCCCTCTCCTGAGCGTTCCCTGTAGGGGCTGGAGGCCCCCCTGAGGATGAAGCCCTCGGACACTAGAGGGGAGGGCAGAAGGGCCACCAGGTGCCCCGTGACCCCACCTGGTGTGTGGAGTGCGCTCCCAGTGGGCCTGCCCTCCCTCCGGTGGCATAAAGCGCTCCAGGCACACAGGTGCCGACGCTGAGCCCGTACTGAGAACAGCTCGTGCCAGACACAGACCTTCAGAAGGGAGTCACTGAAAGAAACCAAGACGGGCACAAAGGACTTGTTCAAAGGGGCTTGGCCCGCGGAGACTGTGTATCGTGTGGCTCGGGTCCCCTGAAGGACAGCAGCCAATAGCCTCCTTTCTCTCCTTTCTCTCTTTTCTTGTGAACATCAGGTGCCTTTCCTTTTCCCCACTGTGCTGAAGTCTGCCTTGTAAGGTCTATTTTCCAAGCCCCACACCTGAGGCTATCTACTTCATCTCTGTCCCTAAACGTGGATCTCTGCTAAGGGTCCGTGAGGAACGTCCCCTCTGTGGTTACGTGCTGCCCCCAGCACCCTGCTCCTCCCGTCTAGTGCACAGGCTTGCTGGGGGCTGTGGCCATGCTGGGCCCAGGGACAGAGCCATGAGCAGCGCGCGGGTCCCCGGCCTCCCGGAGCTCCCACGGGTCTTACTCTCCGTTGCTAAGCGCCCCCTGCTACTTCCGTTTTGTTTTCTCACTTTCACATAAAAGCTGTCCTATCCTAGTGACGGGCTTTTGAGAGCTGCCAAGCTTTGTACCAGTGTCTCTTCGCTGCCTCAACAAGACACCTTCCTTCAGAAAGAGCTTGGCAAGTACATGCGCTCGCACCAGTGTGACAGTGACTAGTCCGACACTCCACTGTGACAAGTGGCAGAACTGTCACCTCCTACGGCTGCAGCGTCCACCTGGGCCGGAACAGAAGCGGCGGCAGCTTTTGGGGCACCTCCTGCAGACATTTCAAACACACTCTCTTCAGTGTTTCTGAAGTTGAAATTGACAGGAAGCAGCCTTTTGTTGGAAATGGCAGAACGTCTCCAGGACATCTGTGAGCCACTGGCACTCGGTGGCTATGCTGCCCCCTCGCACGGAGGACGGTCATAAAGCACGGGCTCCCCAGCGCCGTGGGCACAGCCCTTACCTTCAGCGGGAACGCGGATTCCTTCTCCCACTTGGCGACTCTCCTCGACTCAAAGGGACCGAACTGCGTTCGCTTGACGAGCTGCGTTACAGCAAACACGCCTTCGGCTCCATCTTCTAGTCGTCTGATTTCCAAGTTGGAAGGAAGGGAGGACCTAGACATGGAACAAAATAAGTCCTTGTGCCGGCCAGTGTGGCTCAGTGGTTGAGCACTGACCTGTGAACCAGGAGGTCACAGTTCGATTCCTGGTGAGGGCACATGCCCAGCTTACGGGTTCAATCCCCAGTGTGGAGCGTGCAGGAGGCAGCCCATCAATGCTTCTCTCTCATCATTAATGTTTCTATCTCTCTCTCCCTCTCTCTTCCTCTCTGAAAATCAATAAAAATGTATTTAAAAAACACACAAAATAAACCGAGTCCCTGAGCGCCATCGGCTGGGGCAGCCACTCACACCAGGACATAGACGGTTACGAGAGATGAAAAGCTGGCTCTCACGGACCACCCAGGGCACACGATGGAGGGCCACTTACTAAAGGACAGGTACAATCCCCGTCCGCCAGAGACAGAGCCAACACTCAGGTGCTCCGGGTGTGGGGCGTGACGGGCCAACAGGGATGGCGCAGACGGCTCTCACTAGCGAAGCACAGAGTCCAGGGAGAGAGGACTACGGCAGCTTCGGGACGAAGTGCCACGTGGAAAGTCCACGAGGAAGACAGAAAGAGCCACGCATTCCAAAGGCCAGAGGAGGCTTCCGGCTGGGCTGAACCGCCGGTTTCCTGGAGGGTGCGGGCTCTCTAAGGAAACCAGGAGAAGGTCAAGGGGTGCTGGAGGAGAGGGCATGTGGGCTGGGACTCCAGCACCAGCCACAGCATCAGCGAGCGGGAGGAACCCAAGGACGGAGGGTCCCGCTGCGGGACAGACAGCTCCCGGTGGCGTTTTGTGGGCACAGACAGCCGCTGGAGGTGGGGGGGGGGGGCGCTGATCCAATCTCTACTTTAGGCAAAAATGTTAGTCTCTTTGTTTTGAGAAGGTAACTCACAGTGAGGAAAAGAAAATAAACAAAGAGCCTGGAAAACCAGTTGGGAGGCTTCCAGAAACAGCACCGATAAGACGAGGACAGTGCCTCCCTGTGCCGCACCGGACCGTGTACAGTGAGCACAGTGATCTCACAGGCACTGCTGTTCTGTTCTAGCTACAGATGAGGCAACGGAGGTGCAGAGACAAGGCCTCATCCAAGTTCCAAGAGCTACCGCGTGTCACTCAGCCCTTGCTCCGCCCCCAGTGACACGGCCCCCACAGGGACACATGGCACGGCAGGGCCACCGAGCCGCCTGACTAGATCTGCAGATGCTTTTCCAGAAGCTGCCATGGCTCTGCCTTGCTACCTGCACTCACTACTGCCTCTACCCCACCCCACCTTGCCCACAGTGGGCTCCTGACGGTAGGATTCGGGCCACATGGAAACTGTGCTAAGAGACCTACAACTTGGCCGTCGCTCCTCAACCCATAAACCAACCCAAACAATCCATTCTTCCATGGCCTGTCTGGGTCTCAGTGTGGCTGCTCAGAACCATGAACGAGACACAGACATTCCCTCTGAAGCTTGACACACGTCTCGGCTCCTCCTGGCAGCTCACCACTCATTCACAGGGGGATGGAAATCACAGGTGCTCCTGGGAGCTGAGGACAGTCCTTCTCACTACAAGTCAGTCCCCGCCTTCGTGCAGATGTGAGGCCGCCAGGCCCTCCCCGCACCCAGGCCCTCCCCGCACCCAGGCCCTCCCCACAGCCAGGCCCTCCCCGCACCCAGGCCCTCCCCTCAACCAGGCCCTCCCCGCACCCAGGCCCTCCCCTCAGCCAGGCCCTCCCCACACCCAGGCCCTCCCCTCAGCCAGGCCCTCCCCACACCCAGGCCCTCCACTCAGCCAGGCCCTCCCCACAGCCAGGCCCTCCCCTCAGCCAGGCCCTCCCCGCACCCAGGCCCTCCCCTCAGCCAGGCCCTCCCCACAGCCAGGCCCTCCCCACAGCCAGGCCCTCCCCTCAGCCAGGCCCTCCCCGCACCCAGGCCCTCCCCTCAGCCAGGCCCTCCCCTCAGCCAGGCCCTCCCCACAGCCAGGCCCTCCCCTCAGCCAGGCCCTCCCCGCACCCAGGCCCTCCCCTCAGCCAGGCCCTCCCCTCAGCCAGGCCCTCCCCACAGCCAGGCCCTCCCCGCAGCCAGGCCCTCTCCGCACCCAGGCCCTCCCCGCACCCAGGCCCTCCCCACAGCCAGGCCCTCCCCACAGCCAGGCCCTCCCCACAGCCAGGCCCCCCTGCACCCAGGCCCTCCCCTCAGCCAGGCCCTCCCTGCACCCAGGCCCTCCCCTCAGCCAGGCCCTCCCCACAGCCAGGCCCTCCCCGCACCCAGTCCCTCCCCGCACCCAGGCCCTCCCCTCACCCAGGCCCTCCCCACAGCCAGGCCCTCCCCGCACCCAGGCCCTCCCCGCACCCAGGCCCTCCCCGCAGCCAGGCCCTCCCCTCAGCCAGGCCCTCCCCTCAGCCAGGCCCTCCCCTCAGCCAGGCCCTCCCCACAGCCAGGCCCTCCCCGCAGTTGACATGCAGACAGCCCTGACAGGCAGCACTGTAAACACAGTCCGAGGCACTCACTCACCTGGCCCTGCTTAGCACAAAGGAGTCTTTGACCATGACCACCGGGCCCAGCTCAGGACATTCGGAGTCGTGGTACTGGCTGCAGTCCTCACACCCTGCAAACAGACAGCCAGCATCACCCGGAGGACATTGCTCAGCTCCACGCCCGATGGGGGTGACCGAAGAGCTCCCCACAAACAAAACAGTGCAAACACAGGACGTGCCCAAGGAGAAGGCTCAGCTCAATGGCACACGAGTCCCCTCTGTGGTGACAAGGAATGACAATAAACGGAAAGTCACCCATTTCACCTGTTTGCCATAAATCTACCGCATCCTAAGTCCCTTTCTATGCCCTTGGATTACTTGGCTGCACCAACCGCCGCGCCCTGCGACGTGCGCTTTGCTGGGAGTTTGAGAAAGATGAGCCTGTTAGAGCTACACCCGGCAACACGTTGTTCATGTAATAAATCGTGCTTTTTAAAGCAAGTAAAGTCATCTCAACTGAAAAAGAAACAGCTCTTCTGTCTTATAAAGACAAAATGTGGACGTGGCTTTGCCCAGACAGCCGGCACCACGTCAGCCACACCGGAGCACAGGCCACTCACAGATGAACATGATCTCCTCGCTGCCATCCTCAGCCATCGCCGACACCTGTCAGGGCACGAGAGTGAGAGAGAGCATTGTTAACGGTGGGCTTCTGGCTAAAGGCCTCCTCGCTCCTGGGCTTTAAGGCACATGTGGGGGTTGGGGGTTCCCTTTATGGTGAGATGGGGCTGGAGCCTTGAAATGTGTTCTCACCCCAAATAATGTTGTTTTTAATAAAAGCATTTGAGTTGAAAGGCCTCTATGAGGAAGTCTTCATGAATTCACACTTCCATCTTTTTATATTAGCCGTGTTTCCATTGGTAAAGTAAATACATCATCATTTTTTAAAAGCCACTTTTCACACTGTCACTTTTTTCCCTTCCTCACTGGACTGTGACTTCCCCCAGGGCAATCTGAACCCCAGGGAGCACTCGGTTCTCCTGGGACTAAAGCAACCGTGACCTCGTGCATAAGGAGGGGCGCCCCTGCTCTCCACAAAACCTGTCAGATCCGGTCACTTCTGTTCCCTAGTCATCCTCCAGGTACAGCTCAAGAGTGACCGGCACAGAGGCAGCTGGGCTCAGACCCCCCACATATTTCAGGGTGACCTGCACGTGTTAATTCCAGAGCCCGATTCCTGACCGAGAAAATGGAAACGGAAAGGCTCACCTCGTGCAGCTGTGGGGAAGCATGAAGTGCGGTACACCTGCACCAACAATGCCACTCAACGGTGACGCCCTTCTCTCCCATGCCCTTTATCCCGGGTAAGCCAACCCGGCGCCCTCTTCCTGCATCCTCCTTGTCGCCCGAGCCCCGCTGCTGTGTACCCCTTATGGGAAAGGGTGCAGCCTGGCACTTCCTGAAAGCTACTCCACAAGCCGCCCCCCTCCCCGGGAGCTTGAAGAATGAAACGCAGACAATGCAAAGTCCAAAGGAAAACTCGGATCTGCCGAACACGCGTTTCCGTCGGCAGAGAACAGAACTTCACTGCGGCCGAGGGCATGAACAAGGAGACAAGGCAGGGAGATGGGACTGCCCATTCGCCCTAAAATGCCAACGAAATAACCAGGGTGTGTTTCTCCCAGCAGTCTCCACTTCCTCCCTGGGCCACGCCCCACCTTCTCCCCCTGGAAGGTGGCTCCTCCTGCTCTATCTACCCTGGCTGGCCCCCATTTTCCACACTGCACAGGGGTTCTTCTAGCACAGGGGTCGGCAAACTCATTAGTCAACAGAGCCAAATAGCAACAGTACGACAATTGAAATTTCTTTGGAGAGCCAAATTTTTTAAACTAAAACTTCTTCTAACGCCACTTCTTCAAAATAGACTCGCCCAGGCCGTGGTATTTTGTGGAAGAGCCACACGTGGCTCGCGAGCCGCAGTTTGCCGACCACGGTTCTAGAACATGAGCCCAATCGTGTCACTTGCCAACCCAAAGCTTAACGGCTTCCCGCTGTTCCTGGGACCAAACCCAAACCCCCAGCCTCCTGTGCCCACCTCCCCCTCACTGGCCCTCTCGGCCACCACGGCCTTGTTTTATTTAGTTCCCAGCTCCTTCCTGCCTCCAGGCCTCCCACACGCTGCCCCCTGTGCCTGGACCTCTCCCCATCGCTGCCGCTGGCTGCTGCCTACTCATTCTTCTTGTCTTCGTGTAATTGTCACTTCTTCGGGGAGTGTTTTCTGATCCCAGTTAGGGCCCTTGTAACACTTCCTGAAAGCGTCCTGCAAGTTCCCTTCACCAGTTTTCACCGCTGGGATCATCAGTGTGTGTGCTGCTTATCTAGTGACTCTCCCCTCCCTGGACCTGGAGGGCCACGAGGCGGGAACCAGCAGCACCGCTCAGCACCTGCGTGGCCAGGCCCAGGGCGGAGTGCTAGCGGACTGGCCGCCTCTCTGCACGCCAGCCCTCCCGCGCTCTGTACACGGCCCTCCGCGTACAGCAGGGAACACCCGCGCTCTGTACACGGCCCTCCGCATACAGCAGGGCCCTCCCGCGCTCTGTACACGGCCCTCCGCGTACAGCAGGGCCCTCCCGCGCTCTGTACACGCCCCTCCGCGTACAGCAGGGCCCTCCCGCGCTCTGTACACGCCCCTCCGCGTACAGCAGGGCCCTCCCGCGCTCTGTACACGCCCCTCCGCGTACAGCAGGGCCCTCCCGCGCTCTGTACACGCCCCTCCGCGTACAGCAGGGCCCTCCCGCGCTCTGTACACGACCCTCTGCGTACAGCAGGGCCCACATAGCTGGTGACTGGACCGCCAGATAACCAAGAGCTGGTCGAAAAGTTTCAAATACTTCATTTGTACAATGTATGCCACGAAGTTAAAAGTTTGGTTAGATTAGCAGTGAGATCTGGAAATTTTACTCATTTCAAGTAAAAAGTGATCGTAACTGCTTAGATCACTCTCTCGGTATTTACAGAGCACCTCCTGGTACCACCCATGGCCCAGGCCTCGGAGGCCCCAGTTTGCTCCTGCCCCGAGCAGGCCAGGCCTGGAGTGAGGTGTTTCTCCTTTGTGGCCTCCGGGGCGAGGGGGGCTGCATCGGCCCGTGCTCGCCTTCACTGCCGTGGACACTAAGGTTACTTAAGGGTTTCCAGCTACACACACTGGGAAGACAGTTTAAACAGAAAACCTGTGCTAGTCAACACATCTTGCAAAGCAATGACGCTCTTACAGGAAGGGCAGCCTTTCGGGCAAGTGCGCCCCGGAGAACATTTTATCAGCTCTAATAAGACAGCGCTCCTCGCCCAGGCACTTCCGGGACACCCACCAACACCAGGCTGCGCTAAAGCACTGCTTTACCTGGGGCAGCAGAACAAGTGTGCGCCTCCCCTCCCACGGCCCGCTGCAGGGCAAGGGGCGGTCTGGGCCTCTGGGAGGACACAGGGGGGCTGCTGGGAGGACCCAGATTTGGCCAAACAAACGTGTCTTCATCTTCTGCCTCCAGGTTCCACACAGTGGCGACCTGCACGGGGCGGAGGAGCTGCCTGAGCATCAGGCCCGTGCCATCCCTCCAGGGATGGCTGTGCTCCAGGGGCGCGGGAGCCGTGGCGCCAGACCCAAACCTCAGGTGGGCAGTTCCTCTCCAGGCTGAGAAGTCCACCGTGCAGGACTGAGATGGGAGAGGCCCCACCGCCACCTGCAGCGTGAAAAGCCCAGAAATCTCATAAGACTACTGAGCGCTTTGCACACACTTTCGGTAAAAACACGGTGTTTTTCCAGGACACCAGCTACGAGGAGTTCTAAAGCCTGCACTCACCCAGCAGTGACCTGAGAATCCGAGGAACAACCCTTTATTCCAGCGCAGACCCTCGCACCCAGGCCCCGGCAGACAGGGCTGTGCCAGGGTCCCGGGAGGGCGAAGGAAGCCCAGGCTCGCTCGACGGCAGAATGTGCACAGGCCATTTACGTTCATTTATGCTGCAGCGTGTGCCAGAACGTCCTTCCTTTTTTTAAAAAATATATTTTATTGATTTTTTTACAGAGAGGAAGTGAGAGGGAGAGAGAGTTAGAAACATTGATGAGAGAGAAACATCGATCAGCTGCCTCCTGCACACCTCCTACTGGGGATGTGCCCACAACCAAGGTACATGCCCTTGACCGGAATCGAACCTGGGACCTTTCAGTCTGCAGGCCGACACTCTATCTATGCACTGAGCCAAACGGGTTAGGGCCGTCCTTCCTTTTTAAGGCTGAATCACATTCCCTTGTCGGGATGGAGACACTGTTTATCTGTCCCCTGTGGCTGGCCACTTGGATTGCTGCCGTGGTCTTACTCCGGTGAGTAACTGCTGCTGGGTACAGGCGTGCACGCACACCTCTGTGAGAGCCTGCCTTCAGCGCGTTGGGGTGTATCCTCAGAAGCGGGATTGCGGTCATATGGCAGCTCTACGTTTAACTTTCGGAGGACCCTCCATGCTGTCTTCCCTGCGGCTTCACCTCTCCATCCCCACCAACAGCGCGCTGGAGTCCCAGTTTCTCCACCTCCTCTCCGCACCTGTTCGTTTCTGATTTTTTAAAAAGTAGTAGCCATCTTAATGGATGTGAGGTGGTAACAGATTACTTTTTAATGTGATCTACAGAGGCTGGGCTTTAGAAAAAGTAATCAGCTTTGAGACGTTGGAAAATGAAAACTTCCAATTTTAAAACACAGGTAGCTAAAAGTAAGTACAGAAACCAGTATTTTCCAGGAGGCTGCTGTGTGTGCGACACGAAGATCCTTTCATTTGTTGGCCTGGCGGGGACGTCCCAGGCCATCCCTGCCCACTTACATGACACAGGGAGGGGCAAGAGGGCTGCATCCGGGGCATGCACTACCGGCCTGGCTGACTTACCAGAGCCTTTTCAGGGTGCAAAGCAGCACTCCCCGAGAGAAGGACAAGGTGAGCCGCACAGGGAAGATTAGCTTGGCTGTTATTAAGTTTTGAAATATTACAGATTCACAGGAAGTTTCAAAAATAGCACAGAGAGGTCCCAGGTGCCTTTCACTCCGTTTTTCCCAAGGCTTGTATCTTACATAACGATGTATATAATATAAAAACGCTTACATAACGCCAGCACCAAGAACAGGTCGCTATCAAAACCAGGAAAACTGGCCTTGGCACAGCGCGTGTGCACCTACTTCCGTGTCATTTTATCACAGGTGCAGGCTCATGCGGCCAGCACTGCCATCAAGATTCAGGACTGTCCTGCTGGGAGGACCTCGATCGGTGGCGCCTTTAGTCACCTCCTGTTCCCCGCCACCCCTCACTCCGTCGGTCATGTTTCATTTCAGGAATGCCACATAAATGGACCCCTACAGTGTGTGACCTTTGGAAACTAGTTTTTTGTGTTTTTTTAACTCAGCATAACGCCCTCAGACCCATGTAGGTTGATGCGTGTCTGAAGAGTTCATTCCTTTTTATTGCTGTATAATATTCCATGACACGGCCGAACCACTCACCCACTGAAGACACAGGGTTTCCCCCCGTTTCTGTCTACTATAAATAAAGCCTCTATAAACAACTGTGCATAAGGTTTCCTGTGGACATAAGTGGTCATTCCTCTGGGATAAATGCCCACGAATGCATCTCTGGCCACGTATTAAGTGGGTATTGGTAAAATGGAAGGCAGCAGGAAACAAGGAAGACTAATAGGAGATGAGCTGATTCCATAAAAAAAACCACAGGAACGAGTCTACAGGACATTGTGGTTGTCACTCATTCATAGGGTCCCCAGGAGTCAGAGCCGCGTCAATGCCACATAATACACACATGTTAAGTGGATGTTTCGTTTTGTGTTTTTTTAAATGTGTTTTGTTTGATTTCAGAGAGAGGAAGGGAGAGGGAGAGAGAGAAACATCAATGATGAGAGAATCATCGATCGGCTGCCTCTTGCACGCCCCCTACTGGCGATTGAGCCTGCAACCTGGGCATGTGCCCTGACCAGGAATCAAACTGTGTCCCCCTAGTTCAGGGGTCCTCAAAGTTTTTAAACAGGGGCCAGTTCACTGTCCCTCAGACCGTTGGAGGGCCGGACTATAGTTTAAAAAAAAAACTATGAACAAATTCCTATGCGCACTGCGGGCCCAGGACGCATTGGCTGCTAAGCAGGACAGGCAGCGGCACCCGGCGGGCTGGATAAATGTCCTTGGCGGGCCGCATGTGGCCCACGGGCCGTAGTTTGAGGACCCCCTGCCCTAGATCATGGGTCAATGCTCAACCACTGAGCCACACTGGCTGGGCTGGATGTTTAGTTTTTAAGATCCAGTTTCTCCCCCTCCTCACCAGCATTTGGTTCACAGTTTTCATCCTGGCCATTCTCACAGAGGTATAGTGGTCTCTTGCTGTGGTTTTAGTCTGCATTTCCTTCCCTAATGGCTAATGAGATTAAACACCCTCTCAATGTGCTACCATTTGTAAACCATCTTCAGTAAAATGTCTCTTCTTGTCTCTTGTCCATGTTCCAGTTGGACTGCCTGCGTTTTTGATTGCTGTGTTTTCAAATTCCTTCTGCATCTAGATCCTTTGTCGGATATGTGGTTTGCAAATATTTTCTCCCTGGTGCGGCTTGTCTTTTCATCCTCTTCACAATTTTGATGAAATCCAACTTACCAGGTTTTCCATTTTGGATTGTGCTTTTGGTGCCACATCTAAGACCTCTGCACTAGGCTCTCAGTCCCAACGGTTTTCTCCTATATTTCTTAGAAAAGGCTTACCTTTTTGTATTTTACATGTAAGTCTAATGTCCAATTTGATCTAATGTTTGTATAAGATGTGAGGTTACAGTCCAAGTTCATTTTTATGCTTAGAAATGTCCAATTGCGTCAGCACCACTGAATCGCTTTTGCACCTTTGTCCGAAACCAGATGGCCGCCTTTGCGTGGGTCTACTTCCGGGCCCCCCTTTCTGTTCTGTTGATTTCTGTGTCTGTCCTTGCGCCAACACCACTCTTGGCAGAGATCGGTCAGTGCAGTCTTGATTGCCATCACTTTACAGGAAGTCTTATAATTGCGTAGACTGGTTCCCCTGCTTTTTGAAAATCCTTTCAGCCACTCTGGCTCCTTGCCCTTCCATATAAATTTTAGAACAATCTTGTCTACAAAAATTCTTGCCAGGATTCACATATGTAATTTTGGTAACATTTCATTTAACAGAACATATCCCAAATATTATCATTTCAACGTGTAATTCACATTAAAACTCATTTGTAATTTCCTCATACTACGTCTTGAAAGTCCAGGCTGTGTTTTATACTTCGAGCCCCTCCTAATCCGATCAGCCACATTTCAAGTGCTCAGGATACTTTTTTAATCAACACAGACATGTCCACTGGATGCATGCCCTCATGACAATATTAAAAGCATTAAAGAAAAAAATAATGAAGGAAAAACACACACAAAAAAAGAGTGATTGTCACTAACGTGCTGCAGAACTGTTCTGAAAGATGGTCTGTGAGGGCCAAGTGGGGGAAGTAGGTGGGTAGAGATGAATTTTGTGACCAATAAATTTGTGACACACTGCAATTCCCATTCTGGAGTTTTGACACATAATGGCACATTAAAGGCCCTGAGAAGTCCTGCAATGAAAATCTGCGGCAATGTGTTTAGCCCAGCAGTTCCTGAATTTACCTGGGCCGAGACACACCTGCACACAGGATTCACATGCTAGAACCACGGCCCGAGCACAGGCTTTGGGTCGCCAGTACAAGGGAAGGGGCTGGTCCCGTTGTGATAGGGAGTGAGCTTGACTCAGCCATTTACTAGATGTGAAACCTCAGGTTCCTTATTTCCCCTCCATGGGCCTCAGTTTCCTCATCTATACAAGGAGACGGTTAGAATATCTACTCTGAGCCCCTTTCCAGCCTGGAGAGGTAAGTTTTTAATTCTAGTTCATTGTTACCTCATATAATGGTGGTTCTCAAAGATTTCCATCCCACAGTCCTCTATCCCCATCATTACTGTGCTACGTATGTATTGTCAAAAGCCAGCTTTCAATAAAGAAACGGCATATACAGCAGTCACTCCTCACCGCTTATTAACCAACAAAGCTCAAACTGATGCTGTAAACTAACGTGACTTCCCTTTCTTTTTAATCTTATTTCACAGTATCCATGATGACTTGCTCCATTGAAGGCCCTGCCCCAGGAGTTTATATTTCTGTTTTTTTCTCATCCTCCACTACATCCCCTCCACTGGCACAACTGCCTTGTCTCATGTGGGTCCTCTCTGTCTGTCTGTGGCTGCAATAGCCATTATTAAAGCCCCCCAGCTGTCACTGTTTATGCCCCAGCCTTTCTCTCCTGCCACAGTGAGCCCACCGTGAGTGCAGAATCGGAGTCTGGCGCGGCTGGGCCCGGCCTCAGGCTTGGTGACTAATTACCAGAGCCACCTTAACTGACCCACCGGCTCCCAATCCAGGATGGAGGGTAGATGTGGGAAGCAGAGAATGCCCCTGTGAGTAATCCTACCAGGACGGAAATGGAACAGTGGGCCTCTGCCGCTACCACACACCCCCCGCCAGCAGCTGCCTAACTTCAGGAAGCTTTCAGCTCCCCAACAGCTGCTGTGCCCGGACATGGGAATCGGGAGCAGGACGGGCACCTGAATGACATGGCACTTACCTACATGGTCCAAACCAGCCCCTGGCCTACTGAAGCCACCGCTCAGGGCAAGGTTCTTCAATGGACAGAGCAGTGGCTCTTTCCTTCCCCCGGCTTCCGTCCGCTCCCATCTAAGATCGTTTTTATTCTAACAATGTGAATGGGGGTAAAGCATGTGCATAGCCTTAGAGGCCATAAAGCGCCCCTCCCCCCTCCCTTCTTCCCATCCGTTCCCAGGTCGACTCTCTCCAGTCCTTGGGTTTTTCTGCTACATCTACTTCCATATCTCGAAATAACAGGCTTCTACTGAGGGCCCCTACCTTCTCCACTTGGGGTGTTGCATTTTTAATTCTTATTATTGTAGAGAAGAGTTCACTTTCTTACATGCTCTCCCTTCCCCTCACTCCCCAATATAATTCTAGTTAAATTAGTGCATGTAATATGATGACTCTGAAAATATTATTGAGGGCTCAATATACTGCCCTATAGGAAACGCTAAAGTTCCTTATTAGTACAACCTTCTAGGGGTAATTGATTTATTTCTTACATTTGCTTAGTTCTTGTTTGAATGGGATTTTGTCACCACAGAGTGTAGATTTAATGTTGTTTTCCCTTCACCATCATTCGGAGTTCTTTCTTCTCTTGGTATAAATGGAGCCCATTTCTTGAGGCCTCTTGCTTCCATTTTCTTGGTTTAGGCCTTTGATCTGGGAGCACATTTTCCTGGAGTTTCCTTAGCATGGTGCCTAGGAGGTAAATCTTTTATGAGGACTGACCACGTCTGCAAATGTCTTTATTCTAATCCCACATGACGGCTGGTTTGCTTGGGCATATGGTGGTTTTTACACAGAACCAGGAAAGCAGGACTCCATCGTCCTTCAACTTCCAGTGTTACAGCTGAGAAGTCTGATGTCTTTCTAGCCAGCAACCTTTTGTATGCGACTTCCAAACCCCTGAATCTTTTAGAGTTTTTATTTTAGCTGCAGTGACCTCAAGTTTCATGGCCTATTTTAATGTTGAGCACTGGTTGGCACCCAGGCATTCATGTCTTTTAGCCTGAAAAAAAATTCTTTAAAAAAGATATTTTTATTGATTTCAGAGAGGAAGGGAGAAGGAGAGACAGAAACATCAATGATGATAAAGAATCATTGATTTGCCGCCTCCTACATGCCCCACACTGGGGATCGAGCCTGCAACCCAGGCATGTGCCCTGACTGGGAATCGAACCATGACCTGCTGGTTCAGAGGTTGATGCTCAACCACTGAGCCACGCCAGCCAGGCCTGAAAATTTTATTGTATTATTTCTTTTATTTCTTCTGTTTTTTCTTCCTAAACATCTTAGTTTCATCAAAGACAACATGTACATTCCTGATTTTCATGTCTTGTTCTTTAAGAGGGATTTCTGAGCAAAGAGGGGAGAGAGAGGTCTATACTCTGTCATCTTAAAAATGGAAACTGAGGTAACATTAACTTTATTATGTTGATTAGAGCTTTAATTGGCAGTCATCTTTTTACTTAACAAAAAGAGGGGGTGTGTGAGCACTGATTCTTATTAAATAACTAGAGGCCCAATGCACGAAATTTGTGCACTTGGGGTGGGGAGGCTCACTCAGCCTGGCCTGTGCCCTCTCGCAGTCCAGGAGCCATGAGCGGGCCTAAGCCAGCAGTCGGACATCCTTAGTGCTGCTACGGAGGTGAGAGAGGCTCCCGCCACCATTGCTGCACTCGCCAGCCGTGAGCCTGGCTTCTGGCTGAGCGGCGCTCCCCTGTGGGAGCACACAGACCACCAGAGGGCAGCTCATGTGTTGAGCGTCTGCCCCCCTGGTGGTCAGTGTGCGTCCATAGCGACCGATCATTCTGCCATTCAGTCAATTTGCATATTAGCCTTTTATTATATAGGATAGGCCTTATGTGACAGACACAAAATTTTAAAACTAAGCATCCTGGGAGCTTTGAAAAGGTCCTCCTGCACCCTCGGCCTAAGGATGGGGAGCACTGTAGAGAATGAGAAGTGTCAGGAACCGAGTCCAGAGGAGGCAGATGTGCTGGAGAAAATAGACCCAAGAGGGACATAAGGGATCCAGATAACAGGATCAATTAATAGAACTGAAGTGGCCTGGTGAGAACAAGGGTCACCGTGACCCTCTTGACTAATAAGGTGCTAAAATTATATTTATGTTTTTGGTCACAATAAAAGGCAAACTTACTATAAATAATTAGCATACTTTTTTTTTTTTAACTTACAACAGGCCAAAGACCTTCAGAATTACAAAACACTTGGACTACTCCTTCTCAAAGGCATACTCTTAGTCAGCAGGTACAGTCCCTTCTCCCCAGAGAGGAAGTGAGAAGTGACAGTCCCCTCACAGGAAGCATGATTTAAGGACATTCTACCTCTAAGGGGTTTGCTTCCAGCCCACCAAGGGCAGAAGGCCAGTTAATCAGGGTGTTCTGACGACACTTGCAATATATCAACGCTTGCGGCTGTAAGTTGGAGACACAAACCGTGCTGGACATCAACAAGTCAAATGGAGCCAATAACGTAGGGCACCTCTCAGTAAGGAAAAGGTTATTCACGCCAGCACCCACTCATGCGCCCCCTGAACTCTACCGCCCCATTTCTGTTTTCTTTCATTGCAAAAGTCCTGGGAAGAACTCCCGTGGCTTCCTCACCTCCCATTCTCTCTTCAAAGGAAAAACCACTTCTCCTTGTCACATACCCCTCCACCAGCTCCCGCCCTGGGCAACTTCCCCGTGGGCCTCACCCTTCCCTCTGAAAAACCTGTCTTCTGCGGCCTCCCCGTCTTTTTCT
The DNA here is from genome assembly GCF_963455305.1 of Plecotus auritus. Classification (NCBI taxonomy): domain Eukaryota; kingdom Metazoa; phylum Chordata; class Mammalia; order Chiroptera; family Vespertilionidae; genus Plecotus; species Plecotus auritus. Next base: position 222,600,363 of record NC_137771.1, on the reverse strand, counting down.
TCTTTCCATGCTCTGGGAGCTCCTTCCCAAGCCCTTCTTCATTCCCATCTCCCATCCAAAGCCACTACAGGGGGTAACACGGGCTGGCCCCTGTCCTCTCTCCCTCTGCACCCAGCACCTATCCCATCATCTCTTAAGCCCATGGCCCCAGTCCAGCGATGGCCCTCCCAAGGCCCTGGACCCCACCTGATGCCTGGTTGCTGGCACCACCCAGCATTTTGTTAATATTTCTGCGAAAGTGTTTTTACAAAATGCTATTCCCTGCACGTAAGCTGACAGCTTGAACTGGCATCCTGGGTTCAAACAGCTGCAAGGAATGTAACTTCCAGTATAAGTATTGACTTCTTAAAATAACAGCTTATGTCACTCTTCTAAACACATCCTCTGGGCTCGAAGCACTGCGGTGTGATGCCCACTGCCATCTACTATGAAAACACCAACAAGCTTTTTACTATCGGGAAGCTGAGCACTTCTTTCTCTGTGATCTCCCATCTCCATCACTGCAGACGTTGAACCCAATGTTACATATTCCTGCTCAAGACGACTCTACTGATCACACTACAAATATGCATAGAAAGCTAATTAGTCTTGATTTTGTATGGCCATTAGGGTGTGCTAATTTCTTCTGGATTGAGTTATCGTGGCAATCATTGAGACCCCATTGATCACGACAGAAAACACAGCGTAGACTTCGGTGAACAGCCGCTAACGGAAGCTGTGTTCAGTGAGGCAGGTAGGGCTTTCCCCCACAATCAGTTCACAGATCATGGGCAGATGTTCAACTCTGCCCCGTCTTCATGTTTATAAATGTGAGACAAGTAGGTGGGAATGGAAGAGCTTGATTATGGCAATGGCCCACTGCCACTCACCAGTGACCACCATAAACGCCAACGGTCCCCACTTCCTCTGTCAGCTTGAGGGCGCCTTCCATCTGCCAGAAGTCCGAGGTCTCACCCCACAGTGGGCTCACTCCCCATGCACCTACACACCTGTGGACACCCTGAGATTTCCATGCCCCGGGACCTCGGCTCACACCAAGACTAGGGATGGGGTTGCCGTCTCCTAGACAGTAAGAGGGACCTTTCCTCAGGAAGGTACGGGACCTGGGCCCTGGGCCCTGGGCAAGGGTTAATCCCACCCCAGACGGGCAGTTTGAAGATGCCGCTCATCTGCAGGGCTGATTCCCCCTAATGACCTCCCGCCCCTGCACACCTGTCATATGCACCTCAGTAAATAGCACCTCCTGTCACCCACCACACATTCCCAAACCAAATCAACAGCAAGACCTGCCTCGCTCTAGAACTACATTGTCCTCACTCCTCATTTCCCCGTGTCTAGGGGAATCTTGTGGGGCCTGGATTCCCCATGTGTCAGCTACAGGGTCATCTCTGAAAAGACACGGATTCTGTCCCTCCCCTCCCCAAAGCCCCCCGTGGCATCCCCTTGGCACTCAGGATAAACCCTGGTGGACAGCCAGTGCTGCCGTCCTATGCTTTCTCCCCTGGGCCACACGGGTCTTTCTCATCCTTGGGCACACAAAGCTTGTTCCCACCGCAGGGCCTTTGCACTTGCCATTCATCTGCCTGTGACACCCTCACCCCAGATCTCCACTGAGCCCCTCAAAGCACTGGTCTCCTGCTCAGACCTTTCTAGTCCTGACTGCCCGAGTGCACCCACCCCTACCTATACCACTGCCTCCACCTGCTGGCCTTCCTTCCTGCTCCATGCTCTAACCACTGTCAACCTGACACAGTCTTATTGTTTATTGACTGTATTACCTTCCTCCCTCCAGACCATTAGGTCCACCGAGCAGAACCTCTCTCTTGCTCTCTGTAGTGCCAAGCATGTAATAGGCGCCCATTTAATAAATACTTGTTGAATGAATGGGCAAACGAATGAGCATGCAATCTCATGAACCATGAGGTAAACTGGACAGGGATCACCCACACGTGACACATGTGAAGAGGAAGCTGAGGAAGCATTTAAGTCTCTGCTTACAATCTCAACCTCTGAAGCCACGTGTCCGAGAGGTGCCTTAAATCTGCAAAATGGCAGAGTGTTCTTTTCCTGACCTCTACAAAGGCGGTATCAAAGGAATGGCACACGAGTATGCCCTAGCCCAGTGGTCGGCAAACTCATCAGTCCACAGAGCCAACTATCAACAGTACAACGATTGAAATTTCTTTTGAGAGCCACATTTTTTAAACTTAAACTTCTTCTAACGCCACTTCTTCAAAATAGACTCGCCCAGGCCGTGGTATTTTGTGGAAGAGCCACACTCAAGGGGCCAAAGAGCTGCATGTGGCTCGCGAGCCGTGGTTTGCCGACCACGGCCCTAAGGAATGGACTTCTTTCTCAAATACAATTACTCCAAGAAGAGCTACTAACCCCTATCGCGGTTAATTTTCAATTTATTTGTCTTCTGAAAACAAAACTGTCCCTTTTACTTCCAGAATCAAACATATCATTACATTCCTTGTTGGCAACGTTTCTGCAGAAGTATGAATCAAAGCCATCGAGGGGTAACAGATAAATCTTACTGCCTTTTCCTTTCAAAATCCAAACTATGGTTCTCCTATTTCTTAACCATTCACCACAGGCAGTGATGTCAAGGAATGCAGACAAGCCGAGTGGAGCAGTGAAAATGTGGAGAATGTGGAAATGTCCAGGCTTTGAAACAGAATATGGTGTGGTGTGTGTGGATGGGGTTGGGGGTACCTCACTTACAAAAACCAAGTATCTACATACGTGCACTCTCTAGGCAGAGTTCTCATCCTTGCCTTTTAAGATGTATCTCAAAACCAGTTGTTCATTTTCTTTTCATCCTTAAAAACACCCTCAGGGGCCAAGCTGGGTTCTCCAAAGGTATCAGGTGAGTCGGGATTTTAGGAGAGGGGCTTAAGCAAACGTGGTCTTTGTAGGTTGGCATCTTTTCTTACACACAGGGGTCCACCTGTCTCTGGTCACAATGGTTTCTACCACTTTAATCTGCCCTTGCGAGGGGTGAGGGGAGGGAATAGGCAATTTCTGAGCATTTGGGGGGAAAACATCATCCACTCCATTAAGAGCTTAATAAAGGTAAACACACAATAACTAAACTATCAGGCGGGTCTATATTTCCACGAGTTCTCACTTCTAAAGCGGACCCTCATGAGAACACCTGCCCCCGCATCCGAAGCCGCAGGCCTGGCTCCTCCACCTGTCTGCACCAGGCTGCCCCTTCCCCGCCCAGCCACCCACCCGGAGGCAGGCACCTGTCAACTGTCCACGGATTTGACTCCCTTCCCTCTGCCACCCACGGGGTTACAGAAACAGGATTCAGGGGTCTCTCGGAGGGCGCGAGCGGCCCCGTCGCCCTGACTCCTGCTTCTCTAACCGCGGGGGCGAAGGTCCAGAGACCCTCCCGTGCGCCCCGGGGGCTGTGCCCCGCGTGGAGAAAGTGACATCACGAGGGGGCAGTCGGCGACCCAGGCACCGGGGGCGGGCACGCGGGCCGGGGGCGGAGGAGCCCCCCGCGCCGCGCCCACGGGAGAGCGAGGCCCGTGGCCCGCGCTGGTAGGGACGGTGGGCGCTGGGCGGCGGGCCCGGAGCGCCCCGGCGGCGGGGCGGGCGGCGGGCCACACGCAGGGCGATCCCGGAGCGACTCCGGGAAATCCAGCCGGGTTTTGACTCCGATCGCCCACGGTGCCCGCAGCCGGCGAATGTAACAAAGAACAGTCGGCATGGCGGCTGGACCGGGGCGGCGGCGACGGCGGCCGGGCGGGGCTGGGGCAGCAGGCGGGCGGGCGCGCGGGTGAAGCGGACGCGGGCCGGGCGGGGGCGGCGCGCGCGGGGGTGGCCGGCGGGCGCGGGGCCCCAGGCTTTACCTGCCTTTGGAATGTGCAGAGCGGGATCGGATCCGGACTCCGGGTTGCGATCCGCTCCGGAAACTGCGCAGCACCGGAAGCCGGGGGGCGGCGGCGGGGTGTTCTGGGAGTTGTAGTTCGCTGGCGGGGGGGAGAGGGCGCGGGCGGCGTGGCTCGGGACTGGGTTGCCTGGACGGGGCGGCGTGGACTGGGAGCGGGCGGCGTTGACTGGGGAGAGGGAGCGGACGGCGTAGCTCGGGATCGCGGCGTGGACCGAGGGGCGAACTGCCTGGACGGGGTCGCGTGGACCAGGAGCGGGCGGCATGGACGGAGCGGCGGGCAGTGTGGACCGGGAGCGAAAGGCATGGACTGGGGAGAAGGAGACGGGGTGAGCTGGCTACGTGGATCCGGATCGTCCGGGAGAAGAGGCCGGGTTCCGACTGCCCTGTCCCTGGAGCAGGAAGGAGGTGTCTGGTGGCCACGCGCTACCCCTTCCCACGTGGCGTGGTTCGGCCCCGCAGCCCCAACAGAGAGGCGCACGGACGGCTCGCACAGCCCTCTATTCCGGTGGCTCCGTGGAGCCTAGATTTCTTTTGAGGGCTAGGTGGGAGAAGGGGTCGAATTTTTATTTTTTTTTAAATCGGGCTTGTGGTTTGCTGCCCAATCATCATTTCTGAATTTAGCCGATGGGCTGCTGATTCTTGGCATCTTTCTAGTACGTCAGTCAACTTAAGCGCTTGCCATGCTCCCAACAGGCGCGTAAATTAGAGGCCCAGCATCTGGCTGGCGAGTGGCAGAGCTGGGCACTTGAGGCCAGGTGGGCAGCCTGAGCACTTGAGGCCAGGTGGACTGGGCTGCCCACGTAGCAGGAACGGTCTCCGGTGCACGTCCGGAGCCAAGCTGAGGCTAGACCACTTCCTGGCACCCAGAGTTTCTGCCCCCTTGCCCGCACCAGATTGGTAGCTTGTGCGGCCTCCACCCCCTCCATCAGTTACCGTGTGGAAACAAAATATTAGAAATAGAAGGGAGTAGAGTGTCTTTTCACCTAGTTCTGGCCTTTCCGAGTCAGAGAAGTAAGCTGCCTTGTTCCTTTCTGCCTGGCCAAAACCCCCATTAATAATGTCAAAAAGAGGTGATGAACTGGGGGGAAATTATTTGAAATTGATATCAGCAAGGACTCATTTCCCTCATACATGTAACGTCCTTATGAATCAATAAAACAGTAAGTAACCCAATAGAAAAAAAAAAAAAACAGTCTATGAACAGTTCAGGAGGAAAATACATCCTGGTCAGGGTGGCTCAGTGGTTGAGCACTGACCTATGAACCAGGAGATCATGGTTGGAATCTCTGTCAGGACATGTGCAGGGGTTGCAGGCTGATCCCCTGGAGGGGGGCGTGCCTGAGGCAGCCAATCAATGATTCTCTTTCATCATTGATGTTTCTATCTCCCTCTCTCTTCCTCTCTGAAATCAATAAAAATATATTTTTTAAAAATACAGTGGCTCTTAAAAAAAAAAACCGGTTTGGCTCAGTGGATAGAGCGTCGGCCTGCGGACTGAAGGGTCCCGGGTTCGATTCTGGTCAGGGGCATGTGCCTTGGTTGCGGGCACATCCCCAGTGTGAGGTGTGCAGGAGGCAGCTGATCGATGTTTCTCTCTCATCGATGTTTCTAACTCTCTATCCCTCTCCCTTCCTCTCTGTAAAGTGTCAATAAAATATATTTAAGAAAAAAAATACAGTGGCTCTTAAGGTTAGGAGAAGCTACCCACCTACTGTAATAAAAGGAAAAGTAAATTGCAGTGAGCTCATTTTTATATTAGCAAAGATTGTACGAGTATATTTTCATTATTCGAAGACTACAGAAAATCAGCTATCCCGTTCCTGGTGGGAGAACGAGTTGGTACAGAGGGGATTTGGCCGGCAGCCAGGTTCACTTGGATGAGGTTAGTCCCAAGTCCCCAGGTGGGAGGATGGCCCTTGGAGAGGAAGGGGTGGGGTGTCATGCTGCTAGGGCAGGGGTGGGCAAACTTTTTGACTCGAGGGCCACAATGGGTTCTTAAACTGGACCGGAGGGCCAGAACAAAAGCATGGACAGAGTGTTTGTGTGAACTAATATAAATTCAAAGTAAACATCATTACATAAAAGGGTACCGTCTTTTTTTTTTTTCAATAGTTTTATTCATTTTAAACATTTTAACAAGAATGTAAACACTAGTTATTATAATTTGAAACTTCAAAAAATGGAGGAATCATAGCACAATAACATACCTTATATTGAAGATGGCAAAGGCAAAATAAAATTGCCTAACAAAGGAAAGGTACAAAAGCCTTTCAAATTAAACTTAAACATAATAAAATCATTTAAAACTAAAACAAATAGAAAAGAACAAAATGTGTAAACAGTAAATTAAACATTTTCTTTAGTGCAACTTCCAAATTATGCCCGGGACGTAGATGTAGATGGCAATGTAGACTGGGTTGAAAGGTTTTTGGTCTTTAAAACATCAGCTTCAGTGGGAACAGTGTTGTTGGTCTCCTTTTTAGCTAATGCTCTGATACTGTGCTCTCCAGGGGCGTGTCTCCCTACATCACCAGGATAACATGTCTACGCATTCCCAGGGTGATGTCGGGGGACGCGTCCGCGGGCATTACAAGGAGCCTCTGGAAGATTGAGAGGTTGTTCCTTCTACTGAATGGGTGGATATAAATCTGCCCACTCAGAAGAAGGAGCTGCGGCCGTGTTTCCCGACGTTGCCATGTTAACACTGCTGCTGGTGAAGGAGCAGAGGGGAGAACAAGAGAACCCTCCTCTCTTTCGGCTCCGCGGGCCGGATAGAACAGCCGAACGGGCCGGATCCAGCCCAAGGGCCGTAGTTTGCCCATGGCTATGCTAGGGGCTCATTTCTCTGCCCTCCCCCACACCCTGCAGTGACTTCCCATTGGCATGAACAGTAGTTCTGGACCACAGCCTCCCAGACCTTTGGTCGCCTCACCTCCGCCCTGCTCATACTCGCCGAGCCTGCTTTCTCTTCAAACATGTTCTTGGGGTCTTTTGTGGCCATTCCCTCGCGCTTGGAACACTCCCGAGTTTTCCACCATTATCCCTTCATGCTTCAGGCCTTTGCCCAAATGCTCCCCAACCTCTCCAGGCACAAACAACACTACTGCTGATACGCACCCACCCACACTTGCACACCCCCCTCCTAGTGAGGGCATTCGTAATTCCCAAATGCCCAGATGGCTGTTCTCTGGGCCTCTGCATACTAAATAGGTACCAGGATACATAAACAAAAGCAGGTCATTTACAGAAAAATGGACAGGTCACAGCACAAGCGAAAATTGAAATAGATGAGCTCAACCCACATCAAGACGTTCTCAGCGCTACCCTGACTCGGCTGGGGTTCAGAGTCACAGCATCATTGCCTCTTCAGAAGGATTCTGTATGTTCAGTATTCTCTTTCTGTCAAGGCTGAAAATAGTGTCTTTTAAAAAAAAATATGTTACTGATTTTTTACAGAGAGGAAGGGAGAGGGATAGAGAGTCAGAAACATCAATGAGAGAGAAACATCGATCAGCTGCCTCCTACTGGGGATGTGCCCGCACCCAAGGTACATGCCCTTGACCGGAATCGAACCTGGGACCTTTCAGTCCACAGGCTGATGCTCTGTCGGATAGAGTCTATCCACTGAGCCAAACCGGTTAGGGCAGAAATAGTGTCTTTTTACATCCAAAGTTTTTGAGTTAAAAATTTTGTTGCTTAAAGTGTCAAATTTTTGTTGATTACAACAAATGCAATGAACGCACACGCTGAACCCCAGGCAGAAAACAAGAAAAGGCGCCTGTAAAGGGTGTTGTTGGGGAAATTTGAATATGGACTTGGTACTGGCTCACAGCATCGCATCAGTGAAAAAACTTCCGACATGAACATTGTGTTGAATGTCTGATGCGGGGATGCCCTGTTAGAAGATGCATTCTGAAGAATTGTGGCTGAAAGATGATTATCTCAAAATGTAACAGAATTGGTGAATCTAGGTAAAGAGTACATAGGTTATTCTGTAGGTTTGAAATTTTTAAAAGTAAGTTGGGGGGATTTAAATAAACATAAATAAGTTTCCGTTATCGTCAGTGGGTTTTCCTAAGAACACGGTATTCTTCCCCAACAGCTGGCATTAAGGTGTAGCACCCCACCGTGTGGCCCCAGATGGGGATCATACCCGCAGCCCTGACATTGGCCCGCCTTAGACATGTGCTTTCCCACAGACACGTCTCATCAGCTCTGCTTCTTTGCTAACTTAAGTATAAAACTGCCACTACCGGACATTGTGGACATATGTGTCCTAAGCATTTTTTTAAATATATTTTATTGATTTTTTACAGAGAGGAAGGGAGAGGATAGAGAGTTAGAAACATCGATGAGAGAGAAACATCCATCAGCTGCCTCCTGCACACCTCCCACCGGGGATGTGCCCGCAACCAAGGCACATGCCCTTGACCAGAATCGAACCCAGGACCCCTCAGTCTGCAGGCCGACGCTCTATCCACTGAGCCAAACTGGTTTCGGCAAGCATTTTTTTTTTAAATCCTCACCTGAGGCTATTTTTCCATTGGTTTTCAGAGAGAGTGGAAGAGAGAGGCGAAGACAGAGAGAAACATCAATGTGAGAGAAATGCATCCTCTGGTTGCCTCCTGCACACGCCCGCACCAGGGCCCAGGCCAGGGAGGAGCCTGCAATCAAGGTACATGCCCTTGACCGGAATCAAACCTGGGGAATTGGACCGGGGACCCTTTGGTCTGCAGGCTGATGTTCTATCCACTGAGTCAAATCGGCTAGGCACTAGTTGCTAGGGCTATCCTAAGCCACTTAAAAAAATTTTTTTTTGATTTTAGATTGGAAGGGAGAGGGAGAGATAGAAACATCAATGATGAGAGAGAATCATTGTTCGGCTGCCTCCTGCACATTCCCCACTGGGGATCGAACCCTCAACCACGCATGTGGCCTGACCAGGAATCGAAGCGGGACCTTCTGGTTTGTAGGTCAACGCTCAACTGCTGAGCCACGATGCCCCGGGCCCTAAGCCACTTTTCTATACCCTCTTTAGCATTTGTTTTCAATCTGGCTAATTTCCCCCATCCAGGTAAAGAGAGAGAAAGAGATAAAGCCATCAGCAGACAATTCAAATCCTACTATGTGCAAAGCATTGCATCTCACTTCGCATTATTCTCACCCACTACGGGAGCACGACACTTAAAGTTCAGGAAAGACCATATGAGGCCACAAGTCCTGTTCTTTCCAACACAAGGTAGTAGAGACTCGTGGTTTGGGACAGGGATTCTATAGCCAGACAGCCTGGGCTCAAGTTCTGGTCCTGCCACTTACCTGCTGTGTGACCTTGGGCAAGTTACTTAACCTGTCGGTGCCTGTTTTCCAATCTGTCAAGCGAGGCTAGGTCATAACTCACGGGGTCACCTCCAAGAATTTAGGCGTCATTATATGTCAAACACTTGAAAAACATTATTGGCACATAGTAAGTGCTCAATTAGTATTGGCTAGTATCACTGTGACCTCAAATCTTTCTTTAGCTTTTGTAAGAAATATCAAGTATATACCTTATATTTAAGCCACCTCAGCATCTATCGCTGCCTTATCAATATTGATGACATCTACATAATCGTTTTGAATGTCTGGCACCCGCAGGGCACAGCTTGGCAATTTGCATTTTGGACAGTCAGGGTACAGAGCCGAGGTGAGCTGGGGCACGCGTGTACAAGTGGATGTTTCTAGATCACCAGGGGAAGAGGTTTGGCCTGGCACTTCCTCTTCAGGGAGGGCACTGCACTCGGCCATCCGTCTGTAGGCAGCCCTCTGTGGTGAGTGATCCACCTTTTCTTTTAAACAAATGACTTACTGACACATACACACAGCACCCTGGGCGTGTAAAGTGACCGAGTCCACAATAGCATGTTTTTGTCATGTGTGCCCCCTGCATGTCGGGCTCTGTCCCCTGACCTGGCCCCACTTGTGGGGTAGGATGGGTGGCAAGCTGTGTGCGCTTATATGGTGCCGTCAGCTGACATCTGCCAGGGAACATTCTCACTGGGGAGTGAGCATAGGGGAGAGCGATACAGGGCTGACAGAAGCACCCAGGTCACACTTGGTGGTCGAGGCCACTTTGGGGGGAAGGCAGGGAGGGCTTGAGTTTATTAGAAACATTAGGAAAGTGAGGGGTGTACGCTGGAGACCAGGGTGCATAGTCCAGAATGACCACAGTTGAAGTAGACGGGGCGGTGTAGACGGGATTAACAAGGACGTGGTGTCCCCTGGAGGTGACAGGGGAGGTCAGGTGAGGAAGCTGGTGCATCAACTGGGCCCGCCACACAGGAAGCAGCAGTTCCACCCCAAGCCCGGAACCTCAGTCCCAAACCAGACACAGGGCCGTCGCCACGTTCGCACCTTGAGTCCAAAATCCAAGCCCCCCAACAGCTGGGACTCCCCATAGGCATGCTCTTACCCCAAATGCAAAGCTGTGGATCTGCCTGGGGCAGGTGGGGTCAGGACAGCTGAGAGGAAGCGGGGGTGGGGGTGGGGGTGAGGGGCCGGCCCTCCCTCCCAAGGGTCCATGCTTGGGCACAGCAGGGGATGTGGCTGAAGGACAAACTGAGGACCTGGACGGGAAGCAGCCTGCAGGGGCTACGGGGACACCCCTGTCGGTGTCTGTGCGTTGCCCCACACCCAGCTGCTCTGCCTACCCAGGAACTGCCCCTCCCATCCCCAACCCCCGCACTCACCCATGGGCCAGCGCTGGCAAGGGGGTCAATGCATGAATGAAAGCTTCCACTCCAAGGGAACAGCGCCCCTCAGGTCTCGGGGGATCGCCAAGGGTCCCACAGCCACTCTGTGCCAGGTTTCGCTGCCGGGGGAACCAGGCCACGTGGCACCCACGATTCACCATGACCCGAGAGTTCACTGCAAACATTTCCTTCCTAGTAAGTGGGTTAGCCCCAGACCTACAAGGTGCTGAGTGATGTAAAACTTGTGCAAGAAGGATGTTCGGAGGAAGGTCCTTCGCCGGGGCGGGAGCCCAGCGAGGAGGAAGCCCCCCTCCCGCCAGCTGACGTGGTCACGCGTGGTCACCGCTGAGGCGCCGACGACACGGAGGCCCGGGTGGGTGCTGAGCCGCTCAGAGGAACGCCGGAGCACGGGCCTCGGCAAAAACGACTCAGATTTCCGTGTTCCATGTGCACGTTTATTTCTTTAAAGAGCACTCACGTTCCAGCCCCATCTTCTCCAAAGGAACCCATGGCACGGGGCTGCTCGGGGCTGGAACCGGGTTCTAAAGTGCTACCCAGGGATACAATCATCGTCATGTAAACCCATCACCTAGATCGCAAGCCAGCCCTGTCTGCGTGCCTAGAAAACCTTTTGCTTCCTGCTGTTTTAAAATGTAACTGTAGTGTGACATCGGGCAAAGAGAAGTACAAGCCTCAATCATAAATGGTACTTTCCCCCCGCCCCGAGGGGAAGCTGGCGGGCTGGGCAGGCGAGCGCCACCTCACACGGAAAGGAGGGGTGCTCAGGAAAGGAACCCGGGGGGGCTGAGATGGCCGTGCGGGTCTCAGCGGGGCGGGGACCGTGCCGCCGGCTTTGGTAATCACGCCTGGGCGGCTTGGGCAGTGGCACCGGGTCTGCGCCAAGGCCGAGTCCTGCTTGCCACCTGGCAGAGGTAAGCGTCCTGACCCCCGACGCCCACCAGCTCGTCCTGCGAGGTTCCCAGGGCCCTGAGGTGATTACTCAGGGAACAGCGCATTGGGTGGCAGCAGTGCAAACTCTCCTCTCTCTCCGGCTCAAGAAGATTTGCGACTCTGCTACCGATGTGGCCGGAAGCACCGATCACAAACCTGGGCAGGCTTCTAACTGGTGACTGGCTGGCTGCGCCGGGCCTGGCAGCCATCCTCAGGAACCCGGGGCTGGCTCTGAACTCCAGCTGAGCCTGCTCTGCCTAAACCAGGGGTCCTCAAACTTTTTAAACAGGGGCCAGTTCCCTGTCCCTCAGACCGTTGGAGGGCCGGACTATAGTTTAAAAAAAAACTATGAACAAATTCCTATGCGCACTGCACGCCCGGGACGAGTCGGCTGCTAAGCAGGACAGGCAGCGGCCCCCGGCGGGCCGGATAAATGACCTCGGCGGGCCGCATGTGGCCCGCGGGCCGTGGTTTGATGACCCCTGAACCTTCCTTACAGCTGGGTTTGAACAGAACAGTGAGATGGGTACTTTCGTTAATGCCACATTAAAGCACGCTCACACGCCATGCCCTTCCTCCCCAAAGGCCACAGGGGTGTCCTTACGCACAGCGCGGGAGCGGAGCCAGCGCGTTAAAACCAGCGTGTGCTCCTGGTCCAGGCGGACCGATCAGTGCTCGTGAGGAATCGCTTTTACGAGGCCACCCTTCCAAAACCAAAACCAAAACACGAGCCCTCAAGCCACTGACGCGTGTGGAAAGGGTAAGGGGACCGGTGATTCACAAATGTGTTTTGTATCTGGTGTGTCATCGTATTTCACCTTAATGACATTGACTTTCACATAAATACCCGACACCTTTAAAAAACAAACCTGGATACACAGCTTGGGAAGCAAACATTCACAGTGTAGACACAGCCCCGTCTCGAGGGGCTACCCTGACGTCACCCTCTCCTCCTCTTCCCGCTACATTTGCGTCCTCGAGACCCCAGGGAAGGCCAGGATGGCCACCAGTGTGTGCGCCCGGAGGACGGGCTCCTGGATCAAGCTCCAGCGGACAGGGTCTCACGTGTACCCAACAGACGCGAACACGGATCTCCACGACGACGCTCTCTCTGTCCGTGTCCACTCCCTGGCTTCACGCACGAGGGCGAGTCGGAGCGGGCTCCTTCCCGGGAGCCTGGAGAGGTGTCAAGTCACGAGGGAGTGGAGAAAGCAGAGCCCTTGACGAAGATATTGAACAGCGGACAGGGTGCTCCTGGGTCGACCCGGGAACGGCCATGGCTAACATGGTGTGGTTTGGTTTTGTTATTGTTTTTTGAGAGCGAGAAAAAGTCAGTCTAAAACTCTGACACCTTCCCACTGGAGCTGAGTTCATCTGAATTTCAAACTTAAAACAAACACGGAACTGTACTAAGAACTTCTGACCAGTGTCTTACATTCTGACACATCGGTCCCCTTATTATTAATCCGTGCATGTTACGTGTCCGCCTGCCACGAGGAAGAACAGAAATCCTTCACGCAAAACACACCGTTAAAGTGACCATCTGTCCCAAAAAGGCCTGCAGCGACGGCTGGCCTGTGGGGACGAATTTGGTATTTATTTTGTGACGCCAGGTGCTATTTTACAGTGATTAAAACTGGAATATAACCTTTAAAAACAAAGTCTCGTTAAAAAAAAAAGTCACTTTACAGTCCCTTGATTCCTGGGACACCTAAGAATTTTCAAATGCGCATTTTAAAGTGACATTCTTAACGCAGTCTTCTAATTCCTCCCTCCAAATAAAGAAAGGAAAGGATTCTAGAATTTTGGTTTTAGAAAGGTTTTAGCTCATCAAGAGCTCTCTTACCCCTGAAGTAGATGTTTGAGGATTAACAGAAGTGTCTGTACAAAGGAGATGCCCCAAATGCACACCCGTGACCGAAGTTGAGTTTTCGTAACAGCCTTTGAAACTGGGGGGAGATGACCCTTATTAAGCCACCAGCACCCTTCACGCCAACGACAACGCTTGTCAACAAGCCCATTTCCTACACGTGGCACTTTGAGGAGTGGACCAGCGTGGTGACAACTGTGACTGAACCCAAGTGGCTACTGATGCGGGAAGTGCTTTGAAAGACACGGAGGATATTACCGTTGTATAGCAAGCTTATCATTTGTTCCACTGGGAAGAGAAACACGCCCTCCCCCCCCCCCCCCCCCCCCCAGTCTGCCAAGACTGTTCACAGAATTCAGACAAGCTCCTGAAAGGCATCGGATGCAAGCCTGGCCCGTTTTTTACTGAACTTCCCTTCCTAAGACTCACACCTGAGACATAAAATAATTTCCTCTTTTGCCCTAAAAGTACTTGGTTTCAGCTATTGGCAATATTTGGCAAACCAACCTCGGACGAGAGAAAATCCAGGTACGTGCGTGTGGGTACCACGTTCTCTCAGCTGTCCCTTATTGCTCCTAAGTGCAACGGAGAGGCGTGCTGCGCCCCTGCTTCGTGGGGGCCAGACGGGAAAAGTCCACGGTTAGAGCTTTTGACACTACAGAGGAAGTGTACAACCCATGTAAGAATCGACATATCTCCCACTTGCAAATAGGCTCCAAGTACACTTAGAAAAGTGTTCAGCATAATATGCATAGGATATATTTAGGATGTGCATAACTGTTCAAGTTCTATGGCTAATAGCAAAGGCAAATGTCTTCCCACATTTGTCGTAGTGTTTCCATTCCTATCCTATCGGTAATTTCGCCAAATCGGCCGGAGCCCCACCTCTCTGGCCCCAGGGCACGCTGCATTGTTCTATCTATCCTGAGCATCATCAGAAGAGGTGACCTACGCTGCGTTCACACTGACAGCACAGAGGGTCGTCCGCTCCTGTGACGTGGTCCAGGCGTGGACCCCAAACCATACCCGTCAGAGCAGAGAGTGGGTGAAACTGAGGCCCGAACCTGGTGCATCCACGCCCACTGCAGTATGTTCTTTAGTTCATCAAGTCACTCTCCTTCCGACCCGAACTTGAGCCACGGGGCGGAGCCCTCCCTCCCCTCCGGCACCGGGTGGTAAACAGGCTTGGTCAGACCTTTCTTCCCCTTCCAAAGATGACACTGTCTGTCGGGGAAAACCCCAGCCAGACAAGCTCGCTGGCATCCCACTCCGTCCTGGTGGGCTGTTAGCGGGTCCACATCTCCAGCGTCGCCATGAAGGAGGCCGCCCACCTCGGCCTACACACCGGGGTCCCTGGGGGCGCCGTTCATGGCAATCTTGCTTCTGTGCCTGGACAGCAGCTTCTTGTTGAGGATCCTGGAGAGCGTGGCCCCCTTCCTCCGCGGCCCCTCCGGCTGCTGGAGGAACACCAGGTCGTTGTGGGACTGGCTCAGGCTGGGGTCCTTCTGCTGATGCCGCCGGCGGAAGAACAGCTTTGCGCCTCTCCTTAAAATGCCTCCTGGAAGAGCAAAGCACAGGGGCTGGTCAGCGGGGCGGTGGACTGAGAGGAACCCTGGAGGGACTAGGCCAAGGTGAAAAAGAAAAGAGGAAACGCGAATGACTCTAATAAGCAGCAGCTCATTGCCCCAGGCCCATCGCTGTTTGCGTGAGAAAAACGACTGGGTCTAGCTTGTGCAAAACACAGGTGAAATGAAAGGAGGATTATGGAAGTAGAAGCAGTGAGCTGGGCTGTCACCTGGTATCCATTCCAGGGCAGGGATTTCTGTCATTGACTCTAGTCAAACCAGGCGGCAGCAGCCTGTCCTGGCCTTGGCCGCTGGGGTCCCCTCAGCCCCCTACCCCCTGGTTTGGTATGGTTCCACCGATCTGTATGTAATAGGAAGTGGAATATGCAATGCAAAAAAATTAGCAGCAGCAAAAATAATTTCCACAGCAAGGATTCCTTAAGATCAAATGCAAGCTAACACGGCAACAGAACTCACTAATCTTACCCTTTCACACATTAGCTTAACATCCCATTAACCAAGGCCCAGCAAGGTCAGGGCGCCTGTCCAGCGAGTCTGTGAAGTTCATTACCAGTCATGGAGGTGTTAGTGACTTGGAAAGAAGAAAGACCTGCAGATCACAGAGGGAGCTTTATAGATAATTTGGCAATTCACTCTTTTCCTGATAGACAGGTCTGACAAGTTCTTCAACAGCCAAGACTCACAAAAATACCCACTCTGTCCCTAGTAAGGCATTAATCGCCATAGTGCCCTCTTGTGGGTACTCTGGGAACAGCACCCTAGTAAGGGATTCGTTGCCATAGTGCCCTTGTGTGGACTCTCTTAGAGCCCTGATCAGCAAACTGCGGCTCGCGAGTTTGCTGCTGTTGACTGAGTTTGCCGACCACTGACCTAGACTCTCGATTCCAATAATTACAGGCTGTTGTTGTTCCTTGTGATTAAGCCCCTATCCCAGTGGTCGGCAAACTCAGTCAACAGAGGGGCAAACCGCGGCTCGCGAGCCGCAGTTTGCCGACCACTGTCTTAGAACAACACCCTGGTAAGGGGTTAGTCGCCATAGCGTCCTCTTGTGGACACTCTGGGAACAGCAGCCTTGTAAAGTATTAGTCACAATAGCGCTCTCTGGTGGGCAATCTGGGAACAGCACCCTAGTAAGGGATTAGTTGCCATAGCGCCCTCTTGTGGACACTGGGGCACCCTTCTACCCTGGCCCTGTCTGCAGACTTTGGAGACTCAACACTTACCGGAGAAAAGCAGCATGGCCATGACTCAGAGGCCGCTTATCGAACCTGGCGTTGAGGATGAACCTCGTGTCCTGTGTGCCTAGGCTCGGCAGCAGAGCAGAGTCACTCAAGAGTGCCAAGAAGTGGGCCTCTTTAATCTGCTCAAAGCTGTTGAAAAGACTTAAAAATATTTTTTTCTCTGGATCCAGTCCGGCAGTCTATTCTGAAAAATCTTAGGACACCCTTTACAATTATCTAAAGTTGATAGCCATGTGCAGGGCGTAATGATGGTTGGGAAAGGGATCGAGCAGGAGGGTGAGTGGCTTCGCTCTTATCCCTGGGCCTGATGTGTGACATCTGCGGGCCATCTGTGGCCGTTCCTGCAGCCATGCAAACCCCTATGAGGCAGTGTCACAGGAGATCGCCCGTTGGGGTGTGTTAGGTCACAGATCACCACCATCAACTGCACTTGACTTTGGAGTCTGGCCTGTAGCGTGCACGCAGTGGTGCCCATGGGTTAACTACCGGGTGTATCAAATGCCCGGGTGCAGTGAGGGAGTTCCCGGCCCGACCAGGTACGCTCAGGCTGGGGGCCTGGGAGCTATTTCTGATGTGTAGGCACCTGCTTTCAGTTAAGCTTGGTGCCTGGAGAACACACAACGTGGGCTCTCACCGTGAGATGGAGAGAGGCAGGAGGAGCCGAGGGGTCCACTCAGGGAACCTGGAATCTCTAATCGCACGCTCCCACCCATCCCCCCAGGGAGTGTGGGGCGGGGAGCAGACCAGTCCACCCCCGGGCCAGCTGGAGACTGGGGTCTCAGCAATCGGAGGGTCTCTCCCAGAGGCCCATCTCCAAAGCCCATGTCATGTGTCCCTGCAAAGAAATCACTCTGGGGTCTGGAGCCAGGGCGGAGGTGTGAGCAGCGGTGGTGTCACGGGTTGGACTGCGTCTCTGTCACATTCACAGGTTGGGGTCCTAACCCCCAGTACCACAGAAGGTGACCTTATTTAGAGACAGGGTCAATTCAGAAGTGATCAAGTCATAGTGCGGTCACTGGCGTGCACCCTAACCCAATAAGACCCGTGTCCTTATAAACAGGGGAGACTTGGACCCAGACACAGGACTATCCACGTGAAGGTAAAGGCAGATATCGGGGTGATGCATCTACAAGCCCAGGGATACCAGGGATGCCCAGCAACCCCCAGTCGCCGGGGGAGACACAGGACAGAGCCTCTCTCACGGCCTCGAAGGAACCAGCGAGTCCCCAGGCCGGTTTCCCCGGACTTGACATGACCTGTCGTGGCTTCTGTGGGGACAGCATCAGCTGCTTCTCGGGCAGAGGACTGTCAGGCGAGGGGAAGTTCGCAATTCTACAGGCTGGAGCCCCGGGTACCGCTCCCAACCACCTCAGAGGGAGATCTTCGCCCTGCTGACCAGTGAGGACGCCGAGGCCCCCAGAGGTGATGTGCTCTTTCCTGCTAATGTGGGCCCAGAGCGGGCCCCCATGTTCTCCTGCTTGCTCTTCTGTGCTGCTACGGTGGTGTCTGAGCTAGACGGGGATGGGACCCCCCTTGAGAAGTGGCCGGCAGGTGTCTGTAAAGGACACGTCATGGGCGGTCCCTGGGGAGGTCTCCAGAGAGCCAGGCGGATTGTAACCGCCCGAGGATGTCACAGGGGCTCGGAAAGGCTTTCTGGAGGGCTGCGGACCTGAGGGGCCTGCTGGTGGTGGTGCGGGGATGGGGGGTTCTGGTGAGGCCCACCCTTCTCCAGGGCCCGCAGCTGAACTCATTAGACAGGAAGAAGAAGG
Organism: Plecotus auritus; assembly: GCF_963455305.1. Taxonomy (NCBI): domain Eukaryota; kingdom Metazoa; phylum Chordata; class Mammalia; order Chiroptera; family Vespertilionidae; genus Plecotus; species Plecotus auritus. The sequence continues at coordinate 222,582,311 of NC_137771.1, read as the reverse complement.
AGCATCAAGCACAGGTGATTCCATCATCGTGTCTCAAGAAAGAAAGTCCGTTGGTTTCAACATGGCCACCACATCGCCATTACCTTTGGGGTAAACAGTGCCAGGAGGACCCCACCCCTCGCGGTGGGCGTGAGGCCCGTAGCAGACGGGCAAGCAAGCCCCCTCGGCAGCAGGAGGAACACTGCATGCAGCTGCCGTGGCTAGCGAGTCACCGAGCCCATCCCCTGGGACGCAGCCTCCTGGAGCCGGTGCTCGGAGAAGCCTGGCCGACGATGCCCGAGAGCCGGGTACGCGGCACCGACGCTGGGCCCACAGCGTGTGGAGAGGAGCCGGCTGGTGGGGCTTCCCAAGCCCAACTCCTTCATCCCTGCCGCCTGCTCCCCCGACAGGCAGGAAGCAAGACTCAGCCACAACCTCCACGACTCCCGAGGGTACAGCTGGGAGCCGCGTTATGTGAAATTTGAGGCGAATGACCAAAACTGTAAATGGGGGACAGGAAGAAGGGGAGAACATCTTTTCCCTGGTCTAGCAAAGCTAAAGACCGAAGAATCAATACCGTGTGAAGGGAGTTAACGTTTTTTCTAAGTTACAAGCCTGTGTTTCCACAGCGTTTAACAGACATACTCGCTCATTGAGGAATTTGTCTTAAACCCTCATAGGTCGGGACACGGACCAAGCAACCTCCTAAAGCGCAGTCTGCCGCCCAAAGAGCAGCCTGGGCTTCCGGCTGAGCCGTGGACGGTCAGGTGTCAGGGCGACTGCTCTTTTAAAAAATTGTGTTTTTTTATTGGGAGGAAGAGGAAGGTACAGGGAGAGAGAGAGATGCGCCAGCATCCATGGGCTGCTCCTGCACGCCCTCTGCCTGGCACCTCGGTCCCCAAAAGTGCCGTTTTGGAGGGTGCCATCCACTGGGCTGGCGGCGGGAAAGGAGCGGGAGGGCCACACACAGCAGGGATGGAAACCCCAGGGGGAGGAGCAGCAGGGGGGAGGAGGAGGATGACCAGTGGTCCGGGAATGGACCTGGGTCAGCGAGGCTGGCCTTTCAGAGTGCCCTGACTGGGAATCGAACCAGTGACCTCTTGGTGCCTGGGTCAACGCTCAACTACTGAGCCACACTGCCCAGGCGTCAGGAACCACTCTTTAGACCTGGAGGAAGTTAGGGGCCAGTCTGCGTGCATATCGTAGCGAGGTTGTTTTGGCCCAACGGGGAACAGAGACATGCCCTCCCTGGATTGGCTGAGACAAAGGCGCTACACTGACGGAGCAGGGGGTGAACGAGCACCCCGGGCAGTAAAACTAGAACGGTGGGGGGAAGAAAGGAAGGACGGGGATGGACTCCTGCTATGTTACAGTGCACGCCTGTGTCACAGCAAGGCTACATTTTAAAAATACACGTATGAGACAAAGACAACTTACTGTGCAGGCAGTTAATTCTGGCTGGCACAGCGATCCTCGTAAGGAAAAGGGAATGAGCAGGAGATGGAGAGGAGGTAACAAGCGTGCGAGAGCAAAAGGAGAATGAAAGTCGGTGAGTGCTGGAGCCCTGACGTGACACACACAGGCGAGTCACGGGCAGGGCACCCAGCAGGCCTTGGCTTACTCATTCCCGTGTTTGTGCTTCGTTTTGGTGAAACACGCGACACACACTCGACCACCTCGGCCGTTTCCAGGGCCCGGGTCAGGCGTGGGAAGTACCCTCACGTTGCCGTGCAACCACATCAACACTGCGTGAGCCAAACAGGCCGACTGTGGGGAGTAAATTTCTTGTGCTGCCTGCGGCGTCACATCTGCAAAGAGCAGGCTCCAGGATTCCGCACGCGCAGCCGCGCTCGGAAACCCAGCACCAACTCCCTGCTGCCCCAGGAGATACGGGCTCTTAAGCCGAAACAATCAGCTTTGGTTTGAAATGAGAGCAAACGCCCCAGGCCCACTCCCTGTGTCACCAGTTCAACGATGTGGCCCCGGCAACGTCGAGGGCCTGACACCACCTCGGAGGGGCTGAGCGCAAATCGCTTCGAGCATGGGACCCAGGAGCGGTGTTCACTCCCCGCCCCGTCTGTCCCTTTTAAAGCCCCGTCTGCAGTGCCCCAGGCTCCACATCCTCGCAGCCGCCCCAAATGCCAACCTCGGGCGGCGCTCAGAGCAAGAGCTGGAAGCGGTCCCCACCTGCCTGGCACCTGGGTCCCCAAAAGTGCCTTTTTGGAGGGTGCCATCCACTGGGCTGGCGGCGGGAAAGGAGCGGGAGGGCCACACACAGCAGGGATGGAAACCCCAGGGGGAGGAGAAGCAGAGCGGGGGGGGGCGGGGAGGCGGATGACCAGTGGTCCGGGAATGGACCTGGGTCAGCGAGGCTGGCCTCTCAGAGTGACCCAGGAGGCGGGTGGGAGGCCTGGGTTCTGAGAGTGGAAAGGAAAGGAGGAAAGCGGCAGCCCACCTGCCTGCCTCGGGCCAGGTGAGTCCTGGGGCTCTGGGGCTGCCCTGACTCTGGACAAAGCCCAGGCCAGAACAGGGGTGCTGCCCCCTGGGCCGGCAGCCACGCTGCCTGTTCCAAACCCCGGCCCAGAGGTCATGCACGGGTCACAGCTTCCCAAGTCACTCCAGTCACAAGGCTCGGTCCACAGGTGACGCACCCAGACCAGGCAGCGGGCGGACGGAGGCCCGCGGACCTTCATCACGGGTCCAGACACCGTACCCAGGAGCCACCTCCTTCCTCTCTTCTCCTCATTTTCAGCTCCTCCCGTCCAGGCCCCGGCTGGAGGCTGGCTCCGGGGAGAGGCAGGAAGCGAATGGGACGGAGGCGGTGAGGATGGACACAGATGCCCCTATCGTGGGTTCCCACCCCGGACCAGGGACAGGGGGCCACGGTGCGGCTGGGGTTGCCCTGAGCACTGCAGGCTGTGGAGCAGCACCCCTGAGCCAGCAGCACCCCACTCTCGCTGTGACAACGGAAGCTGTCTCCCGACACTGCTAAAGTCCCCGGGCACACCGCCTGTCTGAGCACCCCTGGTCCCCGGCACCAGGAGCCACGGGGCAGAGAGGCCGAGGCAGGACAGCTGACCAGGCTCCCGCCTGGCATGTCCTGCCGTCTTCCTGCCGTCTACGCGCTCAGGGCCTAGGACTTAACACCAGTCACGCCCGTCACTCCAGTCGGCTCCGTCCATCCGGTGCCGTCTTCCTCCCCGGGGCTCCCGCCTGCCTGGCCGCAGGGTTTGGAGGGAGGAGGGCAGAGCGGCGGGCACGTCCCCAGTTACGAGGAGGGAGCTGAGCCTCAGCGAATCCTGAAGTCTCATGTGGAACTGGCCCCAGGCCCAGACGCCACTCCCTCCGCAAGTTCCCTGCCGTCCCTGTCGTCCGAAGTGCCCGCACGGGGAGGAATTCCCACGTGAAGCCCTGGCGGAGAGCTAATGGAAGCGCAGGTCCTTCTAATGAAATGATCACCTCATCAGGACACACACTAAGTTGATCGGTTCCCTTTCTGGAAGCTTCTCTCTCCAGGGGAGGGTTAGGTCCCAGCGGGAGGTTGGTTTGGTTTTGGTTGGAGGGGAGCGTCTGAGAGGCACCAGTGAGCAGAGAGGCCAACCTCCACACTGAGGGGGCCCTGTCTCTGCCTGGTTTAGTTCTATTCTGGGGGTGGGGCCGACAGAGGAGGGGTCCCTCCGAGCATGAACCCCACCATTCACTCAGAAGGACTCTGACGCCCTGCCCTGCACCCCCAGCCCAGGCGGCTCAGACCCTCAACGCAGGCGTCTGTGCTGGGAACGCCGGGGTGGGGTGCTTGCAGGGGAGGGAAAGAAAGCAGACAAGGAGAACTAGAAGCTTGGAAACCAGCACAAGAGCAAAGCCATCCGCGGTCGGTTTCGGGGTGCAGGGTCACGTACCTTTATGCTTTTTGGGAGCCCCCGGCTCCCAGACACTCAGGGAACTCTCCGACAGCTCATCCCCGTCGGGGTCCAGCGGGGCGTGGCCGTCCCACGCCTCAGCCTGCGACTCCTTCTCCGAGTCCCAGGAGGCCAGCTCGCAGTCCTGGGGCTCCGGGGCCGGCGAGGCCTGGGCTGAGGCCTCCCCCTCCTCCTCCTCGGGCGGGGCAGAGGCCAAGGCCACCCCCGGCTGGGACGCCGTGTCCTCCTGGCAGTTGCTGTCCATAGAGGCCGCATAGTCCAGCATCAGGGCAGCGTCACTGTCCTGAGATAGAGAGGTCTGTCCCGGAGAGAGAAAGTCAGTGTGAGGGAAGGTTAAAGGACACATGGAAATTAGCCCCAACATCCTGACTAATTTCAAAGTGTCAGAGAGGCCCGCCCCCCCCCCCCCCCACCCCCGTCACCAGAGGCAGCTCCTTTAACATGGCGGCTGTGCCCGCCAGAGTGGCTCAGTTGGTGGCTGTCGTCCCCATGCACCGGAAGGTTGCTGGTTCGATTCCCAGTCAGGGCACATACCTGGGTTGTAGGTTTAATTCCCAGTCAGGGAGCATACACAAGGCAACTGACCGATGCCTCTCTCTCTCTCTCTCTTTCTCTCTCTCTCTCTCTTCCTCTCTCTAAGCATGTCCTAAATGAGACTTTTTAAAAATTAAATTAAAAAAGAACTGAATATTAAAAAAATATATATATATTGGCAGCTGCATGTCGGGGGGCTGAAACTGTCACTGCAAGGGGCACAGCCTGAGCTGGGAATCTGGAAGGGGTCGGGGGAGGTGACATCCCTGCCCCAGCACATGGGCCGGCCAGGCGCCTATGGGAACCCCGAGGTGAGGTGGAAGAGTGAGTTTGTCCTTGTCAGTCTCAGAGAGGTCATAGGGGAACCCCGGAGCCCCAGATTCAGCCCGTCTTTGAATCTTTGTTTCTACAGCATTTTTAGGTTTCCTGAAAGTAGAAACGAATTGGTATGCACCGGGTACCCTAAGCATTACACGTGTGTAAAACCCGTGTCGGTGCTACACTAACCCGGGCTGGGAGTCAGGAAAGTGTCTCTTTGGAGGGTGGGAAAGGGCTCTGGGGGGGCACGGGGCTGGTCTGTGGTTCTAACCTGGGAGCAGGTGCCCAGGAGCGTCTGCTCAGTGACAGGGAACTGCACGTTCTGATTCAAGTGCTGGCTTGCAGGAGTGCCCACTGACTGGAGGTCGGACAAAGTGAGCAAGTAACAACTGCATCAAATGTGAAGGCCCATGAGCTCCTAATGATCTAAAATAAAGCCTTAGAGGAGATGACCAAGGTCTCATCCTTTTTTCATTCACGTGTACCCAGAACTTCAAAAAAAAAAAAAACAAACACCGCCCTGGGTCAGGGAGCTTCCAGAGAGGCCATCGCCGCCTGCTGGCTGTTGCTGGAAGTGCAAGCAGGAAACCAGAGAGGCAGGACTCGCTCTTGGGTGATGCTGCTGAGGCCACCAGCCAGCTGTGCCTGCTGGGACCTGGGCACCGGCCACCCATGCCCTGAGTTTAATGGCAACACTGGTGACTCGCCTCTGGCACCTCCCGTGACCCATCCTGGCCTTTCTCCCGGTAGCTGAGAGTGCAGGGCCCTCCTGCCCACCCTCCGGTGCCCTGGAAGAATCTACTCGCCCTCAGGGTTCAACAGTTCCTCCTCCTTGGTCCCTCCCACCATCGAATCTCCCAGCTCTCCCTCCATTGCTCACATTGCCCTCGGGGAGGGGGATGAGCTGTTGGAGAGCTCCCTGGGTGTCTGAAATGTTAGAGAAGCGTCAGGACCGCCACGTGGCCCCTTGCCGAGGGGCTGGCCTCTCCGGCAGCCTGGCCTGCCTGGCGCCCACCAGGGACGGCCTCGCGCTCACCATCCGCTCTGGACAAACGTCACAGAGCGACAGAGAGAAGGGGATCAGAACATGTTTAAAAACAAGCTCCATGCCTCTGAGTGCAAAGGGCATAACACGCATTGCGAAACATGGATACGGTTTGGAAATGTGTAACGTGGGAAGGGAAAGCGCCCCATAACCACGCGGTGATAAGGGTGGAGGTGCCGTCCCCAGGGGGGTCTCACATCACGCCGGCCTTTCTCTTTCAGTAACTTTTCTTCAAATGATTCACCGACCTCTCGACAGCCACCGCACCCTGGTCGGAAACGGCCACGTTTCCTTCATCCACAGGGCGAGCTGCACGGAGGAAATGCCACGAACCGGCCCCTGGCAGGCTGAGGGGCCTAACCTGACATTTGTAAACACCGCCAGCTCCCGTGGGGGGGGGGGGGGGGACAGAGGCTGGGGACAGACGCCAGCCCCGAGCGCGCACCTTGGAGATCCCTGATATGATGATCGTGCTCCTCTTCCGCGGCGACTTCAGCTTCAGCTTCGAAGATTCGCTGAGCTGCCGGATGGCGACCTCGGCCACTGGATCCGAGCCATTCAACACCAGCAGTTCTGCGGGGGGAGGGCAGCGCTGACGCCTCTGTGGCCCCTCAGAGGGCCCCTGACTCTGCGTGATCCTCACGGGAGGGTACAAGCGTGCGTCTGTGTGTGAGCTACTGCTCGGTCGGTGATGGAAGACAATGAGCAGGTAAACAAAAGGCCGCTAACCTTTCGGGGACCTGGACCTTCGAGGGGCAGAGCAGTCACTCCCCGTCCCTGGCGAGACTGGCGACCACGGCTAGTGTCAGGCTGAGGGGCCAGCGCATACAAGCGGCCCCTTCTCCCAGTCAGTACCACGCACGGGCAACATCTGGGGACACTCCGCACGCCCCAGGCACTGTGCACGGGGCTCTGTGCGCGTTATCTCATCCAACGGTCCCCCAAGCCCTGAAGTGGGTCCTTTCTAAATCCTCGACTGAGAAACGGGGAAATTGCCAGGCAGCCAGGTCGGTGGCGGGGCGGGATGCCCCGCCCCGGTTCTGCTAAAGGAAGATGAAGGTGACAATCTACACAGAGCAGGATGTAACACAGGAGGGGAGCTTCTGGGCCCGAGGGCCGTGTAAGGCCCTGCCGAGGCAGTAGGGTGGGTTAATTGCACCAACGATATTATAAATGTCCAAATGGCCCTTGGCGGGAAAAGGTTCCCGTTCCTGATGTAAAAGAACGCTTTCTCATCTCAGTTTCGGCCATGGCCTGCAGGCGACAGGTGCTCCATTCCAAAGGGAGTGGCGACAGGACCAACACAGCAGAACTGCCTGGCCATGCCCCACGGTGAGGAGACAGGAGGGCCACGAGAGGAGGTTGGGGAGGATGCTTTAGGGGAGAGCGGTGCTGTGATTCCCAATGACTCCAACGGACAGGATGGGAGCGGGGCTGGGACCCTGCAGGGCTGCGTCCCGGGAATCCGAAAACTCCCACAGGGACAGAGACCATTTTCGACTCCCACGGGCTGAGAGGATCCAGAACACCCTAAGACAGCACCCGTCAAGGGGAACCCGCCCCCCCCAGGCCCACCTGCTCCTCCTTGCCCACCCCTGACCTTGGCAAGATCAGAAACAGACTCGGGAATGGGGAGCGGAGCCAGAAAGAAGCTGCCCCCCTCGCCCTTCTCCGAGCCCCACACTGAGGCTGTGCTGTGATTCGGAGACAGCAGCACAGCCTTTAAAGTCACCATGAAGGGACCACAGAAATGGGAGTGCGCAGCCAGGGTTCTGGGGGAGCTCCTCCTGCCCAACGGGTTTCGGGGACAGCTGGAGCCCCACCTACTTCATGGTCGTCACGTAGCGGGCACGTTGAACAAGAGAAAAAGGAACGTTCAGGAATTTCATAAAGTGAGGCCGGAGCTGGGTTCTACGTTCGTTATGTTACAGCGCCTCCTTCACTACAGCAGGGTGCTAACCCTTCCTGGTCTTCAGTCAACTTCGAGTTCCCTCTTTTTCCAGCGCTTAACTTACTGCTCAAAAGAACTTCCCAAACTCCCCAAACAAATGCTCCCCTCATCAGGCGCAAGGCAGAGGGCAGAGCCCAGAGGGGCAGAGGGCGGAGCCCAGAGGGGCAGAGGGCGGAGCCCAGAGGGGCAGAGGGAGGAGCCCAGAGGGGCAGAGGGAGGAGCCCAGAGGGGCAGAGGGAGGAGCCCAGAAGGACAGAGGGAGGAGCCCAGAGGGGCAGAGGGCGGAGCCCAGAGGGGCAGAGGGAGGAGCCCAGAGGGACAGAGGGAGGAGCCCAGAGGGACAGAGAGAGGAGCCCAGAGGGGCAGAGGGCGGAGCCCAGAGGGACAGAGGGAGGAGCCCAGAGGGGCAGAGGGAGGAGCCCAGAGGGGCAGAGGGCGGAGCCCAGAGGGGCAGAGGGCGGAGACCAGAGGGGCAGAGGGCGGAGACCAGAGGGGCAGAGGGAGGAGCCCAGAGGGGCAGAGGGAGGAGCCCAGAGGGGCAGAGGGCGGAGCCCAGAGGGGCAGAGGGCGGAGACCAGAGGGGAAGAGGGCGGAGACCAGAGGGGCAGAGGGAGGAGCCCAGAGGGGCAGAGGGAAGAGCCCAGAGGGGCAGAGGGAGGAGCCCAGAGGGGCAGAGGGCGGAGCCCAGAGGGACAGAGGGAGGAGCCCAGAGGGACAGAGGGAGGAGCCCAGAGGGGCAGAGGGAGGAGCCCAGAGGGGCAGAGGGCGGAGCCCAGAGGGACAGAGGGCGGAGCCCAGAGGGGCAGAGGGAGGAGCCCAGAGGGACAGAGGGAGGAGCACAGAGGGGCAGAGGGAGGAGCCCAGAGGGGCAGAGGGAGGAGCCCAGAGGGAGGAGCCCAGAGGGGCAGAGGGAGGAGCCCAGAGGGGCAGAGGGAGGAGCCCAGAGGGGCAGAGGGAGGAGCCCAGAGGGAGGAGCCCAGAGGGGCAGAGGGAGGAGCCCAGAGGGAGGAGCCCAGAGGGGCAGAGGGAGGAGCCCAGAGGGAGGAGCCCAGAGGGGCAGAGGGAGGAGCCCAGAGGGGCAGAGGGAGGAGCCCAGAGGGGCAGAGGGAGGAGCCCAGAGGGGCAGAGGGAGGAGCCCAGAGGGAGGAGCCCAGAGGGGCAGAGGGAGGAGCTCAGAGGGGCAGAGGGAGGAGCTCAGAGGGGCAGAGGGAGGAGCCCAGAGGGGCAGAGGGAGGAGCCCAGAGGGACAGAGGGAGGACCCAGAGGGGCAGAGGGAGGAGCCCAGAGGGGCAGAGGGAGGAGCCCAGAGGGACAGAGGGAGGAGCCCAGAGGGGCAGAGGGAGGAGCCCAGAGGGACAGAGGGAGGAGCCCAGAGGGAGGACCCAGAGGGGCAGAGGGAGGAGCCCAGAGGGAGGAGCCCAGAGAGGCAGAGGGAGGAGCCCAGAGGGAGGAGGCCAGAGGGGCAGAGGGAGGAGCCCAGAGGGAGGACCCAGAGGGGCAGAGGGAGGAGCCCAGAGGGACAGAGGGAGGAGCCCAGAGGAAGGACCCAGAGGGGCAGAGGGAGGAGCCCAGAGGGACAGAGGGAGGAGCCCAGAGGGGCAGAGGGAGGAGCCCAGAGGGAGGACCCAGAGAGGCAGAGGGAGGAGCCCAGAGGGAGGAGCCCAGAGGGGCAGAGGGAGGAGCCCAGAGGGAAGAGCCCAGAGGGACAGAGGGAGGAGCCCAGAGGGAGGAGCCCAGAGAGGCAGAGGGAGGAGCCCAGAGGGAAGAGCCCAGAGGGGCAGAGGGCAGAGCCCAGAGGGGCAGAGGGAGGAGCCCAGAGGGAGGACCCAGAGGGGCAGAGGGAGGAGCCCAGAGGGAGGAGCCCAGAGAGGCAGAGGGAGGAGCCCAGAGGGAAGAGCCCAGAGGGGCAGAGGGAGGAGCCCAGAGGGAGGAGCCCAGAGAGGCAGAGGGAGGAGCCCAGAGGGGCAGAGGGAGGAATCCAGAGGGGCAGAGGGAGGAGCCCAGAGGGAAGAGCCCAGAGGGGCAGAGGGCAGAGCCCAGAGGGGCAGAGGGAGGAGCCCAGAGGGAGGACCCAGAGGGGCAGAGGGAGGAGCCCAGAGGGAGGAGCCCAGAGAGGCAGAGGGAGGAGCCCAGAGGGGCAGAGGGAGGAATCCAGAGGGGCAGAGGGAGGAGCCCAGAGGGAAGAGCCCAGAGGGGCAGAGGGAGGAGCCCAGAGGGAGGAGGCCAGAGGGGCAGAGGGAGGAGCCCAGAGGGAGCCCAGAGGGAGGACCCAGAGGGGCAGAGGGAGGAGCCCAGAGGGACAGAGGGAGGAGCCCAGAGGGAGGACCCAGAGGGGCAGAGGGAGGAGCCCAGAGGGGCAGAGGGCGGAGCCCAGAGGGGCAGAGGGAGGAGCCCAGAGGGGCAGAGGGAGGAGCCCAGAGGGAGGAGCCCACATTGACAGAGGGAGGAGCCCAGAGGGGCAGAGGGAGGAGCCCAGAGGGACAGAGGGAGGAGCCCAGAGGGAGGAGCCCAGAGGGACAGAGGGAGGAGCCCAGAGGGGCAGAGGGAGGAGCCCACATTGACAGAGGGAGGAGCCCAGAGGGCGGAGCCCAGAGGGGCAGAGGGAGGCCGTGGGGCGGGCGTTACCTGTGTCTGAAGAAGACAACGTTTTGCTGACGGGAGGGCTGTGGCAGGAGATGGCTTGGACGGAGATGTCCTTCTCGATCACCCTCACCTTGACGGGCGTCCGCAGTGGAGACTCTGCCAGGGACAAAGGCTGGTTAGCCCACGTCGCCTGAACCCATTACCGGGGCGTGAGACCACACCTCACGTCAACCGGATCGCATGACGCTGGCGAAGGCACGGCCAAACCTCAAGACTGCCTAACAATCTCTTACTCTTTTCTCTTTTTTTGGGGGGGGGGGTTGCCAAAAAGGGGTGCTGGAAGCTCAGGTTTACATAAAATTTCAGAAATGCTTTCCCTGAGGGCGAGTGTCACATTCTGTTTTGCATTCATAACAGAAAGCAAAGCAGTCTACGCTGGGAAGATCCTACCTCAGTATGAGCAGAAACACCGTATGAATTTAAAAAATAATGATCATACAGGTGTCTCCCAGGCCGTGCTGTGGGAACAGGTTCGGAATTCCGCTGCGTCTGACATGACTGCCCATCAAGCCTTCTGAGCCACGATCTTAACATAAGAAACTCCACCCTGACCATGTGCACCCATGTTTCAGAGCGCGTGGTGCCCCCCGCCCCGTGACCGTAGCGGAGTTACGAAGTTAACCAGCTCTTTCATCCACTATCTCAGTTTCAGCTTCAGAATAGACTACAAGGTTGTCATTCATTTGACAAAGCAGGAAGATAATTTTCTAAAAAAAAGAAAAAGCTACACAGAAGTCACGACCCCTGGTGCCACGAGATGTGCTTAACAACCACACGGCGCCAGGCACCCTGCCTCCCCGGGACTCAGAGACACTGTTTTGCCCTCTCACCCGAGCTCAGCGGGGACGCCCTCCCGGCGTCGAAGCGAGGCTTGGTTTTCACGGCAGTGACGGTCGTGACCACAGTCCCGCAGGGCATCACCGTGCGGTCTTTCTCTACCTTGGCGGCAGGAACAGGCGGGGGGGTGTGCCAGGATTTCGCCTCTGCGGGTTCCACGTAACAGAACTGCGGAGAAGGCCGCTCGTGGGTTGTCCGGTCAGTGCCAGGACCCCCGCACGGCCCGCTGGCCTCCGCTGCACCCCGATCGCTCAGTTAGGGTCAGAATGAACGACGTTAGTATTAGAATGAACGCAGGTCCCCCGGGGACTGACACAGGCCGGCGAGTCCCATGCTCCAACCCAGCCATGCCACACACACGATGGGGACAAAGGCCGGGGGGACAAACGGACAGCCCTTTCTGGGTCAGGCCCTCGTGATGCGGCCCTGGGGGGTGTTTCATAGGGTGGACCGCTCGGCCAGGTCGGGGGCAGGAAGGGTCCCGGTCAAGCCTAGGACTTCTCGGAGGAGCTTCGTTTCCTGGTCAAAGAGCCAGACTCTGACGGCCCACAACGAAGACGCTCCTCCTCTTAAGTGGGAACCTGGCCACGTACCTCCGCGGTGACTGAACCCAGGGCCGCGCTGTCCGCCGAGGGCCCGCGGGTCAGCATGAAGCTCTGCGGCCCGGAAGGCTGCTTCTTGAACAAATCTAGAGGGATGGTCGTCATCGCCAGCAGAGCTAGAAGACAGGACACAGCAATGAGCGAGCGCTGTGGATGTTTCCAGCCCAGCAGAACGGCCAGGGTGACGGCTACAGCCAGACCCAGCCCAGCAGAACGGCCAGGGTGAGCGGCCACAGCCAGACCCAGCCCAGCAGAACGGCCAGGGTGACGGCTACAGCCAGACCCAGCCCAGCAGAACGGCCAGGGTGACGGCTACAGCCAGACCCAGCCCAGCAGAACGGCCAGGGTGACGGCTACAGCCAGACCCAGCCCAGCAGAACGGCCAGGGTGACGGCTACAGCCAGACCCAGCCCAGCAGAACGGCCAGGGTGACGGCTACAGTCAGACCCAGCCCAGCAGAACGGCCAGGGTGAGCGGCTACAGCCAGACCCAGCCCAGCAGAACGGCCAGGGTGACGGCTACAGCCAGACCCAGCCCAGCAGAACGGCCAGGGTGACGGCTACAGCCAGACCCAGCCCAGCAGAACGGCCAGGGTGACGGCTACAGCCAGACCCAGCCCAGCAGAACAGCCAGGGTGACGGCTACAGCCAGACCCAGCCCAGCAGAACGGCCAGGGTGACGGCTACAGCCAGACCCAGCCCAGCAGAACGGCCAGGGTGACGGCTACAGCCAGACCCAGCCCAGCAGAACGGCCAGGGTGACGGCTACAGCCAGACCCAGCCCAGCAGAACGGCCAGGGTGAGCGGCTACAGCCAGACCCAGCACAGCAGAACGGCCAGGGTGACGGCTACAGCCAGACCCAGCCCAGCAGAACGGCCAGGGTGACGGCTACAGCCAGACCGACTCCCGATGGCGGCCCTGTTCGCTTGGAAACATTCGACAAATGTCAGGGTCAGAAAAAGACAGGGGAGGCTAAGAGATGTGACGCTTCAGGCAGCGTCGGAACCTGCACAGCCGGGGGAAACAGCTGCTCGGAACATGAGCTGTGGGTCAACTGACAAAAATGAGAATCTGGGCGGCGGATTAAAGAACCGTTCCACGTCAATTCAGGAAACTGGTAACTGTTCCAGGGACGTGTGAGAACAGCCCCATTTGTTATGCACCCTAAGGAATGGAGGGGTGAAAGGACCATGACGTATAGAATTGCCCTCAGATGGTCCCCACATTTACCCTCGTGTGTGTGCATGTGTGTGCGTGTTAGAGAGAGAGCATGTGCACAAGCGGGAGTGACCGCGGGTGAGCACAAATAATAAAGGAAATGGAGAAAATGTGGACATAGGTGAGTCTGAGTAAAGGCTCCATGGCGGTTCTTTGTTATGTTTGTGTGTGTGTGTTTGTTTTAGGCTTGAAATTTCACAGTCCCCCATCCGGCTGGGATGAAATTCCAATGGAGCCAAGAGGAGTGGGGCCCCCGGGGATAAACCAGGAGCCGCTTCTCCCCAGGCAAACCGTGGCCCCGAGCGTGCACGCCCGGCTCTGGGAAGGTCAGCTCTGACCTCAGGGGCAGTCCAGTCATCTCAGGACAGCAGGTCAAGGCAGCCGCCTCAGAGTTCTCGCTAATGAGTGGGACGGCTTTCCCTGGATCTTTGTGATGTCAGCCGATAAGCAAAGGGCTGGGACACACAGCTGGATAAGACAGGAAAGCACCCCCCCCCCCCCCCCCCCCGCCACACACACCTCCCCATTTTGGTATGTTTATGGGGATTTTAAAAAATCTAATCGATATTGAAACTACTCAACTGTAACAGGTCCACATTCACTTTGGTGATACGGTGTGTTTTTCACCTCTAATTGTTGCTTTCCTGCATCTAAAGCATGTGTTCAATGTGAGCTGCTGCGGCTCATTCTCCAAGGAAAAGCCAGTTGAAATCCATAGACAGACAGGATGGCGATGCCAGGGGCTGGGGAGGGGGCGGGGAGTCAGTGTTCAATGGGGACTGAGTTTCAGGTTTGCAAGATGAAAGGAGTTCTGAGGTGGATGGATGGTGGTGATGGTTGCACCACAATGTGAATGCGCTTAATGCCGCTGAGCTGTACGCTAAAAAAATGGCCAAGGTGATAAATGTTGCAACATGTATTTCGTCATAATTAAAAAAAATTTTTTAAGGGCTATTGAGGCTAAGAGGGTTGAGAACTGCTTCTCTAAACCAAGAATTGTTAAATAAAAGACTCTGGATATTTGTTAAACAAATAAAAAAAAAACTATTTGAATATACTCTTTCCCATGTACTGTATTAATAACTGAATGGACTTTCAACCAAACATTCCCTTGGGAGGCCCAGATGGTATGGGGGAGGGGCAGGCCTCCTCTGGGTCTCCCGCCCTCCCCAGCTTCCCACCACTCTGGTCAGGGCCCTGGATGACCCTTCCCGAGGCCGAGTGCAGGGCCTCTGTCCTCCTGCTCGCCACCCACCTTCTGAGGATTGCCCATCCTCCGAGATCTGCAGGTGCAACTCCTTCGACTTGGCGTTCAACTCACTGTACAGAGGGAAAAAGCTGTGAGTCCTTACTTTTTGAAATAGTACTTTCTTCTGACTATAGGAAGGACTAGTCATCATCACTATTTTAAAAACTGCGAGACACATAACCAAAAATATAAAGATTATCTGCAACCTCATTATCCAGCAATGGTTGCTCTTAATATTGGGTGCCTAGTCTCCTAGAATTATCCAACGTTCTGATGACGACGGACATATTTCACACAGGTGCTTGCAACTGTGGTGGCCATGAGCCACGATGGCTTTTGAAAACTTGAAATGTGGCCAGCGCACACTGAGGAACTGGATTTAATTTCAATGACGTGAAATTTAAAGAGCCCCATGGGGCCATGAGTGACCCTACCAAAGGGTAGCGATGTCCTTGTCTAAAAACAAAATATAGCCCTAACCGGTTTGGTTCAGTGGATAGAGCGTCGGCCTGCGGACTGAAAGGTCCCAGGTTCGATTCCGGTCAAGGGCATGTACCTTGGTTGCGGGCACATCCCCAGTAGGGGGTGTGCAGGAGGCAGCTGATCGATGTTTCTCTCTCATCGATGTTTCTAACTCTCTATCCCTCTCCCTTCCTCTCTGTAAAAAATCAATAAAATATATTTAAAAAAAAAACAAAAAAAAAACCAAAATATAGAACATAATATGCCTTACTGCTTCTTTGTAACCTATTTCTTTCACTTAGGGTACCATGGACCTCTTTCCATGCCAATAACTACAGAGCAACACCACTTTTAATAGGTGTCTATCCCACTGTTGGCCTAATGGGATTTTACTTAGCTAATTCCTTAATAACCAACACTTAATAACGAGTTGGTTGCTTTAATATCTCGTGATTATAACCCAGTTAGCAAATCACCTTCAGACACGCATCTCAGCCCGGCTGGGTGGTTACGTCCTTAGAAAAACTGTCACTGCCAGCCAAGAGGTACATGTATTGAAGAGATTTTCTTTAATTTTTACACATCGCTGACCTCCAGAATGGTGTTTCCAATTTACACTCCACTGGCCACCCTCGCTCTCTGAGTGCTTAGCCACCTGTAAGGTGGAAAACAATCTCTTTTGCATCCCTCTCACTATTGCTGAGGTTGAGCATCTTTTCAGAAGTTTCCATCTGTCTATGCTAGGAGTTCTCGCTTTTGTATTTCTAGTTTGAAAACGTTGCCCACTTTTCTAAAAGAGTGCCATCTTTTCATGAATGGTTTATAAGAGCTCTTTATATGGTACATGGAATGTGTTCTTCTATTACTTTTTGTAACTTGTCTATTAATTAAGCACCAGAAAGTAATCGATTTCTGTATTTTTGTAGTCAGCCACTTTCCTGAAATGTTAGTTTTGTGTTAGTTTTGATATTATTACTTCGGGTGGTTTTAATTGCTTTTCCTGAGTAGCCATATCATGCAATGATATCATCTCCAGGGAATGATTAGTTCTGCCTCTTCCTTGTCTGTACTTTTTTTTTTTTTTTTTAATATATCTTATTGACTTTTTTTAAAAAAAAGAGGAAGGGAGAGGGATAGAGAGTCAGAAACATCGACCAGTTGCCTCCTGCACACCCCCTACTGGGGATATGCCTGCAACCAACGTACATGCCCTTGACTGGAATCGAACCTGGGACCCTTCAGTCCGCAGGCCAGGCCGACGCTCTATCCACTGAGCCAAACCAGTCAGGGCCCTTGTCGGTACTTTATGTCACTTCCTTATCTTATCTAATTGCGCCAACCAGTGCTTCTAGCACCAACAGTGGGGCTCTTTCCCCTGACGTTACTGGGACTGCTTCTGGTTTTTATCACTTCCAGTGATTTTCTCTAAAAAAATACTTTTGAAGAAGTGCCCATAAATCTTGTTCTAATAATTTTTAGCATTAGGGATGGGTATTAAATGTCACTGGATATCTTTGGAGCATAAATAGATCTGCCTTCCAAAAGAAATTTATGTTTGACTTAAAGCTACCTCAGATGCTTAATATGCCTTTTAAAAATTAGAAATAGTTTTTGTGTGCTAGGAAATGATCTCAGGGGTTGGCAGTCTTGAGTAGGTGTCACCATGGAAACCCAGGCCCACGGGAACTGCTGCACGCACAAGGTGAATTCTTCTTCCCAGGTGAGGTCAGTAGTGTTTTTCGGGAGGGCGCTGGAGAGCTTCTGAACGGGGTCGTTCAGCTGAACGTGGCAGCGGAGGTTAGCGGGGCCTGGAATCACACAAAGGCAGGCACTGCCTTTTACGCCGGCTTCTTAACAGCTTTAAGACACTTCTGCATTCAAAGAAAGGCTAAGTAAAATGCCTAAGGTCCTGGCTCACCCACTTTCTTCCATTTGTCATGTATAAACTCTCAAAGCATCCCACTGCATCTGGGGTTAAAGACTGTATCCCCACTGGATGTGCAGAGCCGCGGACTGACCCCAAGCACCTGCTCACCCCTCAGTTCTGGCTGCAGGCACAGCCTCACGGTAGGGGGGGACCTGAACACAACAGAGAGGTGGTCCCCACTTCTGGACAAGACTCACCACTTGCTAAATCTGGGGACAACTCACAGAGAACCCACTTCCCTTCGTACCACGGGTGTGGTGTTTATAGCTGACTCAGCTCCCTTCCAACCTTTTCTGGGTTTTTCCAGGTAATGGGACTCCACTAGCCAACAGCTGTTTCTGCTCCGAGGCACTGCCCGCCCCTCAGCACTGCCCGCCCCTCGGCACTGCCCGCCCCTCGGCACTGCCCGCCTCTCGGCACTGCCCGCCCCTCGGCATCAAGCCTGAATACACTGTGTGATCAACAATTACTGGGCTCTACCGGCCCTTCTCCACGTGCCTGGCGCCGTTAGGTGTTCCACACGCAGCACCTTACTAACCAATCTTCACAATCACCTCCCAGGGGAGACTCAGACCCCGAAGGGACCCCAACCCTGACCGACTGGGTCCAGGAAGTCCCCTCTTAGTAGCTAAGCATGGGGCCCCGGAGGGCAGCATGCGGGCCATCACCACAACCAGCTTTGCCGAGTCCTGGCTGTTAAATGTGGCCTGTCTGCACTTGGAACGGAAAGAAACTCCTTGCAGACAAAGAGAAGTAACCCCAACATCCTCCGACCATAGAAAAAGAGGTTACTGCTGTTCTCAGCAAAACTGAATCGCAGGGGAGAGCTGTGTCCTGTCCCGGCTACGACGCACTTGGGGTCCCAGCAGCGATTCAGAACCACCTGGAAGGCATTCCTTCGGCGGTAACTTTTGTCTCCACTCAGATAGCAGCCTCTCTGCACCGAAGGGTCCCCGCTGGGCCAAAGCCCTTCTGATGCACCTAAACCACCCCGTGGCCCCTCCCCCCCAGGAAAGCAGGTTGGTCAGGGATGCTTAGCATGCATTTTCAGGCTCAACAGTGGAGAGAAAAAAAGAAAAGTAAATGGTCCTTCCAGACTCAAGGAAAAGGGCAAAGCTACAGCTGTGTTCCTTCCTGCACGTATGGAAAACCCAGCTGTATTCCAATGGGCTCGCATTATTATGACGGTCTCAGGGGGTCTTCTTCGCTCACGGCAGGATCACACTGCAGACCCACCTGGCGGGAGCCACCGAGAACCCACAGGTCGCCCGTCCGCTCAGCGCGTGCTGTGCGACAGTGGCTTCTGCAGCGGCCAGGCCCCCGCCGTCACCCCGAGCCCCGCACCACGTCACCCACCTGAAGCACCAGCGTCGTTTAGCAGCGAGGCCCGGATGTTCTTCACCAATAACTTGAGGTCGTGGGCCCTTGGAGGTTTGGGCGGGCAGGGTTCCTGAGGGGCAGGTGAGGTGCGCTGGAGATTCTGCAGGAACAGGAGGAGCCGTGACCGTGGGCGGCAGCGGAGCCTGAACCGGGGTCTGCGCTGTGGCAGCTTCCCCTCGTATGGGAAGGTCGGGTACCAGAGACCAGAACCATTTCCCTGCGGGGACCCTCCTGTATCCCAACAGCGGCAATGCATTCAGCCCGGGAGGGCTCCCCAGAATCGTACTGTGGGCGGAGCCTGGAGCCCCCATGCGGGCCCATGCCTGACCCAGGCCAGGTGCCTAGCGGACAGTGGACACCTCCTCCAGGCTGCAGGTCACCGGGCTGTCCCCAGCCTGGGCTAGCCAGTGGGTCTGTCCAGTGCTAACTGGTTTTCCCAGGCACCTCAATTCTGGAAGGATGCCGTCCAAGACCTCAGGCTCTGAGTGGACAGTAGAAAGTCAAGCTTGGGCTCCTAGAAGGCGGAGGGTCAAGCGTAGTTATGGTGGGACTATGCTGAGTGGCCCTCTTCCTTCCATCCCCCTCGCCCCCGCCCCCGGAGCTTCGGAACCCCGTGCCCTGAACTGGAAGCTTCCCCAGAGCGTGGTCATTACGGACCAGCAAGCACGGGCGCGGGGCGGAGGAACATCGGAAACACACACAGATGCTCCGGGCAGCGGACCATGATCCTATGGGGCCTCGAAGCACCCACACCCGTGAGCAGCTCACCTGGACTTCCCGCACGTCCATGGGCTTGGTGCTCAGAACCACCGACGGGGAGGCAGAGCTTACTAGGTACTTCAAAATATCCTTGAGAGTGTCACATATTGCCTTCACCTCCACGGCCCGGTCCTGCCGAAAGAGGAGGAAGTCGCCAAATCATTTCATAACCATGCCTGCGTGCAAAAGGACAGGTGAGCAAACCTGGTATCGCCAGGATCCAGGAAGCCAGATCAGGACCCATGAGAGATCTGGGAGAGAGGGTCCTTTTTACTGATCTTGGAAGTAATTCACCACTTTATTTTATTTTATTTTATTTTATTTTATTTTGTTTTATTTTAATCCTCACTTGAGGATATTTTTTCCATTGATTTCCAGAGAGAGTGGAATGGAAGGAAGAATGGGGGGGAGGGGAGGGAGAGAGACATCAACATGAGAGAGACACATCAATTGTTTGTCTCCCACACGCTCCCCTACGAGGGCTGCATTCAGCAACCAAGGCACGTGTCCTTGACCACGAATCAAACCCATGACCCTTCGGTCCACGGGCAAAAGCTCAAACCCCTGAGCCAAACTGGTAAAATGGTTTAAAAAAAAAAAGCCGTTGTGCACCACAGGAATGTTAATATTTCTGTGTATACCCCTGTCAGTCATCTTCCCCAAACGTACAGACATGTGGTTTTTCTTTCTTGCACAACATTGGATATTTTCCTGAAATTAAAAAGTATTCAAGTACACGGAAAGGCCGGAGAAGAACGAAGACAAGCTTTTAGAAGAACAACAAAGCTACAGCAATTAATACCCAGCTGAACTGTGTTCATGCATTCTCGAATGTTCACAGCACTGCTATTCCTAAGAGCCCCAAACTGGAAACTACCTAAGTGTCCACCAACAGCTAAACGGCCCCATACGTGGTGGGGCAGCCACACAGTGGCATGCTCCAGGACAATGAGCACATACACCACGGATGAACCTCACAGACATCATGTCGAGTGACAGGAGCCACACACAGAAAAGCCCTCACTGTGTGATTCTGTGTAACATAAAAGTAACCATTTCACAGGATGCATCTTAGCGGCATTTAGTGCCTTCCAAGTGTTCGACAACCATCACCTCTATCCTGTTCCAAAATATTTTCATCACCGCCCCCAAAGCAAACTCCTCACCCACAGGCAGTCACCCTCATCCCCTCCCCCAACAGGCCCTGCCACCGCTGCTCTGCTTCCCACCCTGTGGGCTTGCCTGTTCTGGACATGGCATAGAGATGGATGGGGAGGAACATGGAGTCCCACAGCCATGGTCTCGTATGTCTGGCTTCTTTCCCTGAACATGTGCTCAGGGTCATGCAAGTTCCAGCAGGAATCACAACCTCACTCGCGTTTACGCCTGAATGGCATTCCATTATATGGATGGACCTCGATTTCTTGTCTACTTTTATCTCTTTTTTAAATAAATATATTTTTATTAATTTCAGAGAGAAAGGGAGAGGGAGAGAGAGAGAGAAACATTAAAGACGAGAGGGAATCATTGATCAGCTGCACGCCCCTCCTGGGGATCGAGCCCACAACCTGGGCATGTGCCCTTGACCAAAATCAAACCCAGGATCCTTCAGTCCGCAGGCCGGTGCTCTATCCACTGAGCCAAACGGTGAGGGCTGTCTACTTTTATCCTTTAGCCCCCACAATGTCTCCACACTTTATAGAGGAGGAAACCAAGGGTGGAAGATGAGTTGGGGTACTCGAATGTCAGAGTCCATTACATCTTAGATCTCCAGAGCAGCTGCCTCGGGGACCTTCCTTCCACGCCACCCCCCTGCCCACATGCCATCTCCTCCACCGGGACCCAGCAGGACCCAGTGGCAGGGGGCTGGCTGAGCTACAGAATTGCTTCACTGGGGAAGTCATACTTCCCACAAATATGAGCAGCATGTGGGGTCAGAGAAATGTCCAGGACATGGGGGGGGGGCAGGGTATAAAAAGCACATATACCTGTAGTATCCCACCATTTGGGTAAGAAAGGAGGAATATGGTCATTCTTATAAAAAGAAACGCAGGAAAGATAAAAACTACAGAAACGTGTTACAGCACGCAGAAGAATGGTGGTAGAAGGGAGAGAAATGGGGAATAGACTTCTGAGTATAACGTTTCATGTAACTTTGACTTTAAAATCATGTTAATATTTTGCACATTAAAAAATAAGTAAATCAACAAAGATGGGGGACAAACCCTAATACCGCATCCGAACAGACACAAATGCAGAACACCAGACATGAAATTGGTATGATAACCACACAGAGGGAAAAAAAAATCTAGTCATTGTTGAACATGAACTCGGTACCCCTCAGCAGGATACACTCTGAGACAAGGGCCAGCGGAGCGCCCTGAACGTTGGCAGGTCTGAGGTCGACAGTGGTGCTGCTGGAAGCCAGTTCCAGCATGTCATAATTGCAAGAGTCTCATAGAAAGGTTGATGGAACTTGGGGACTCAACAAGGGCTGAGTCACATATGTTATTGCCTGCTGGGAATGGCTAAAGGCATTTCCTCAAACCTGAAAGGGATGCATAAATTGATTGCTTGCTGCCAGACAGCTCAGGGCAATCTTAATCTACATGTTATTGCCTCCTCCTGGCCAAACACCTGAACAGCTGTAGGCTATTCCCCAATCTGACAATGGATTCTGTACTAACCCTACCCTTTGATGTGTATATCTCCACCTTGCCTTAGGACAAATTGTGTTAATAAAAAGCAAGGGGTCCTGAGACAAGGAGAACTTAGTTCCTTTAACTAAGTCTTCTCTGACTCTCCCCAATATACCTTCCAAAATTATGTTTTGTCTCTAGACTCTTGATTAATTTATGCACAGCCCCTTCTCCAGATTTCCTGAACCCTTCTAGATGCCAGATCAAAGACCACCAGCATTAAACAGCATGGTGCCAGGGGAGCAAGTTACAGAACAAAGGATGTCGTGTGGGAGGAAGGAGGCACAAATATGGAAGAAGGAGAAAGAGACACAGAGCTGGCGACGAGGGAGATACTGCGCACATGCCCGTTCTGTAACTAAACAACTGGGCACAAATGACACTTCTGATGCATGCAAGCTGAAAGAATCACCATTCACACTTACCAGTATTTTAAAAAAAGCAACTGTCCATATCTAGTTTAAGGCATGGACAGTTGAATATTTATAGACCACCTATTAAATTCACATGTTTCAGCTGTTGAACAAGAGTCAGAAATAGGGTAAAATCACAAGGAACTCTTGTAAAAGCTGCTGCAAAGAAAGAACCTAATAACCTAAGCCTTTGGTGTAAACAATTCTGCATGATCGTTTCAGCAACTGGACACGGCGACAACTGACTAGCATGCCCACTCCCACTCCTGAATTCACTTCTCCAAACAGCCAAGACCCCAGGGAGCAGGGAGGAGGCTGATTTGGGGTACGTCTTTGCAAAAACTGGTGAGGAAGAAGGTCATGACCTTGGAGCTGGCTGGGCTCAGCCCGAGCTGTAGGTAAAGCCATTTCTAGGCAGGAGAGCGAATCTGACCATCAGGTGGGATAGAACGTCATTCCTTCAATAGTTTGCAACCTCAAGACGCACATGCACACCTAAAAACTCCCCAGCCCCATGGCACCCACATGGGGGCTCCCCAGCCCCATGACACCCACATGGGGGCTCTCCAGCCCCATGGCACCCACATGGGGGCTCCCCAGCTCCATGGCACCCACATGGGGGCTCCCCAGCCCCATGGCACCCACATGGGGGTGGCAGGCAGGCTCCCGGGTTCTTAACAGCTGCCAGGTGATTCCAGGGGCAGCCTGGAGCCCGGGGTGAGAGTGGGAATCCAACCCATGAGAACGCACACACGTTCCCAACACACCGACGGAGGCATCATAGGAATGTATGGACTGACCTCCCCCGGTGCTCGGGGCTGGATGGTAATGGCCATCTCTGGCACGCTGAGGAAGGACCACCGGATCGGAATGTCCTCTCTCTCCTCTTTCATGCGGAGCTCCAGCTTTAAGAGGAAGGAAACAATGGTTACTGGAGAGCAGCTGTCGCCACCAGAGGCCCCACGCACACCTGTGTGTGCGCGTCTATGTGTTCACCGATCTCCTTAGGTAAGCGCTTAGCCTCCCTGCCACCCTGCGCACGTACAGATGGAGAAGAGGGTCCCACACTCCCTGTGACCTCCCCCTTCACTACAGGGACCTTGTCCCACCCCCACCAGCACTCTCCTGTGCCTCCACCTGCCACTCAGCAAGGGACCTCGGGGCTGGTGGCTGAAGGCACGACATCACTGGAACTCCGCGTTTTCCTAGTGGGAGTGTCACCAAGATGTAAGGGAGTGTAAGTGAGGAACCAGGATGCCTGGCCAACCCCACGCTCACACGTCCCCTGAGGGCTGTGTACGGAGCATGCTGGGTTCCGGTCACCTGCCTGGGCCACCACAGAACCTCTAACTGGACCCTGGTCTCCCACAATGTCCCATTCAATCCTCCCCATCCATGGCAGAAAAATGACCCCCAACAATGTCCACGCTCCAAGTCTTGGCACCTGTGAAGATGTGACCTTACATGGCAAAAGGGACTTTGCGGATGTGATTAGGGCAAGAGCCTGCAGATGTGGAGGTGCGTCTAGGTTCTCCCAGCGAGCCCAGAGGAACCATAACAAGGGAAGAGGAAAGCAGAGAGGATCCCAGAGATGTGACTTGAGGATGGAGAGTGATGCCGAGCCAAGGGATGAGGCTGCTTCTAGAAGCTGGGAACTGCCCGGGGCTGCCAGCCAGCAGGGGGCGGGGCCTCAGTCCTACCACCGTGAGGAGCTGGATTCTGCCCGAAGGAGCAGGAAACAGATTCTCCCCAGGAACTTCCAGAAAGAAAGGCAGCCCGCCCGCCCACACCTAGATTCCAGCCTGTGTTGGACGTCAGACCCCCAGAATGGTAACAGAACACACTGAGGCTGTTTAAGTTAAGTTGGTAGCCGTTTGTTTCGGCAGCCGTAGCAAACTAATACACCGGCCTTCATTTTTCAGCCAGAGACAAAAAGGTCAGCTCTTCTCATCTCCATCCTTCTCCCCACCACCTACCAACGGGAAAGAAAGGAGGGTTTCAGCCCGTATTTCTGAATACTCGGGACTCGCGCCTCACGCAAGCGAAAGGGTCAGAGAAACGATGCCCTCCCCTGTAACTCTAGAACAAGTGCACTTTCATCTCACTGACACGGGTCCCCGCGTCACCCCCACCAGGCGGGGTAGGGGCGGCAGCAAGCCCGCCTGCTGGCCCCTTTAGGCGCCTTTTATCTGAGGAATAAGGGAGAAGCGGGAGGCCTGCTGCCGGAGCATTAATAATTGACCGTCTCTAGCAGCTGCCTCTGCGTGCAGCTAATCCACAGGCTGCTTTGAAAATGTGCTAAGAGATCAAAGACACAATTGTGTCACTTGGTCTGAGCTGCTCAAATGACACCTGAAGCCCATCTTGGAAACTACATTTGCTCCGTTCGTGGCTGGGGTCCTTGCTGGGATCAGTCCTGAAATGTGTGTCAGATGTCGCGTGAACGTGTCCCATGCTGTGAAGTTCTTTTCTAGCACATTGTCCAAAAAAATGGGGGAAGCAGGAGGCATTAACATCTGACAAGTCCATGAAGCCAACACTTCACCTCTCCAACTCGAAAAGGGGGTGTTATTATGGGGGAGGAAGGACTAGATTTCAGAAAAAACGCCATTTCAGTGCCCAGAAAATCTTGTTCTCCCTGCTGACGTAAAACCATGTATTTGCATGAAAAGTTTATGGAGCATCATCTTCCCTTGTGGTTGAGAACCCTGTATGACTTAGGTTCAGCCCTCCCCTCCCCTCCCCCGCCACCAATTATCAATCAACCACCAGGACAGGAGAGGAAACACAGGGTCAAATCAGCAGTGACTCCTAAAACAGACCCAGAAATTTATAACTTTTATACACCGCTAACAGGAATGGCAGTGAACTTCTGCTGAATGCTGGAGACATAGCTATGTAACAGTTCAGCTATCCAGACGTGTCACTAAGTCTATTATAATTATTACATATGTCTCTCTATATAATTGTTGTATATAATTATGTATAACTCATAAAACAGTTATATATGTCTATTATAATTATTATAATAAGGTCTATTACCTTAAAAATAATGGTGATACTCATCTATATATATAAAAGCCTAAGCGGCCGGCCAGTAGCTATGATGCCCACTGACCACCAGGGGGCAGACACTCAACGCAGGAGTAGAAACCACAGACATGGAAACATGGAACAGACCGATGAATCTCAGAAGGAAGGGGGAAGGGGGAAGGGTGGGGAAAGATTAACCAAAGATCTTATATGCATACTAGAGGCCTGGTGCACAGATTCGTGCACTGGTGGGGTCCCTCGGCCTGGCCTGCGGGGATCGGGCTGAAACCAGCTCTCCAACATCCCCCGAGGGGTCCCGTATTACAAGAGGGTGCAGGCCAGGCCGAGGGACCCCACCGGTGCATGAATCTGTGCACTGGGCCTCTAGTTTAACATAAAAAGGGGGTCTTTTGATGCTGACTTTTTAAAAAAGAAGAAGAGGAATGCCCCAGTTCAGCCCCTAAGTGGTTTTCCAAGCTGCAGTACACGTCTGAGGCCCAGCGCTGATCTGAGACAGACCCACTCTCCTCACTCACCTGCCATCTACCTGATCCTACCTGTCGGCAGCACCCCTGACTATTCAAGTCCTTGAACGATACCATCCCTCCCCTTTCTGACAGATGGGAAACCTCTAAATTCATTATATATATATACATGTATGTGTGTATATGTATATATGTGAGGGTATGTATACACACATGTACAGCACGTGCAAGTATATATGTAAGTGTGCATATATAATTTACATATCACACGCGCTTTTTATTTCCTACAGATACAATATGGAAGGTGATTGTTGGGACATTATTAAATGAAGGGCAACTAATAAAACATGGGTTTCACGGCCCTGTGACTCCCCACGCTCACCTACAGGCTTCAGAGAACTGTTTCCCGTGACTCGCACAACCCACCCACCTCACCTGTAAATGCAGTGGGGCGAGCCGCACGCCGTACTGCTGGCGCCCGGTGTCCTCGGGCGAGGCTGGCCCCGAGGTGACCAGGAACTGGATGGCCTTGCCCACCACGCGACAAGACACCACCTGGAGGAGTGGAGGAGGGACAAGACAACTGTAATGTAACTTTATGGGGGGGGGGAGGGAGGGAGGGAGAGGGGGGAGGGAGAGATCAACAAGGACAAGAATTCAGAGTTTCAAACTTGGAAAAATATACAGATTCACATTTTTTTCTATTATGTAATAGTCTGAAAACTGGAAAAAATAGTTCAAATCTTTTCTTCCTGATGGATTTCTCAGGAGCTCAACTCTTTCTTGCCCAAATCTAGTTATGTTCTCTCCACACATAAAGATTTTTTCTTTAAATACCGCTCTGTTCTCTTTCACCACACCCACTGACTTTCAACTCCCCAGACATTCCCACATCCATACGAGTGAGAGCCATGAGCCATCATCTCCCACTGAAAAACGAGCCTTTAAAAGAAAATAAGCTATAGATGCTACAAGCAAAACACTTCAAAAATATATCCAGAACACAAGACATTTTTTTTTCTATATAAATAAATTTAACCTGTCGTGGTTTTCAAAGCTGTGGGAATAATTCAAAGAACATATGAAATTTTGAACAGTTAGGAGAGTATACAGACTTAAAAATAGAATTATCAAATGGGCTCATTTAAGAAGACAAACAATTCCACCGGGAATAACCAGGCCATACTCCTGACAGAAATCACAAAGCATTTTAGAGGGATGACTGTGATGGAGGAATACCCAGTTTCTGCCCCAGAATCCCTCTGTGGAAGCAGATCCAGAATGAGGGCCTGTCACCCTTCTGGCAGGACGCCAGGCAAGCCCAGGGTGGGATGACTCCCAGGCCAGGTGGCGGGGGAGCACACCTGGGAGGAGCAGCAGTGGGGGAGGGGGAGGGAGGCTGGCAGGGGACCAGGGTGTCTGGGCCCAGCCGGGTCATCAGGAGGCTGAGAGCGAGACAGGACAGGATGGACTCCCCCACCTTCCCAACGGAACTGCTGACCCCACATTGGACGGTGTCACTTGGGAAGGAAGAGAAAATGTTTTAATTCTCGGGTGGGTTTATTAGAAAGTAGAAAGATGATTAAAATAGTTCCTTTCTTGGGGCCTATTTCACAAAGACCTCCATGGCACAGATCTAGAAGAAAATCTTGCCTGTTCCCAATACCGGCAGCAAACTGCCCAGCCCTGTCTTCATCCGCCCTTGTAAGGTCGCTCCCAGAGGGCGAATTCATGTGGATTAGTTCCAGTATCTTCATCACGTGATTGCATCTCCCGCGTTCACAAGAGGATGGAACGTGAAAATGTGTGTATAAGAAATGTCGTCTTTTCATTTTAAAAATAAATGCTCTGTAAACAATCCTCATTGGAGGAACATTTTTTTTAAAGTATATTTTATTGATTTTTTTTTTACAGAGAGGAAGGGAGAGGGATAGAGAGTTGGAAACATTGATAAGAAAGAAACATCGATCAGCTGCCTCCTGCACACCCCCTACTGGGGATGTGCCTGCAACCAAGGTACATGCCCTTGACCGGAATCGAACCCGGGACCCTTCAGTCCTCAGGCCGACGCTCTATCTACTGAGCCAAACCGGTCAGGGCCGAGGAACATATTTTGGTGCCTGAGGCATCACACACAGAAATGACAGGACACAAGAGAGCATTCGCTGTCCCGTCTCAGCAGCCCAGGCCTTGCTCCTGCGAAACGTAAAAAACCAGACAACTGGCTGGCTGATGTCTGTTATTTCTTCGGGATCTTCTCTACGAAGCTAACTGGCGTTTTCCCAAGAAAACTGACCACTTTGTTAGTGGCAGCCACAAGCAAGAGAGAGATGGTTTCCTTTGATCCGATTCTACAAGGAGCTTCTTACTGGCACACCCATTCCTTGATGCAGAGACGGCTCAGGCGCTCAATTAAAACCAAATAAACGAACACACAAAAACGGAAACAGATGAGTTTAAAAGGCGCTAACGCTTCTGCATAGAGGACACCCAAGACCACAACTCCCACTTAAGTCACAGCAGGGAGGTAAGTGCTGTCACGGAAAGTGAGACACCTTCAGGCCGAATGGCTCTCCACAGAGGCCCTCTGAGGGTCTTCCCAGCCCGCTGGCTTCCGACTCTACGTAAAACCAAGTCCCACAGGCCAGCGGTTTCCTGGCCTCCCTTCAGCGTTCGGCTGGAAACACTAATTAAAACCACCATCTGATCCTGCCTCCACATGTCAATATGGCCACACAAAATGCTACCCCTGTTCCCAGGAGGCCCCACCCTTTCCAGGCCAGCCTCTGCTCCCCCCACCCTCTGCCCCCGCCATCCACTGCCCCCGCCACCCTCTGCCCCGGCCACCCTGAGAATAATAATGGCCCATTTGTCAAATGCACGGCAGCAAAATGGAAAGGAGCTTTTAAAAATAAGTAATCTTCTTTCAGTGCATTAAGGAGTTATCCACAATGGGGATTAAATTAAATGCCCTCCACCCAGGAGAACAGTGGCAAGGCCTCGCCACCCCAGGGCATCCCCCCTCAGAACACCAGACAGCAGGACCACCTGGCACAAGACCCCACCTAAGTGGACAGAATGTCCAAGATTGACAGCTACCAATATACCGATGAACAGACAGAGGCCCTGGTCTTCGTTAATTATTTATCTTTATTGTTGAGAGTATTGCAGATGTCCCCTTCGTTTTTTGTTTTTTTTTCCCATTGACCCCCTCCACCCCGCCCCCGCCCCTCCCAGGCCTTCACCACACCATTGTCTTTGTCCATGGGCTATGCATACATGCCTATAAATTCTCCAGTTAACCCCCCCAGGCCCCGCCTTCCCTCTGAAATTCCTCAGTAGAGGCCCCGATCTCGACCCCAGAGTTTCCCCACCACAAATACACCATGTTTGTGGGGATTTCTCAGTTAGTTCCTCAGAGTCTTGCGGACAGGACATGGAGCTGTTACACAGCCCTGGTGCTTGGGGTTCCCTAGGAAGCCGTCTGAGTGCGATGCTGGTCCTCCGAAGTTAAACGGAGACACGCCTCAGCCCTGTGCTGGGACCGAGGGCCGCCCTGAGAACAGAAGTGAAGCCGGGCCCAGAGCAGGACTCCATGGGGCCAAGGGCACAGGAAGGAGCCCCACGAACCCGCTGCTTCCTTCCTGAGGTGTTTTCTTCCAAAGCAAGCCAAGACCTCCTCCACCACAGACACCATTTCAAAGTCAAGCAGCAGAGGCTGAGCTGTGGGTTCCAGACAAATCCCCTCCCCCTGCACGGCGGAGAGCATTTAATGGAGGGCGGGCTGCACATGGTGAGGGCCCACAGATGCAAGTCTTGAGCTCAAGGAGCATGCTGACATAAAAAAAACCCAAACCTGCAGCCCTCGCCGGGGTGGCTCAGTTGGGTGGGCATCGTCCCATGCACCAAAGGGTCGCTGGTTCAATTCCTGATCAGGGAACATACCCAGCTTATGGGTTTGGTCCCTGGTGGGGGCCCGCGCAGGAGGCAGCCAATTGATGTTTCGCTCTTACATTGATGTTGCTCTCAATCGAACCCCTCCCTTCCTCTCTCTCTCTAAAAAATCAATTAAAAAAAACTAAAAAACAAACATCCAAACCTGCAGAGAATTTGTATAAAAATGTATGTGAGCCCAACCCAGGATACACCTGGAAGCAAGATCTCAACAGACTGAGAAGACGGTTCCTAGGAGGGGGTTTGCCGCTTCTTTTATGCATTTGGGATTAAGGAGGGAATGTAAGAAGATTACATGGAGGTGGGAAAAAGCAAGGCAGGATCGGATTCCAGACAGTGAAGGCTGTGTGCTCTCCTGAGGGTGATCATGCTTTAGAAGCAGGGGCCTGACAGGGGGTGTTTCCAAGGTGTGTGAACCTAGGTACACAGAGACAATGCACACGGCTGGCTGAAGGCGAAGGTAAGCCTTTTACTAAAGAAGCTCCATGCCAGGGGTGTGACCACCCACCGTGACCGGCCCAGTGAGGAGTTTGCAATCAGATCATCTTGTGAGGTTACTTTCCGTAGAATCTTTTTCCTTTTTTTCTCACAAGCACCTGGTCTGACAAGTGAAGGTCAGGGCATCCCTGGTCCACCCCCAGGTTCAAGAGAGAAGGCAGCTGACAGAGGCACCATCAGGATGTGAAAGTGAGCATACTTCATCATGACCTGCAGGACAGACTCCAGCTCGAAGACCTTAAATACACACAGACCTCTACAAATAGGTCTTGTCCCTTAGATACTCACATACCTATACCAATAGGTCCTGTTCCTTAAATACTCACATACCTATACCAATAGGTCCTGTTCCTTAAATACTCACATACCTATACCAATAGGTCCTGTTCCTTAAATACTCACATACCTATACCAATAGGTCCTGTTCCATAAATACTCACATACCTCTACAAATAGGTCTTATCCCTTGAATACTCACAGACCTACACAAATAGGTCTTGTCTGGAAACACTGTTCCTTTGTTTAGAGTGGGGCCAAAGAGTCCCAGGTCCTGGCACTCCCAAGTTGGACCCAGAAAGTCCCCTACTGTCTTCACACCCTCTGTACTCTCTCCACTTTCCCTTTCAATCAAGCCTCTGGTCCAGCTGCCTCCGCTCCTCTGCCTGGAACACTCTGGAAAACTGGAAACCATTTAATTACTTTGTCTCCAAAAGAACTAGGAACACAGCCGAGAGAAAACCATATCCAAAAAGGTTTATGTCACTGAATATTTTTCACTTGAATCATCCTTTGTAGCATCCTGAGAAGAGGACGCCAAAATAGCATGGAAGGAAAGATCCTTCAGTAATCATCCCGATTCCCGATCAGATCTCGTCCCGACCTCGCAATCTCGGCTCTGAGGTTCCCGAAGACAGGGCGGATCTGGTACCACCGTCTCTACTCTGGAGCAGAGACTCAGTTTTAAAAGTAAAACCCATTAGAGCCAAACGTTACCAGAACATCTATGAAGTTAACCCTCCCTGCCCACTCGTTCACAATATGTGGGCGAAAGTGGGCTTTTGTAGGCAGCTCTCCCCGTGGACTAAGATGGAAAATGCTGGAACAAGAGGGCAGCCAAGCCCAAGGGATGCTGGGTACATGCTCAGGGGGTGTGCCTGGGACAATGCGGGCTCTGACCCCCTGCCCCCAGCCGCAGTCTCCGTCCCTTCTCTTGTTGGGATACTTTAAAGTGCGCAGGGAGGCTTTCCAGGAGGCATTCTCACTACATAACGCGGTTTACCGTGCGCATTCTTCAGCTTCAAAATACGTGAACTTCACGAAGTTCTCTTTCATCGACGCTGCATAAAGCAACACATGCCAGACATTTCCTTTAAGACGAAGGGCAAGGACTTGGGTCTTTTTCCGGCTGGGTCTGGGCCCGGTCGCTCTGCCACACCCACCCCTAAACGCCCAAGCTCTGTATTCGACAGAGCGCGTGGGTCCTCTCACCCTGTCTTCTCCAGGTGAGGTCAGCCTATACCCGATGGCTCCTGGGCTCAGGATTCTGAACACTGAAACCCAAACAGATGGCCCTGCCCTTGGAAAGACCCAGATCAAAACGATTTCACAACCTTAGCATTTTAGCATAAATGCCAGGTTGATGGAGTGCCTGGACTTCAAGTTATACAAAACAAAACAAAACAAAACAAAACAAAAAAAAGGTCAATCGAGCATCCTCTTTGCAACTAGAGCAGGGGTGGGGGACCTTTTTCTGCCGAGGGCCATTTGGATATTTATGGCATCATTCGAGGGCCATACAAAATTATCCACTTAAAAATGAGCCTGCCACATTTGGTCAAACATTTAATTAACTCACCCCTAATGCCTACGCAGGGCCAGACCCAATGATTTCGCAGGCCTTATACGGCCTGCAAGGCCAGACGTTCCCCTACCCCTGAATTACAGAGACAAACACGAACAACTTTGAACCTGGCTACCTTTCAAACCAAGGGACCCCCATGAGGCCTGGAAAGAGCAGGGGGGGGCTCCAGACGCCTGCGGAGTGTATTTCAGTAAGTAAATGACACCAGGCAGGCTTAGTACAAACACATGTGCTCACAGTACACTATACACACCCCGTGCTGGCTGTGGGGTTCCCCAGCATACAATGCGGACCGGTTCTGGGGGAAATCCCTGGCAATGGCCCAATTCTGTGTCGCCCTGTCTTTGTGGAGGCCAAGGCTGGTGAGTGCCTTTCAGTCCTTTCCTTATCTTCATTGTCTCTTTCTGGTGAGCGTGGGAGTGAGGGCTTATGGGAAACAGTACTTAAAAACGCAAAAATAACAGTCCCGGTGTGCTGTGTGCGATGCGCAGGGGTCGGAGCTCATTTCTGGGGGCCGACGGGCGTTCAAACCCAGCCTCTGCTCCTCAGCAGCTCTCGGTCGGTCACCTTGGCCAAGGGACTCAGCCTCCCTCCTCCTTGCCTTTCTCCCCTGCACAGCGGGCATGACACTTGCTCGGGTGGAGGAGTGTTGAGCACAGCGTCGATGGGCACGTGCCCATCGCCCAGGGCTGGTCACGCCTGATAGCATCAGCATCAGGAGTGACGGCGGGGCAGGCGTCGTACCGGGGTGCACAGGCTGGCGCCCTCACATTCCTGCCAGGGAGGGGTCCTACTTACAGACAGCACCTGCGGCTGAGGAGAGAAGGAAGCACCCCAAACAAGCCCAGTCCAACCAGTGTCTCCCGGCCTCACCGCCACGCCCCATCCTGGCTGGGTTATCACATTATCTAACTCTCTAACCCACAGCTGTTCATCAATTAGAAGCCTCTGCTTGTTTACAAACGGCATGGAAATCAAAGCTACGTAAGGCTTTTCACACGGCACCCGGCACCCGGCCTCACCCCAAGAAAGCCTGCAAGCTTGCCAGTCTCGAAAGGTTGCTCCCCGCATGCTCACTGGCAAGCGTTCCTAAAACCAGCGCGTTCGGAGACACTCAGCCTGCCCCCTGCATCAAAGAAGCGCTCGGCTGTCTCAGCGAAGCGCCTGTCCCAGGGCGAACCCCCAGACGCCGATCCATGTGCAGGCATTTCCCCGTGGGCTGGTGGACCGCACGCCCGCACAGAGCCGCGTGGGACTTCGGAGCCCAGGGACGTGCCGGGACGGGCTGTTGCCGCATCGTGCGGAGGAAGCGCTGGCTCGTGGGCCGCTGGCCATATCGCAATAAAGGTGTCCTTTTTCTGGGTCACACATTCTAGAGCGAGCCTCTCCCAGGACGTGAGCACCGAGAAGGTAGGTGGAAGCGCGCTGCTCTAGGTAAGAGCGTGATCAGTCGGGGGGAGAGAGAGGAGTCCCCGGTGCTTGTCAGCCTGGGCAGGAGGCAGAGGGGGGCCCTGGGGGGGGGCGGGGCGTGTGCAGGTGACGGCTCCCAGCAGCGCCCCCCAGGGGGGAATCCCTCTCCACCGGCCTGGGAGGCCTGGGCGGAGTGTGTGCCTGCCCACGTGAGCCCGGGAACAGGGACGCATGAGCCCGTGGAGAGGATGCCCCACCTGCTAGGCAAGCACAGGCCCTGCAGGGAGACTTTAGGTAAATACACAGCTGGTCTCTGACCCCAGTTCCGGCCCCCTGCCCCTCAAACCCTCTCGAGTGACAAGGTGTGTTTGGTGCTGGTGGCTGGGGCCTCTACATAGCTTCAGGAGAGGGCTGGTCACCAGCAAGACGGAGCCAGGACTAGGGGGCTGATACCGCCAGCCTGCTCCCAACCTCCGGGAGGGGAGACGGGCTGGAGGTTGAATTCAATCACCAAGGGCCAGTGATGTCATCAACCCTGCCCACGCCATGGAACCTCCATACGTGCCCCTCCACAAGGGGTGCAGGGAGCTGTGGGTCGGGGGTGCTGGGGGGCGGGGGGGCGGTGCACGCAGAGAGAGATGGAAGCCTGCGTCTCTCCCCACACCTGGCCCTGCGCATCTCTGCCCTCGGCGCTTCCTGAGCTGCGTCCGGTATTACAAACTGAGTTCTGTGAGCCGTTCCAGCAAAGTATGGAACCTGAAGAGACGTGGGATCCCCTGATTTGACAGCCGATCAGTTAGACGATGGGTGGCCCTGATCTGGGATTGGCGTCCGACGTGGGGACAGACTTGTGGGGCAGAGGCCGTAACCTGTCGGTCCTGCGCTAGTCAGTGTTGAAACGGAACTGAACTGATGCACACCCAGAACGTTGGGGAACTGGTCGTTGGGGAAGGAAAACCCCACACATTTGGTGTCAGAGTGTACACAGTTCAGGCGGCCCCGCCTTGGCCAAGGCGGCAGGTGTGGGCTCTGCACCTCTCACGGGTCCTGCAAGGGGACCCCAACTGCTCTCAGCGAGACCCCGTCTCTATGCAGGAGGCTGCGGTGGGTTTGCTGATGAACCAGATATTTGCAAAGGCAATGCGGGTTTTTAGGGGGCTGCAGGAGGAAGTCCACACACAGGGCACCCTGAGAGCAGGGCGGGCCAGATTCTGTTCCTGAGGGGCCCGCAGGGAGACTAAGACCAAACAAAGTCAGGAAGATGCTCCGAAGGCGGACCAGACCCCGCCCCCCACCCCCACCACCCCCCCCCCCCCCCGCTCTCACCTAAGTGACCAAAGATGCGACTACACACCAGACCCCGGCCCAGGCAGGCTTGTCTCCGTCATTAGCTCCGATGCCATCCGCAGGTCCACGTCGCGGCCGCGTCAGAGAGACGAGAAAGATACAGCCTGACGCTGTGGGGGGACTCGGGTGGGGCGGGCAGTGTCCTTGCAATCACATCTGTATTTCTGTGGTGACGTGTTTGTGGGCTTCGGGTCTGTTAGTTTTTTCCTTCTCAAGAACGATGCCGAGCGGAGGGAACCTGATGATGCGGACACAGGATTCCACACAAGTGGGGGGAGGGTCACGTGTGTAAGTCAGATCCTAAAAGGAGGAGGACAGTCCGCTGGCGTCCTGCCCCACAGGCTGCTCGAGAGCACCAGCTCCTGTGTGCTCACCTCCCTTTAACGCACAGATTAAGGAACCTCCCACCAGGGACGCGTTGCAGGAGAAACTCCGATTCGTCTGGCTCGATCCCTTTGCAAAAGGACGCCCTGACATGTGCCGAGCTCAGCCGAGATGCTCGTCCAGGAGCGGCAAAGGCCAGGTGCAGGAGCCGAGCACCCGGCGAGGCCACGCCCAGCTTCCCAGGAGCCAGGCAGCTGCGGGCAGGGCGTCCCCACGGTGGGCGTGCACAGGACCCGGGCTGCCCGGCGTTACGGCGACACACGACACCACCAGACCCGCTTTCCCACACTGTGCAGGGCCCCCGGCGCCTGTCACCCAACCGGCTGGCCAGCTTGTCCGAGGGGGACAGCATTAGCCACAGCACAAGGCAATGACAAGGTCTCATTCCCTGCCTGGCCAAGAACATCAACGTCAAGAACCATGAAGATGACTGTAAAACAGATAAGACCGTGTGTGCCCTTCTCCGTCTGCCTGCGGGCGGTAGGGAGCCCCCCAGGGCCCACCCCTGTGGACAGCAGTCCGCGGTCCCAGCCCAGGGAGGCGAGGGCGGAGGGCTCAGCAGACTTTACAGGAAAGTGTCTGCACTTCTGAGTGGCGGCGGACTTCATCGCGAGCATGCACAGTTCTGCAGTTGTATGAAATTGAACGTACCGCAGCCATCTACTTTCCCTGGCACCAGGGCCAGACCTTAACAACGCTGCTGCTCCCGGGTCTGCTCCTCCCCTGCACCTCCGGGCCAGCCCCGGACGCTCTGCTCCCCTCTTAGCTGGGACAGTGGCAGAGAACACCAAACAGGGCCTGCCCACCACAAAGGGACTCGGGCCCTACATGCCTGTAATAGTGAGGGCGCTCGCTGCCCCGGGAGGCAGTGCCCATGCCAGGGCCTCCGGGACGTCAGGCCTGCGGGGGTCTGCGCCTCAGTCCCCGCCTGTGACCCCTGCTCACCCAGCCCCGTCCAGCGCTGTGGGCCATGCCAGACTCAGCATCCTGCCGCCAGTTCTGGAAAACTCTG
Organism: Plecotus auritus; assembly: GCF_963455305.1. Classification (NCBI taxonomy): domain Eukaryota; kingdom Metazoa; phylum Chordata; class Mammalia; order Chiroptera; family Vespertilionidae; genus Plecotus; species Plecotus auritus. The sequence goes on along the minus strand of NC_137771.1, from coordinate 222,546,391 downwards.
CATACCCACAGCTTGGCCACCCCCCCCAGCCCCCATCCCCCCCACCCTCAGTCCCACACTTGGCTGAAGGTTAGGACCCTGCGCACAGTCAGGCTCATACAGCTGCTGCACCTGTGACAAAGAGAGAGCCACCTCAGTCCCCGTGGACAGAGGACGGAGAAGGAAGCTGCGGGCCGTCCAGAGCCCCGACCGTATTGAAGCCAATGATCAGAGCTACATAAATCCACCCGGATGACTCTCAAAACCGCCGCCCTATACAGAGAAAGCTGGCTGTAAAACTGTGCACACACAATGGTAAACGTTTTTAACAAATGCACAAACAACACTCCAGCTGAGACAGGAAGGGGGTACACGCGGGCGGGCGGACATTCAGGCGTTCGGGGCCAGCAACGCTCTGCCTCTCGACCTGGGGTCACAAAGGTATTCCTTCCCCCCGGCTGCTGCGTGGCACGCTTTTAACTGAATGTGGTTCCTTGGGATGTTTTACAGATACTTTGCATTTTTAAAAAATCAATAAAATTATTTACAGTATTTGACGGGTCTAATAAGTAATTTCAGCTTGTGAGAGGTTAGCAACTGTAAAATGAACTCTCCACACTATCTAAATGGCTCAAGTCTGTATATCATATTGCAGAATATATACATATATACACACACACACTTAAGTTCACATACCGTATGATTTGCCCACTTAAACTGTAGAATTAAATGTTTTTACAATACACTTCCCAGAGTTGTATGAACCATGCCTGCCATCCTCGTTGGAACATTTTCATCACCCCCAAAGGAAACCCCGTACCCACAGCCGTCACCACCATCTCCCCACCCAGCCCTGGCGACCACTGGTCTACTTTCTGTCTCTACTGATTTATCTACTCTGGACGCTTCATACAAAAGGAATCCCACAATAAGTGATCTTTGGTGTCTGGCTTCTTTCACTGGGCATAATGTCTTCAAGGCTCATGCGTGGTGGCATGTCAGAAATTCATTCCTTTAAAGGCCGAATAATACCCTATTGTATGGCTATATCACATTTTATGTCTCCATGCACCAGCTGATGAGCAGATGTTTTTAATGTAAGGCGTCTACATTTTCAAATAATTCTAAGACAGAATAAACTACCCCCGTCAGCTTTAGATTAGCTTCCTGAGTAAGGACAGGCCCTTCACAGGTGACCGCCCCCAGCTCACCTTCTCCTGGGCCGACCTGGCCGCACTGGAGACTTGCTGCACCGCCAGCTCCAGGGGCGGCTGCTGGCGGTCCTCCTCGAAGGACAGGGACAGCGGGCCCTGGAAGAGAGAAGCATAGTGAGGAGACGCATGCACGGTGGCGATGCCTGCTTTTTAGAGGAAACCAGGCTTCCGCTACAAAGCTCTGCAAATCTAAGAAAAGGTAACAGGGTTCCTTTTAGTTAACCTGTGCTTCTAAGTAGTAGCAAAGGTCAATTATCAGCCAGTGCACACACCTGTGCATGCACCTGGTGCGCCAGCTCAGGTTGGCTCGCGCTCAGGGGCAGGTTCAGTTATGGGACAAGGAGGGGAAGTAGAGACTCCCAGGAACAAGGGCAAATCTGTCACGATGAAGGGTGTTCCGAATGCTCAGGCCCACAATGTAAAGAAACGCAGGCTCTGGGGGGGGGGGGGGGTGGGGGGAGGGGGTGTCCAGGCTGGCCTGTGGGTCTGCGGCTCTGGCACAGCATCTGGCCATGCACAGCGGGTGCCAGGGCTGTGTCCTCCCTTCCTCTGGTGAGAGCCGTTTTTAGAGAGTTCCTTCTTCCTGGTCCCTGGTTGCTGGCATTGCACCTAAGGTGCCCCCCTTCTCTTTTCCTACCACCCCAAGGATGGGTGGGCAGGAACCCCTGGGGCCGGCCACCTCTCCCTGGAATTTGGGACTCCTTGGCTGGCAATGAGCCAGGCTGGTGGCTGCGCCTTGCAGACCTCCGGAGCTGCCAGCTCCTGCCCCCAAGGCTCTTGGTTGAACCCAGCCTTCCGCTCTGTGCATCCTCTGCACCCTTCCAGCAAACTCCCCCGGGGGCTTGTCAGCCCACGTCCATTGGTTCTTACAATTAAAACTCTCCCCGTGAGAGGTGTGCAATTAAATCAATAGGACCCCCAAGGCAACAAGACTGATGTTTTATGAAAGAACAAACCAGAGCTTGGGTAGCCAACCAGGTTTTGTCCTTTTTAAAATAAATTCTCTTGAGCCCAGTCATTGTGGTTCAGTGGCTGAGTGTCAACCCATGAACCAAGAGGTCGCAGGTTCGATTCCCAGTCAGGGGACATGCCCGGGTTGCGGACTTGCTCCCCAGTGTGGGGTGTGCAGGAGGCAGCCAATCAATGACTCTCTCTCATCATGGATGTTTCTCTCTATATATTCCTCTTCCTTCCTCTCTCTTTAAAAAAAAAAAAATCAATAAAAAATATTTTAAAATAATAATAAGTAAAATAAATTTTCTCAAGAGGCCAAACAGTTATGCCAATAACACAATCTGGAATGAAACTCTTCTGAAACAGCTTCCTGACGTGTATCGTGGTCAGGTGAGTTCTGATTGGCTGCAAGAAAAACGTCCACCCCACAGTTTCCCTCCACTTTCCATCGACCTCAGAGACTCTCTGTGTGGAGAGCTGGTTCCAGCTATAAGACACGATCGGGTGGGAAAACAAAATCCTGCAAAAGGCGCCAAGCTCTGCTGGCAGGCACAGCCCCAACGAGAGGCGAGGTCACCATCAGGGGCTCCTTCTTCAGAATTCCCCAGGATCCGAAGGAAGCTGACAGGCACAGAACGCTTCCAACTCCATGCTTCCAACCTCGCCCTGTTTTAGCAACACCGATCTCACCCCCCAAAAATCATGGGAGGAGAATTAAACCCACTCCCCAAGAGCGATGAAGTCACAGTTTCGGGCTGCTCGGCTGACGCCCTCCAGGGCTGTGCTTGTTTCGGTGCGGCCTGCTGGCCAGGGGTATGCCATGAGCCTGGGGATGACCTGGGTCCGAGTACGGGGTCATCCGGCTGAGAGAAGAGCCTCCAGCACGGAGCGCAGTGCCAGGCAGGGAAGCCACCCATCAGCAGGAGTGGTGACAGCTGCCGGAGGGACAGCTCGAGGGGAACAATGCACCTTCTGTCCCAGGCTCAAGAGCCACGGCCGCCGTGAGCAGCCTGGACGCAGGCTCCTGCCCTGGGCATCAGGGGGCGCCGTCCACAGCCTCCTACCTAGGGCAGGCCCCTTATGGATTAAAACCCTGGGAAGGTTCTAGCAGGAAAGTTAATGTCAAAAGGTGGTCTCACAAAGGAAATAAATTAAGTCAAAACAAGGACACAGGTTCCCTTTCCCTTTCCCATTGCCTAACCCTCGAGTTTCAGGAAGGCAAGCGTGTGTATGACACCCAACCACGGACTCCCACACGTCCCGTGCTGTCCGTGAGCAGACAGCCCCCACGGCAGATGCTACCCTGCTTAGACCAGAGCCAGACTTTACGTCCCCCCTGGGAATGGCCAGGAAAACCGTGAGGGACCCAGCCCTGCCACCATCAGCACGCACTGCAGCCCCTCCGCGTTCCAAGCTGTGTGGACTGGTGCACAGCACGCAACCAGACCAGTGGACGGGAGCAGGAGGTCCCCACAGACCCAGACACAGGAGCAAACGCAGCAGGTGACAAGGTGGCATCCCGATCACTGGGTAAAGACGGATTCTCTCTTTAATCAGGATGTGGGAGGAGCCCCCAAGGGAACACCAACACTAGCACATGGACCTAAATGCATTACCAATGACTATCATAACCCCCCGAAGGGGTGGGGGAACACGGCTCTAGCCTAAGACACTCTGGGAAACAATATCCTGACCGCAGATGAATGCTATAACCTAGCCAGGGGTCCTCAAACTTTTTAAACAGGGGGCCAGTTCACTGTCCCTCAGACTGTTGGAGGGCCAGACTATAGTTTAAAAAAAAAACTATGAACAAATTCCTATGCGCACTGCGGGCCCGGGACGAGTCGGCTGCTAAGCAGGACAGGCAGTGGCACCCGGCGGGCCGGATAAATGTCCTCGGCGGGCCGCATGTGGCCCGCGGGCCGTAGTTTGAGGACCCCTGAACAGTAAATGTGTTTCTCTATTCTATACTCTAGGTCAGTGGTCAGCAAACCGCGGCTCGCAAGCCACATGTGGCTCTTTGGTCCCTTGAGTGTGACTCTTCCACAAAATACAACGGCCTGGGCGAGTCTATTTTGAAGAAGTGGACTTAGAAGAAGTTTAAGTTTAAAAAATTTGGCTCTCCAAAGAAATTTCTATCGTACTGTTGATATTTGGTTCTGTTGACTAATGAGTTTGCCGACCACTGCTCTAGGTGGATGCTAGAACTGACCAGGTAAATAAATACGTTCCAGACAACAAGAACCCGATGCCTCCCTCCTGGAGAAGGAAGTTAAAAACACAGAAAGGGGAAGATAAAATGAGCTCGGTGCTGTTGACCTGGAGGCCAAGGGATCCGTATAAAGTCATGGTTTCGAAGATACAGACAGAAAAAGAAATACAGACATGTGTGTGAGTGCACAGCACATGCCTGTATGCACATACATTTCCTAGCTCTGTCCACTAAAAAAAGTCTAGAAGCAATGAGACCCCAGCAGTAATGACCCTGGATCTCAGTCCCTAAACACTTCTCCAAAAGAAGGAGTCGGGGCTGCCTGGAGAAGTGGCTGAATCCAGGGCCGGAAGAGGGGAAAACACAAGATGAGTCTAGGAAAAAAACATCTGTGGAACCATGAAGGAAGGAAGTGCTAAATATACACACACACACACACATCTCCTTCTGTCTGATGGCAGAACACAAAGGCTACTGCCAAAAGGGCTGCTCGTGGCCAAACTAGAGTCAACGAAACAACACAGCGAACAGCGACAGTGTGGGATGACAATGCACAGGACAAACGAAATAACGTGAGTCCACCTGAGGTAAATAACCAACTAACCATATGCGTGGAGGAGGAGCGGCAGCCCTTTCTGGCAGTGGCATTCCAATGAATAAAGGTAGGAGAGATGAAAACAAAAAACCACCATTCAGCAAACTCCCCAGACGTAATGGCTGCAGACCCGTCACACAGATGGAGGCCAGAGTCCGTGAGCCAAGTGTGAGGAGTAACAGGATGTGTACAGTCTCAGAGTATCTCCACAGGATGTTTAACTCCAGAGGCAATGCTGTAAGAGGGGCCGTAAGAGAGAAGAGAAACCACCTTTACCGAGAGATCGAGGCCGAAGTCCCCAGCAGTGAGTGACAATGACATTACGAACCCCGTGCTTTAGCATATGGAAAGGGGAACATCACTTCTGCAGTTTGCATAACCTCAGTCCAATCATCTAAAAATACCGAATTTGAGGGACATTGGGCAAAAGAATAATCAATATCCTTCAGAGTTATCAAGGTTGTGAGAAACAAAGAAAGAATACGAAACTGTTCAAGACTTCAGGAGGACTAAGGAGAAGCAACAACTTAATGCCATGTGGAACCTGAATGGGACGAGGGGACAAGAGAAGGATCCTGGTGGAAAAGCTGTGAAATTCACATAAGGTCTTCAGTGCAGTTAAAGGCCATCGCCAATGTTAACGTCTTATACTGTTTACAATGTTAACATCATTGTTCCATGAATTATAGTAACATGGTGCCAATGTTAATTTCTTGTCCTGTTACAATGTTAACATCATTGTACCGTGAATTATAGTAACACTGTACCCATGTTAATTTCCTGTCCTGTTACAATGTTAATATCATTGTACCGTGAATTATAGTAACATGGTGCCAATGTTAATTTCTTGTCCTGTTACAATGTTAATATCACTTTACTGTAATTACAGTAACATTGTACCAATGTTAATTTCTTGGTTCTGATCATTATGCTATGGTTATGTGAGGCTGAGTGAGGAATACAGGGAAACTCTGAATTATTTTTAAAAAATATTTTCATTGATTTCAGAGAGGAAGGGCGAGGGAGAGATAGAAACATCAATGATGAGATCGGCTGCCTCCTGCATGGCCCACACTGAGGATCAAACCTGCAACCCGGGCATATGTCCTGACCAGGAATCGAACCGTGACCTCCTGGTTCATAGGTTGACGCCATGCCGACTAGGCTGAATGATTTTTGCAGCTTTTCTGTAAATCTAAGAGCAATTTAAAAAATCACGTTTTTTTAAAATAGACTTTACAAGAAAGCAGCCCACCTTTATTGATGCTATTTACTAAATGCCTCATGAAGATCTCATCTCATCCAGAGTGGATCCTGTTTTTCAGATTGAACCCAAAGTTATCCTCTTCTCCAAATGAAGCACAGAGAGGTCAGGACTTGCCCAAGGTCACACAGCCCCAGAGCTTTCGGCCTGAGCAGTGAACACAGTTCTTCCACGCGGCTCAAGAAGTCCCCTCCCAACTCAGCAGCCCACAGGGGCCGATGGGAGTCAAGTTAGCTTTGGCTGCATTTTAGTTAACACTACACCCACTCTTCCTTCCTCCGAGCTCCGGTCTCATTGGGAGAATGGGTGAGTGCAGGGAACAACCTGAACTGGCACCTACTCCTGGGTTTCATGCGGACAATTTGCAAAGTCATCCGTGAGCCTCCTTTAATGTTGATCCTTTAGAAGTGAAAAACAACGCACATTAAACAGCTTGTTTTGCCCAGGCTTGGCTGGCTCCCAAGCAGGGAAGGCCTGTGTCCAGATGGGGTGATGCACATGGCCACTGTTTCTCCCCACCAGCGACAAGTTTCTAACAGGCCCTGCCATTCATCCCACCCCCGGCACCCACTGCTCTGAGCCAGCCTGGTGCTGGGCACTGGGTGGGCTGTGCCAGGGCAGACAGGGCTCTGGACCAGCTTACAATTCCATGAGACACAAGTGAGCACAAGGTGCCAGTGCTATTTGGGACAAGCACAGGCTGCTGGGGTGGGGGTGGGGCAGCTACCTGGCAAATGGGAGGATAAGGGATCTTCCAAAAGCTTTATAGAAGTTAAAGAAGAAGAGGGTTAAATAAGTATTTGAGACAAAGGGGATATGTTCAAGGAACAGAAAGGAGACCGGTTTGGGGAGGAGGGTACAGGCAGTGGCCCATTCAGGTCTCTTATCCAAGGTGGACTTCACATTCTTGCCAGCCGACTTCTTACAGTGGCCACTGTCGCTGGTTAGGAGTTTGGGTTTTGTGAGCACCACTCGGAGCTCATTATGTAATAGGAAAACTCTGAAGTCTTTTCACTTCGTTTACTTTTTAAATTGCTGAAGCTCATCGACAAGTTAGAGCTACTAGTAACACGCTCTAGGTTCGCACAGCCTCTTTCCCGTTTTCTTCCGAAAACCACAAATTGTCCTACAACCTTGGTCATCTGCATCTAGAACAGGGGTGGGCAAACTTTTTGACTCGAGGGCCACAATGGGTTCTTAAACTGGACCGGAGGGCCGGAATAAAAGCATGGATGGAGTGTTTGTGTGAACTAATATAAATTCAAAGTAAAGGAGCGGAGGGGAGAGCAAGAGAACCGGATAGAACAGCCGGATCCGGCCCGCGGGCCGTAGTTTGCCCAAGGCTGATCTAGAACATCCCTCTGGAAAAAAAAAAAACCCGGAGCAGAGAATTAAAGAAACAAACAGCTTCAGGGTGGCCCATGGCTGGACAAGTCCAAAAGGCAGCGGCCCCCACTCTGGGGTCAATACTCACAATGGGTGGGCCCCCACCTAGGTAGGGAAGCGCTGTCCCGCTCCCTGGCAGGGTTCCCCGGACCACAGGCGCCTGGTTTCCAGAGTCAGTGAGCTGCTGTGGAGCGGCAACCCAGAGCTTCGCAGGTGGGTGTCCGGGGTGTGGACCATCGCCGGGGTAACTGACTGTCATGGCAAACCATTTTGTAAATGTCAGTGTTACGCAGGGGAACTAAAGGCAGTTCTAGGCTCTCTGTTCTCATGACTGAACTGTGATCAGATCAACTGGATTAGGTGTTGGGACATCAGCGTGGAGAGGGGCTGTGGGGTGAATAACGGACAGCTGGCCTAGGGACTGGTGTGTGTCGGGCGGCCTCTCACTGTGAGAAGAAGCCAGCTGGGGGAAATTGTGAAACATGCAGTGTGCGCCCACACCCCTGCCAACCTACTAAGTCCGAACTGCAGGGGGAAGGCATGTGTATTTTTTCAAAGCTCTCTGGGCAAGTCACCTGTGCTCCCCAAACACCTGGCATCTGGCCGGCCAGCTGGCAGAGCAGCCATGGTTTCCTCTCTGTCTCTCCAACTCACCCTCCTGTCCAGTTTAAAAATAGTTTCGGAGTAAGGGTCAGAACCACAGGGCCATCCGCCAGGAGGAACCCGCACCGCCACGGCCATGGGTCACCCAGAGTCAAAGGAGGCTCCGCGGGTTAGTGCTCAGGCCTCAGGTCCCGGAGAAAGGAGCCCCACGGTTAGGGATGATGCATTAAGCAATCAAACCCTTTTATCCTTTCTGGCTGGGCCTCGCTTAAAGGGATCACATAGGTCTCAACTTAGAATTTCCTGCCTGCAGGAGACCTGGACCAGGATCTGGGTCAATCCCGGCCAGTCTCTCCAGCTCATGGACCTCAGTCTCCCCTCTGTGGAAGAAAGGGGCTTTGCTTGAAGAGTTTTGGATTCCTTCTCGTCTTCAAATGCAAAGTTGGGGTAAGACAGAATTCAAGAGTTCCCGTCTCCATTCGATAGAGAATCCCACCTTTCATGAAGACGGTGGATATGACTGTGACTTCCAGGGTGCCCCCAACCCCCAGGGACAGGCTGAGAAGTGGACTCCTCCCCAGCCAGGGCAGAGAGACTGGGCCAGAGGGGGCCACTAAGCTGTGGCTCTCCGGGCCTCTCTGGCATGGAGCGTCAACCCTAATCTGGGATTAGTGGGAATCGAGTTGGAGGGAGGGCAATGATAAACCGCAGGGCGGGCTGCCGGGTCAGGGCAGCCACCAGAGACGCCCGCCTGCTCACCCTTATTGTCATCAGTGCTGCCGCCGTGGTGGCCTAGGACAGGGAGGGCGTGACACGTCAGTAGCAGGGAGTTCCCCAGATCCTATCTGCCTGCAACACCTTCCAGTTGAATTCAAATCAAGCAGCACTCGGCAGGCACAGGGGGCACGTTCAGATGCAATCCACAGGCACCCAAACTGTCTGGGAGGTCTCTGCCATGCTCTGAGCTTGGACCCCGTACCTCATGGCGCCTTCCTGGCAGGCGCGTGGAAGCTCGGAGGTCCTGACGCTGCAGCGCGTGGTCAGCAGCGGACAGAACAGAGAGAACGCAAAGCAGCCGGATGCCTGTCTCCACTCCCTGAACAGAGCTCCCCTGCTCCCACAGACTCAAGGGATCCGGTGAAAGGTTTTCTTTCAAAACCTCCAGGTCCTTCAAGGTTCTCTCAGCCGTACCTGACCAACCAGACATTCCAGGAGGAACTCACACCACCCCGGGCGCAGGAGCAATCTGGAAGCAGTGTCGAAGGCAATCCTATTTCCCGAAGCCAATGGAGAAATACCAGGAAACGAGGTTGGGGTTAAGCAGGGCTACCCCAACTCACAGGTACAAGGCAGGGTCCCGCCTCCGTGCCTGAACTCCTCCAGATCCTCCAGATCACGCACCCAGCACTCCCTGGAACGTTAAAGGGAGCAGGGACAAGGCTCACACCTGCTCACGCCACCAACCAAGGTGGACTCGCGCAGCCCCAGAACCTGGCCTGTGACACCAGCGCAATCAGGGGTCAGTGACAGCACCTGGTTTGCTCCCAGGTGTGAGGCCACATGGCTTTAGGGCTCCCACAAGAAATGGGGTGGTGTCCCTGACCAGGAGACGTGCAGCTCTGAACAGCAGGGGCACATTTTCTAGGCACCATGACAGCTGGCAGTCAACTGACCTTGAAGCCTTTTTTCAGCCAAAAGGTACAATCAGTGTTCAATAGTTCAGAACAGGGTCAGTCTTTCAAGCTGTTGGATGGATGGTCATTTATATGCAAAGCTTTCTTGTTGGTTAAACCCGTGGTGCAAAGACCAGGCCCGGCGGCTCTGGGACAGGCACACTGCATTCCCTATTCCCAAAGCCAAGGTCCCAGGCTTCTTCACTGAGCTGCACAGCAGGTGCAGGACCAGGAAAGCAAGGAGGACGGGCAAAGGCTGGGAGGCACCTCCCAATCCCACTAGGCCCCAATTCCTACTACAGGGATGCCCAGAAATAGGAGACGCCAGGAATCTGTCATGAAACTAAGATGTCTTAAAAGTAAATATAAGTCACCACGACCTTAACTATGGAAGAAACAAAACCACAGGAGCGTGCGGCAGTAGTTGGGTCACAAGCCCCTACGTTTTGTTTGGGGTAGGAGGTAGCTGCAGTCCAATCCCAGATCAGCGAAGCACAGGCTGTGTGACCTCGGGTGGGTTACTTAACCTCTCTGGCCTCAGCGCCTACCTGTAAAGTGTTGACAGACCCAGGAGTTGTGAGTATTCACATGACATGTGCACCTAAAGCCCCCAATACAATGTCTGGAAGTGGCTGGCTCTCAATGGTCACTAATTTTATCTGCCAGGGAATGCAAGCAAACCTCTTAGAAGTACATACTTGATGAAATCCACCTCTATAGATGGAAGCATATTTGGGTCACAGTTATTCATACATCAGGTACCAAAGCAGAAAAGTGTCCAGCTGGGAACCAGAATCAACCTGGGACTCCAGGAAGGGCTGATAAGAGCTAGAAGGGGAAAGGGCCCCTCTGACAAGCCTCTCCCACAGCCAGACACACCTCCTCTGTGGCGAATAAGGTCCAGTCACTTTGTCTTGACTCCCCATCAGGGATGGTCCGCACTCTAGGGTCTTTCTCCAAACTTTCAAGGGTCCCCTCCCACAGGAAAGGCGCACTTAGGGTCAGTCAAGGGCTGTGGGAGGCTCCAGAGGACGCACCCCGCCATCAGCCGCACCCGGCCCCGCGGCACCACCACGCCCTCCCAGAAACTCACCCCTTTGCGTCTGGCCTCCTGGTTCAGGGCGGCCACCCAGGCGGCCTGCCACTGGCTCCTCCAGCTGTTCAGCCTCAGAATCCAGGAGAGCAGCACGTCCGACTCCGGGCGCTGGTCCTCGCTGGGCTGCGCCGCCCGCCGCGGGGGCCGAGCTCGCGCTCTGGCCAGCGCCCACTGCGCCAGGTACAGGCCCACCGTGCCCAAGGCCACGACGAAGAGCGACACCAAGACCAGCCACTGGACTTCACCGAGCCACGAGTCCAGGCGGGACATGGTGATGGCGCATACCCGGCGCGCCTCGCCCAACTTCCCAGGGCAGCCCGGGCAGGACGCGGAGCCCGCGGCGGCGAGCTCAGGACATCAGCCCGCGCGTGGCCGGCCGGGGGGCGTGGAGGGCCGTAGCGGGCTGGATCTGGGCGGCGGGCGGAGCGGGCCCGCGGCCCGGGACGCGGAGCCGGGAGCAGGGAGCCTGGAGGCCGGGCGGGGCGAGCAGGAGGAAATGCCGGCCCGCGCGCGGCAGCCACCGCCGGGACTGCGCCCCCAACCCCGCGCACCTGGCAATAGGGACGCGGCGGCCGGCGTTCCCGACTCGGCGTCTGGGCAGCTCCGGGGCCGCGGCCCAGCGCGCTTCCTCCTGCGCGCGCCGCCCCCGGCGTCCCGCCCGCTGCCCAGCAGTGGCCGGAGAGGCTGCGGCCGGGGGCGGGGAAGGGGGCGGGGCCGAGCCCTAGGGGGCGGGGCCAGGGTCGCTGGCGCCCGGGCCGTCCTCGCCCCCTTAAAGGCCCCGCGCCCCCGGCCCCGGCCCGGGTGGACACCACTCCGGCCGCGATTCGGGACTCCCGCCCGGCCACGTGCGTGCAACACCAGCCCCTTCCCGCGACTTCCTGCGGACCGCGGCGGCGCGGTGGCCCAGGTGGGCGCGCCCGGCGCGTCTTTCTCCAGCGCTGACATGCTCCCGGCGTGGCGTCGCGACCGCGCGGGGTGCGGGACTTTCCAATTAGTCAGCGGGATTCCAGGGAGACTGTGGGGCCGGCTGTTTCGCCGTCCCTGTGCGCGCGCGCGCGTGTATGTGTGCGTGTGCATGAGTGTGCGCACGCCCATGCGCGCCTTCGCGTGTGAAAAGGTGATTTGTAGGATCACCATCTGCCCACCAGCAAGATGGTTTTAACACACTTGGAAAGTCCCTAGAAATCCATGACTCCGCACCCCAAAGTCAGGAGGGCCTGAAGACTCGCCATCTTCACGGGGATGTGTTGTTTGTTAAGCAGCGTGTACGCACGCATGTGTCTGGCAAACCTCTGTGCCTCTCACCTTGCAGCGAGCACGCATCATTAGGAAATAATGCAAAACACTAGCCTAAAATCCCCCAGGGCCTAAATAATATAATACTGATTCACTGGTATATTCTGTAGCTGTATGAAGGGGATTTGACCTTGAATTGGGTTGGCTAGACCTGAATGAACACAGCCTTTTGTTACCTAGCCAGGGTCTGCTGATGGGCCAGTCTGGTGGGTAGGCAAGTGGTGATTCTGGCTCTGCCACTGCAGCAGGGGGGTCCTCACTGGTTCCTCCTGGGCCCCTTCCTATCATGGCACTGAGTAGAGAGAGTGGAAGCCTTAGAACCCGTCTCAGGTGGAGTTTGCTAAGAAGGCTGGCTAGTTTGGCAGATCAGAGATTAGGATCTCAATCTGGTTCCTAGGCCAGTGGCATTTATTGTCACCTATTATGCAAAATCCCTGGAACAGGAGAGCAAAGAGAACCACAGGTATGATGATGAATCTGCCCTGGATACCAAGTATTAAAGAGGAGGAGTGAAGTGCCACCTAAGAAAGGGGGAGGTTGGCGTGTCTGTGTGTGTGTATGCAAAGGCCCTGAGGCCTGCATGTAGCTTCGCACCCCTGAGGCAGCGAGTGCAAGGGCATGTGTGATGGCTGGAGGCAGTCAGGGTGGGGTGGGGTGGGGGCTGCGACTAGAGCACCTGAGCTGTGGGTAGTAGATGGAGCCACTGAGAAGGAGAAGCAACACACCATCTGAAGCGCAGACTGAACAAAATTGCCTTTTGCAAACATCACTCTGAGCAGCAGGTAGAGGAGGCAGGGCTGGAAGGAAGTGGAGGGGAAGAGAGCTCAGCTAGAGGGTAACCCCAGGGTCCATGAGAAGGGTTTGGCCGGGCCCTCACAGGCGAGGGTATTCCTTGCTTAGAGGCTGGAAGCCAGGAAATGAGACTGCGTTTGAAATTGTGGACAGAGAGCAGTGGAGGGCAAAAGAAGTTTACATCTGAGAGCCCCGGTCTTCTCTGAGAAGGAAGGAATTGGGAGGCAGCTGGACCGAGAGCCCTTGTGGGGGAACAGAACAGGAAGCTGGCAGGGAGCTGAAATCATCGGATTGCCCAGGTGAGCTGGGTGGGGGAGATCCAGCTGTTACCAGGCGGGTCTGATATTAGAAAGTGGAACTAAAATGATCCTGCAAGCTTTCTACAAGTCACCTGGCCATTAAACACTAGCTGTCTCTTCAGCTCCCAGGTCCTTAAGGGTTAGGGGAATGGCTCTCCTTTTCTTAATAAATCTCTTCTTTTTTTAAAAAAAAGTATTTTTATTGATTTCAGAGAGAGAGGGAGAGAGAGGTAGAAACATCAATGATGAGAGAGAATCAATGATCAGATGCCTCCCTTATGCCTCCTACTGGGGGTTGAGCCCACAACCCAGGCATGTGCCCTGACCAGGAATTGACCCGTGACCTCCTGGTTCATAGGTGGATGCTCAACCATGGAGCCACACTGGCCGGGCTGGGAATCTCTTCTTATTTGAAGCAAGCCTCTAATTATTTTCTGATCAGCAGCCAGACCTATGCCGTTGAATAATTCAAGTCCCGCGGGCCCCCTTTCCAAAATCCAGGGATGCTAGATACCCCGGACGCTCCGTCTCCCTATTGCAGCATGAGTCCACGTGCACACGTGCGCACTGGCTGTTAGCCATGTTGGCAGGTACGAGAGGGCCCGCCCTGTGTGACTGGTGGAACCAGTCTCCTTCCTCGCCCATGTCTCTGAGGCACGCTAACCCCTGGCTCACTTAGAGGCTTGTAACAAACTCTAAGCTAACAAACACCTCCGGTTTGGAATGTTTACAAAGGAATGTACACATTTAGGTATCGAATTACTTCTGCGTAGAACCAAGCAGAGGGAGAATAAGGGATGACCTGGGCTTACAGGAAAAATGCAGCAAAATATGCAATAGGAATACATGTATGAAAAACACCCCAGGCGGCCCCCACTTCTGCTCCCAGTCCCGTTCACCCAGTGCGTGGAGGGCCCTGGTTGGCTCAGCTCTCTGTAGTGCAGCATTTTCCCCACACATGACATTCCATGTTCCTCGCCCGCTGCCCTCCCCTCCACTCGGCACCCTCCCACCCAAGGAGCTCAGCAGCGACGCTGGTTCTCGCCCACCACTCCTTCCAAAGAGTCGGCCCTCCATGCTCTGCTCTGCAGAGGTTGTGCGCTGATTTTGACACCCCAGAAGAATCCTCCGATGTGCTCCCACTGAGTGTCTGTGAGCAGGTGGGGAGTGCTGGGGGGGTCTGGGCGCTGGCCATTGCCCCCTATCCCGGCTCTTAGGCCGGGGTGGTGGTGATGGAACCAGCTCGCCGGGGCCCAAGGAACTCATCTTCACATCAACTTACAGGACCCACCAGAAGCAGCCGCCTTCCTGGAATATTCCAGAAGGCATCACTCTGAACCTTAGACCAGGTGGGTTCCAGGGGCACAGGGAGGAAACAGCAGAAACTCTATATCCAAATTCCTCTTCAGCATATTCCCCGGTGACTGGCTGTGCGATGGGAGCACAGGCCACAGGAGTAAACGCTCCATTGTTCTAATTTTCATTTTCAAATGTTTCTAAAATGCTCTTCGAGTGGACAAGTATTGCTTGCAGGGTGCTTCGCCCAGTCACCCATCTTTCATGCCTCATTGATGCATCCAGGATGGAAGGATTTGAATGTCTTCCCTACCCCGGCCCAGGAGATGCTGTGATGATGTTGCATTTTTAAAAATTTATAAATATGTCCAGTGTTATCGATGCTTCGTATCTAGAATCAAAGTGATACTTATTCATTTCTAAATTAGTCATTACCATTGAATCAGATATTCTTATGAGTTTATAAAAATACTTAGCAACAATTGGGATGTATGCATAAATACTTGCTCAAAATTTTGTTACATTTACAATGAAATTGGTGGTTGCCAGAGGGAAGGGGGTGGGGGGGAAGGGGTCCTAATACATGGTGACGGGAGGTTTGACTTTGGGTGGTGGACACACGGTGAAATATACAGATCTTGTAAACATAGAAACCCACACCTGAATCCCATATGTTCATGTTGACCAATGTCACCACAATAAATTTAATTAAAAAAATTCTGATGAATTATTGTAAATTTGTGGAAGAGGCAAGGAGGGGTCCAGGGTGTTTGTCGTTCGTCTCTAACTTGGCAGAGGAGCTTCTTTGCTCTGTAGCAGTTTGCATGACGAGGGTGACGATGAGGGTGGTGGTGGTGGTGATAGCTTGAACCACCACGTTACGCCCGATGCCCTGACGGACCTGAGCCCTGGGCCCCGGCAGGGCTTCGATGGATGACCTGGGATGGACAGACGACCTGTACGTACAAATGGCCTGCTTCCTCCCGTGGCCCCCGAGGGAAGGCATTCCGAGAATTCCCTGTTAGCAGAATGCTTTTAAGATTTGGCTCCGTGCCCTCAGCTGTGGGTCCGTGTGGACATTTGACCCAATCTCCTTGGCTACAATCGCACGGGCTTAGTCATTTCCACAGTCCGGAGGCTCGGGTGTGCTTGGGGTCAGTTTCCTGTCATGCCCTCGGGTGGACTGGGGGAGCCCGAAACCCAGCGAAGAAAGGTCACCGGTGGTCAGAGCCGGGCCCTGAGCCAGAAGGCTCCATGGGGGCCTGGAATGGCCCTGCTGCTCATTTGCGTGACTTGTTGAGACTTTGCTCAGGGTGCCTTCCTCGGAGAAAAGCAACCATCTGCATAATGCAGACTCCCAAGCACAGCGTCAGAAGGGCCGGGAGCCAGATCCTGAGCCTGCGGCTGGGCCACAAGCCAGCTGACCCTGGCAGGAGGGACTGGGATAGAGACGGAAGTCACCATCCAGCAAGCTCCTTTTCCCAGCAGCATCACTGCACGTCCCTGTGGTGGGGGTCCCCACAGGTGCACCCCGAGAGGTGGGCCGTCAGCAGGCGGGCACAGAGGCCGTGGCTGTGTGTAACAGACACAGAGTTGGACTTGATGGGCTCACTCAGTTTTCATGGCTACACACGGAGGATGCCATTATCTGTTTTAAAGGTAAGGAAGCTGAGTTCAGAGCGTCTGAGTCACTTGTCCAAGGCTACACAGTGGGAAAGTGGCAGGCAGAGTCTGACCCCAGGGGAGCTTTGACCCGGATCGAGTTTTATAAAGCAAACAAATTCTGCTCAAAAGACAAACATGTTACAAGGTGGAAATGAAGGGGTCGCCTTTCTCCTGTCCTTGAGCAGAGATCCGTCCAAGAAGATGAATTGCCTTTTGTGTTCTCCAGTCCAGGAGACACAAAGTCGTTCGAAGCAGAAGGGAAGGAAGTTCGCTAGGGTTCATTCCAGGGACTTGTGTGGAACTTTTGCTGAGTCCCAAGCCTTTTCTGAGTAAGACAGAGATGTGTCCCACCCCAGTGCCTGCCCTGGAGATGGCCGGGCGATCAGATGACCACCCTGCCTGTGCCCCAAGGAGGACTCTCCAGGGTAATCCCACCCTAGGAGTAAACAACCACCGGCATGCCTCAGTGGATGAGTGTCCACCTATGAATCAGGAGGTCATGGTTCGATTCCTGGTCAGGACACATGCCTGGGTTGTGGGCTCAATCCTCAGTGTGGGGCGTGCAAGAGGCAGCCGATCAATAGTTCTCTCTCATCATTGATGTTTCTCTCTCTCTCTCTCTCTCTCTCAATCCCTTCCTCTCTGAAATCAATAAAAATATATATATTTAAAATAGAGTGAACAGCCAACAGGTGCCCTCCCATCTCACTGTGAGGAGGCTGAGTCATGCCGTGCTGCAGGGAGGCGGCGGGCAGGGTCAGAGGCAGGGCTGCCAGCCTGCTGCAGGCCGGCAAGTCTGCCAAGAGCCTGCCCTGGGCCACCCAATGGTGTGGCCCCTGCAACTCAGTGCCCACGCCAGGCAGGAGAAGGAATGTGACCCAGATGGCAGCCTCCCTCCCTGCCAGGTAAGCTCAGTGAGGCCTCCCAAATGATTGCCCAAGAGCGAGGTGGTTTGGCAATTGTGCCTGCACCCAAGGCTGGGCCCGGCCTGATGAATGAAGAGACTTAGCCCCTTATTTTCTATATACGGAAGAAGTACCTTCAAGGAGGCAGTCACCTACATTGTATGGTTTCCCTGACATAAAGAATGCTGTCCCTGCCCTTGTCTACTGATCCCCGAGCCCCCACTGTTGGAATCAGATGTGGCTGCCATGTAGATGCTGAGGTTGTGGGGATACCTGTGGTGGGGAGCGGGGCTGGCGGGAGAGCATGCTGAGGAGAGAGATGAAGGCATGGAAGACAGGTTGCCCACCCCCAGCCCTCAGCCTTGTTGGGACTTTGCTGTGACTGCATTAGAAACTCCAATCGAGGGTGGCTGCTGTGGGACCTTCTTGCTGGGGATGGACCCCTGGGCCACACGGAGGGGCACTGCTCGGGCTTCTCAGATCCTGCAGGAGGCGCCTGTTCGGTGCCATGGGTTTGGCCTGTGCTGACGTCAGAACAACGCAGGCTTGGTGGATGGCTCAGCCAAGCCCTGTGAGCAGAAGGGAAGGTCAGAGCTCAGCCCCCAGTGTGGGGCCCCCGCCAGGCACATTCCGCGCGAGTAACGTTTTGGCCTAAAATTGTCCTTGGTGTTATATGTCGTGTTTTTTTTTTTTTTTTTTTTTTTTAAAAAAGCCTTGCTGGGCACAAGGATAGAATCAACTAAATATCTGCAGGGATATTTAGCCTCCTGAAGAGCTAAAGGAAACCACTATGAAAGGGCTCTAAAAATAGCCCAGCGGCAGCCACCTTCCTGCAAATAATTAATGCGCTCATTACAAAGGATTATTATCTACTGCCGTGGCTCGCCAAACCGTCCGGTGAGACACAGTGAACAATTCTGCTGGTTCGGAAAATACCGAAGCCTGCAAACAACTGATCTAGCGATTAAGAGAGAAAAACACGGATGCCTTCTGCTTGCCTAGCACTCTGCGAGAATCTCTGTAATAGGACACCCACCGGGGACACCTGAGCCCCGGCTTCCCTGCCTGCCACGTCCTTCCGCAAGCCGTCCCTGTGGGATTCAAGTGAGTTGACACACGCATTCACTGCAGTTTCAATTCTCACCGATGCTGATGGAACCGCCCCCGCCCCCTTTCCCAACCTGGCCACTCAGGGTGGGAGGTGTGACTGTCCTGTCACACGTGAGGTCACCAGCATTGTCTGGATGCATCATTTCCTGGCAGAGTCACCTTTGGAAGCTCTGCCAGCTCCCCCTCAGAGAGCCCTGCTGAGCCTGAGCCCAGGGAGGAGGAGCCAGCAGGGCAGGGGACCCCACCTGGGACCCCAGTTCCTTCCCCATCCAGTCCGCTCTGGTTCTCCATGAGTTAAGGAGCCACGGGAATGAAGCCAGGAGCTCTCAGGAGGGCAGCAGCCCCGCCCTCACCCTCCCCGCTCTTCCCCAGGTGACAGGAAGGAGGCCACTGATGGGCCTCAGGAGGAGACAAAGGTCCCTCTTCGTCCCCGCCCTCGCTGTTTGTGTGAGCACGTGATGATCCTGCCTCACGTGTGTTCACAATGCCCAGCTCCTTCCTGTATCAGGGGTCCTCAAACTTTTTAAACAGGGGGCCAGTTCACTGTCCCTCAGACCGTTGGAGGGCCGGACTATAGTTTAACAAAAAAACTATGAACAAATTCCTATGCGCACTGCGGGCCCGGGACGCGTCGGCTGCTAAGCAGGACAGGCAGCGGCACCCGGCGGGCCGGATAAATGTCCTCGGCGGGCCGCATGTGGCCCGCAGGCCGTAGTTTGAGGACGCCTGCGTGTAGATTGTGTTCACTCCATGCTTCTCTGCCCAGCAAGAGGGAAACAAGGTGCCCTGGGAACGCCCTGTCCCCTCACGTCTAGGAAAGCAAGGGCAACACCAGCAGCTTCTCCAATCCACAGCCAAGCTTCCCGGGCCAGAGGGGCCCTCAGGGCCCGCCCCACAGGAACAGGCCAGGGAAGGCCAGGCGATCCCCGTATGTGCCCGCCCCCCTTGCTCTGGGGCAGGAGCAGCCGGGCAGCGGGTGGCCTTGGTCACCAAAGAGCAGCATTTAAAGCCCCGGGTTGCCGATGGTGGGGAACAGTCGGAAATGAGATCCCACAGTGGACAGAGCCTTCCAAGGGAAACCAGAAAGAGAACGTGCCAGGAGTAAAGGGTGATGTCGGGGAAGCTGGTCTGCTTTTCTTCTAACTGCATGATCTCAGGAATGCATGCCAACACGCCTATAAGAGGGGGTGTTAGGCTGGGGACACGGGGCATCCGCAAAGCCCCCCTGCCAGACAATGTCATTCATCTTTGCATCCCTTCCGGCTGTCACCCCAGGCTGGCCTTCCTGGACACAGCCATGACGTTGTTTCTCACGTACTTTTGAAGGTGTTTCTTTTTATTTATTTATTTTTAAAATATAGTTTTCTGATTTTTTTACAGAAAGGAAGGGAGAAGGATAGTTAGAAACATCGATAAGAGAGAAACATCAATCAGCTGCCTCCTGCACACCTCCTACTGGGGATGTGCCCGAAACCAAGGTACATGCCCTTGACAGGAATCGAACCTGGGACCCTTCAGTCTGCAGGCTAACACTCTATCCACTGAGCCAAACCGGTTAGGGCTTGAAGGTGTTTCTTGATGTCTGACCCAGAGAAGAGTCGATGGGATTTCAGAATCTCGTTAATGCACCCAAACTTCCTACCCCGGATATATTAACCCATTCTAACTTACTAACACGGGTATATTAATCCATCCTAACTTCCTACCCCGGATATATCCTAATTTACTAACCCGGGTATATTAATCCATCCTAACTTCCTACCCCGGATATATTAACCCATTCTAACTTACTAACACGGGTATATTAACCCACCCTAACTTCCTAACCCAGTATATTAATCCATCCTAATTTACTAACCCGGGTATATTAATCCATCCTAACTTCCTACCCCGGATATATCCTAATTTACTAACCCGGGTATATTAATCCACCCTAACTTCCTACCCCGGATATATTAACCCATTCTAACTTACTAACACGGGTATATTAATCCATCCTAACTTCCTACCCCGGATATATCCTAATTTACTAACCCGGGTATATTAATCCACCCTAACTTCCTAACCCGGATATATTAACCCATCCTAACTTCCTAACCTAGTATATTAACCCACCCTAACTTGCTAACCCGGCATATTAACCCATCCTAACTTCCTAGCCTAGTATATTAACCCACCCTAACTTGCTAACCCGGCTTATTAACCCACGCTAATTTACTAACCCCGGTATATTAACCCACCCTAACTTCCTAACCCGGCATATTAACCCACCCTAACTTCCTAACCTGGCATATTAACCCACCCTAATTTACTAACCCGGGTATATTAACTCACCCTAACTTGCTACCCCATGCATAATGTAGATCTGGCACAGCCTTTCTTTCTCGGGCGCCCACTAAGTTTTTCTTTTTAATTGTGGCCTTGCCCATGGTCGATTCAGTATTCTTCCAGCTTTGATTTGGTGTGCAAATTTGATCAGTATCAATATGACGTCAAAGTCTTCACTCAAGAAATGGGGGTGAGCATTGGTTGCGGCCTGGGAGAGGTGGTACGGGACAGTCGCCAACCGTGGCCTGGACCCTCAGCCTCCCTTCCTGAGGCTGGATCTCCAAACCACAGAGTCCTATTACCATGAATATGTCTTGGGTTATCGTTCTGACAATCAGATCCACAACGAAAATGAAGCTACTTATTTGCATTCATTTGTCTGTTCTGTTGTTTCTTCGTTCGTTCAGCATCCCTTGGGCTCCCAGCCTGTGCTGTGCCAGGTGCTGCCGTCCCAGTCCTGAGCCACACCTGACGAGTTGCATGCAGTCCCCACTTCCAATCCTCCTGACCCACCTGCCTCAGCTCCGCTCTGGCACCCAGCTGTGCCCAGGGGGAGCCTGGCAGCACTTTGCCTCAGTGGCACCAGGTGTCTCTGCCCTGGGTGTCTTTGTCGCCTCCGCATGGGACTGTCACACATTCTGGAATACAGGTAAACCTTGAAATGACGGGCATTCATATGCTCTTGGACAAGTCTTGAGCAGTGGTGACATGAGATGAAGGGCAAACACTGCCTTCTCAGTGTTCCCCTCTCAGGCCCCCCCACCTGTCTGTAGAGGTTTGGGCAGCCCCCACCTGTTCCCTGAAATCGCTTCCAAAAATAAACCACCGGGGAGCAAACTGTTGTTCCTTGGGGAACCGGCTAAGGCCTCCCTGAGGGGCTCACAGCCTAGTGGGACAGACAAGGTTACCCCAAACGATTAGATACCAAACAATATGCTAACAGGGGTATTTCACAAAGTGTGGGGGGAACAGAGGAAGGAGAGCCCCAGCTCTGTTAAGGGGCAGTTGACCTGGGCCTTGAGTGTTAAGCAGAAACAAACAAACAAGGTTGAAGAGGAAGTGGGGGTGGGAGGTTCATTTCCAAACTCATCTCAGGCCAACCAAACCTGGTACCATCTATCCAGATCCAGCCAGAACCACTGGCACAGCGGGGTGTGCTTCCTGGCCTTTGAACCTGAGGTCTAGTGGGGATGGGGTGGAGGTGGGGGGTGGAGGTAGGGGGTGGGGTGGGACACTGGAGCTTAGGGCTCTGCTGTGAGACTCCCACCCCCACTAGACCTCAGGTTCAAAGGCCAGGAAGCACACCCCGCTGTGCCAGTGGTTCTGGCTGGATCTGGATAGATGGTACCAGGTTTGGTTGGCCTGAGATGAGTTTGGAAATGAAGGCAGTGCCTGGTCAGAAGTGGGCTTATAGAGAGTGAGGTTTGTCCCAAGGAGAACTGCCCGAGGGTTGGGGCACAGAGGTGGCATCATCAAGTTTGTGTGTTGCTCAGAGCCTGCTAGTCAGGGTGGGCCGGGACAGGCGGCTTCAGGGCCATGTGGGAGCTTGTTAGAAATGCGGACTCCCAGGCCTCACCCTAGAGCTGAGGAGTCAAAACCTGCATTTAAATTAGAGCCGGGGCATTTCAGTGCACGTTGCAATTTGAGAAGGCTGTCCCTAGGACACTTAGCAGTGGGGATGGAGGTGGGTGGAGTGGGGTAGAGGTGGGTAGGATGGAGGTAGGAGATGGGGTGGAGGTAGGGGGTGGGGTGGGACACTGGAGCTCAGGGCTCTGCTGTGAGACTTGAGGAGGCAGAGGGCTCGGTGGCATCTTAAGGAATCTGGCAGGGTGAGACCGGAGGAACACAGACAGGTCTCATAAATGGTGGGGTGACATACCTCATGGAAATGTAGGGTGAGAGCAGCGTGGAGGGGTGACGGTGAGTTTTGATGGGACAAGCCACATTTAAGGTGCTGGCGAAGGGTCTGAAACTTGAAAACCAGAGGTGTCACTGGGAGCTGATCTGAGTAAACTGCTGGCATGGGGTCTTCACTATTTTCTAATCTTTGCAAACTGGATGCTGAATGATCCCATCTAAATTGTGGTCAGGGCCCTAACTAGTTTGGCTCAGTGGATAGAGCGTCGGCCTGCAGACTGAAGGGTCCCAGGTTCGATTCCGGCCAAGGGCATGTACCTTGGTTGCGGGCACATCCCCAGCAGGGGGTTTGCAGGAGGCAGCTGATTGATGTTTCTAACGCTCTATCCCTCTCCCTTCCTCTCTGTAAAAAATCAATAAAATATATTTAAAAAAAAATTGTGGTCAGGGATCAATGTCCGTATTATCAGACTAAAATTTTCCATGTGAAAAAGCAGGGAATTTACACTTTCTCCTTTCATTGGCACCTTATATCAAGATCTCAGGGTGTGGCCCCCAAATAGCACCCCTCTTCATCACTGGGGTGCTAAGTTGGGAGTGAAGTATGAGTGCACAAGAGTGCAGACTGGCACCATCAGTACCAGTGAACTAAGCTGCCTCAGCCTGAGACCTCTTAGCTGAGTTGGTTTGTTAGCTGAGCCCCCAGATCAGGTAGATCCAGGCACCCAAACCCAGGCAGCGCCTTCCTAGTTACACACCTGTTCCTCGGAATCTGCCAATCACAGAGCCACACCCCCTTCCCAGGGGCAGCTTGGGAAAGATAAGGGGTCACCGGAGGCCACGAGCCACGTTAATGGGTGCTCCATCTCAGGAGGGAGACCTGGCTTGGGACAGTGATTCTGTTGTCACACCTGCAGGCTCTGGGGCATCTTTATGTGACTCCCCTGGGCCTGAAGACCTGGCCTGAGTGCAGTCCAAAGGGCTCTTGTTTGGCTATAGCACCCCATCCTGACCTGCTTAGTGAGGTGGAGCCCCAGAGCAGCAAGATGGGCGCTCTCCCTGGGTCCCCCAGCTCTTGGGCTTCATTCAGGGACATGCTGGAAGGTCCCGGTCTGTCTCCAGCTGGCCCTGTGTTCTCTGGAGCTCTGTGGAACCTTCCTGGAGATGAGGGGGTGTCTCTGGGGTCCTGGTTTCCACTTCTTCATCCCCAACTGCGTCTCTCAGGCAAGTCTATACACCTCCCACAGAACTCCCATCATGGAATTAAAAAATATACATATTTTATATGTATATAATATGTTATATATGTATATTATATAAATATATGTATCTATACTAATAAAAGGGTAATATGCTAATTAGGACGTCCTTCTGGACAAAGCCACAGTGATGGGGCTGAGGCAGAGGTGGCTGGGGTGATCAGGCCGGCAGGGGAGGGCGGTTAGGGGTGATCAGGCTGGCAGGTAGGTGAGCAGTTAGGAGCCAGTAGTCCCAGATTGTGAGAGAAATGTCTGATTGCTGGTTTAGGCCCAATCCCTGCAGACATCCCTCAAGGGGTCCTGGATTGGAGAGGGTGCAGGCCGGGCTGAGGGACCGCCCCCCCCCCCCCCCCCCCCCCCGCTCCAATGCATGAATTTCATACACCGGGCCTCTGGTGATTTCAGAGAGAGGAAGGGAGAGGGAGAGAGCGATAGAAACATCAATGATGAGAATCAGCTGCTTCCCACACCTCCCCCTCACTGGGGATCGAGCCTGCAACCCAGGCATGTGTCCCTGGGAATGGAATTGTGACCTCCTGGTTCATGGGTTGACACTCAACCACTGACTAACACTGGCCTGGCTCCTCCTATCTTTCTTTAAAATTAATATTTATTTATTTATTTTTAAATATATCTTTATTGATTTCAGAGAGGAAGGGAGAGGGAAAGAGAGAGAGAAACATCAATGATGAGAGAGAATCATTGATTGGCTGTCTCCTGCACGTCCCCTAATGGAGATCAAGCCCACAACCCAGGCATGTGCCCTTGACTGGAATTGAACCTGGGGCCCTTCAGTCCACAGGCTTATGCTCTATCCACTGAGCCAAACCGGCCAGGGCTAAAATTAATTTTTAAACAGCCTCATTGCTCCTGTGTGGGGCAGCAATGGGCCTTGGCTGGGAGCTTGTTCTCAGAACAAGAACGCAGAGTCCTGAGCCCTCCTAGCCCTGGGAAGGCAGAACCTGCATTTTCCCCGGATGCCCCTGTGACGTGCATTCTGGAGCTAGGCTGCACGCTAGATCTGTAGAGACATCTGAAGATACAGCAAACTCCCTCATGCCTGGAGCTCACTCGAGGGCTTCAGATTGGTCTGCAATGGGCCTGGAATTGCTCACTTCCTGTTTACTTTGGATGTTTATTGAAGTTTAACAGGCATAAAGGAAAGTGCACAAATCACGTGTTCAGCTCCCTGAGTTTTCCCCAATGGGCCGCACCCCTGTAACCCAGATGAGGAATCAGAGCGTGACCAGCACCCAGGAGCCCGCAGACTCCCTCCTGTCACTACCCTCACCCTCCAAAGGTAACCAGATGCTGACTTCTCACAGTCCCAGTTCTGCCTGCTTTGTTCTTGCTGTAAGCCAGGTCAGACGGTCTGTTCTCTCCATGTGTGGTTCCTGTACTGTGGTGTGTGCTGTGGTTGATCCATCCCCTGCTGTGTAGAAGTCCCAGATGTGGATGCACCACGATTCTTCTACTGCCCACGGGCATTGGGTTGCTTCTAGTTTGGGATGATCGTGAATGTGGCACCTGGGTCTCTTAACGGTTCCTGTGGGGATTTTAATGTCCAGCCAGGTTCAAGAGCCACTGGCCTACACAAAGCTGCCATACCTGTTGGGAAGGAGCGTGCACCTTTGCGATGGCACAGCCAGTAGGCACCTTCTGCCTAGCATGCTTCAAAATCTCATACTCCCAGGAGGGCAATGTTCAGCATAAAAAATGTTGTCTGTACATCAGCTTGGGCACTGTGAGCCACTCTTACCAGGGAAAAGAGAGAACCCTCCCAAGACCAGGTTTCCAGACACCAGCCAAGGGCCAACCTTGTAAACTTTCTAAAGCAGCCTGGTTATAGGGACACTCTCCTGCACAC
This sequence comes from Plecotus auritus, assembly GCF_963455305.1. Taxonomy (NCBI): domain Eukaryota; kingdom Metazoa; phylum Chordata; class Mammalia; order Chiroptera; family Vespertilionidae; genus Plecotus; species Plecotus auritus. The sequence continues at coordinate 222,520,741 of NC_137771.1, read as the reverse complement.
TCTGCCCCACCTGCAGAGTCCCAGCGCCAAGTGAAAGCCACGCTCAGTTCCCTAACCGTGTCACTGACCCAAGGCTCAGGGTTCCTAGACAGTGAGGCCAGGAGCCTCTGCCATCAGGCAACCAGCTCCTGAGTTTTGTTAGCTTCTGAGGGGCAGGCTGGGAAGGGGGCTCAGGAAACCCCCCTACTTCCTATGGATCTGGTAATTCACCAGAAAATGTGTCTTTATTAAAAATCCAAGTGCTCCAACCGGCCGGTGTGGCTAAGTGGTTGAGCGTTGACCTATGCACTAAGAGGCCACGGTTCTATTCCCAGTCAGGGCACATGCCTGGGTTGCAGGCCTGATCCCGTGTGGGGCATACAGGAGGCAGCTGATTGATGATTCTCTCTCATCATGGATGATTCTATCTCTTTCTCCCTCTCCCTTCCTCTCTCTCTAAGAATCAATAAAAACATATTTTTGTAAAAAGGATTCCAAGTGCTCCCAAAGTAGGAAATCTCCTTGGAGCAACTAATTCATCACATGTCAGAAGTGAAAGTACTTTCTTTTTATTTTAAAGGAATTAAAAAAAATCCCAATAGAATTCCTAGTCTCAGTCGTCGGGCTAAAAAACAAACATACATGTCGGGAGGCTATCATCCACGGAACAGCTTTTCTAGCAGAGATTTGGAAGCCCAAGTTTCCCTCTCTCTACCTGGGGTCTGTTTCTCTTGGCCTGAATGCATAGCTGCCTGCCTCGTTTCTTCCTTTGATCGGCGCTGACTTATCCAGAGCACAGTGTTTAGGGCCTCTGGTGCTTTCAGGGAACCACAAAAAAAATTTTTTTAGGAACCACAAGAATATTTAAATTTCCTCAAAAATCAGAAAGAAGAAAATGTGCTCTGGGTGGAAGAAAATATTTTAATTTTTAATCCAGCCTGGTTTGTATTTTTCTATATATCAATGCAGTTGTAAAATAGAACTAACGTACATATTTTAATGGAAGAAAGTTTCCCCAAAGTGTCTAGGGCCCACAAAAATTATAATGTGCCCTGCCTTTCATATATTTAAAAAAATGCCCCCCACTCATTGGGAACATAATGTTTCTAGCGCTCTGCCCTAGCACTGGCACTGAAATTCGGTTATGTCAATGAGGAAGATGTCCCGATTTGTATGCACTGTAAGACTGTTCCTGAGCCCTGGGACTCTATCAACTGTACCTCCTGGGACCAATCAGCATTGGTTCCTCGGGAAAGAGCCTCAGCTCTGGATAGTGTGCAGGGGTCCTCAAACTTTTTAAACAGGGGGCCAGTTCACTGTCCCTCAGACCGTTGGAGGGCCGGACTATAGTTTAAAAAAACAACTATGAACAAATTCCGATGTGCACTGCGGCCCGGGACGAGTCTGCTGCTAAGCAGGACAGACAGCGGCACCCGGCGGGCTGGATAAATGTCCTCGGTGGGCCGCATGTGGCCCGCGGGCTGTAGTTTGAGGACGCCTGGAAGCCTTTCCTTAGTAACTGCTACAGCCATTTCCAGCTGTTCTGTGAAAAAAAAAAAAAAAAAATCTGTAACCCTATAACCATATATATGAAATCAGGAAACATTCCCTGGGTGTTTCTAAAATATGGATGTGCGGGGGCTAGAAGCAGAGCCTAGCCCAGTGGTCGGCAAACTGCGGCTCGCAAGCCACATGCGGCTCTTTGGCCCCTTGAGTGTGGCTCTTCCACAAAATGCCACGGCCTGGGTGAGTCTATTTTGAAGAAGTGGTGTTAGAAGAAGTTTAAGTTTAAAAAATTTGGCTCTCAAAAGAAATTTCAATCGTTGTACTGTTGATATTTGGCTCTGTTGACTAATGAGTTTGCCAACCACTGGCCTAGCCCTTCTCAGAGACCCAACAGCACTTGGAGTACATTTTTTTCTTTTAATCTTTATTGTTGAAAATACTACATAGGTCTTCCTTTTCCCCCCATTAACCTCTTCCAGCCCACTCCCATCCTCCAGGCTCTCACCACCCCATTGTCTGTGCCCATGGGTTATGCATATATGCATACAAGTTCATTGGTTGATCTCTTCCCTCCCACCCTCCCCTGCCCTCCCTCTGAGGTTCAACAGTCTGTTCATGCTTCTGTGACTCTAGGAAATTATTTTATTTTTAATGAAAGGGCTAGTAGGGTATATTCCACCTTACGTTCTTTTCTTTTACTGAGAAATCAGACAAAAAATAACATCGAACATTACATGCTATTCGATAATCTATCTGTGGTCACTGATTTGTGAACAGAAACTTGTCTTCGTAAGATCTCTGAACTCAACTTGACTTCAGCAGCTACTGATCAACATATGCTTGTGAGGAGACATCCGAGGCTGGAAAAGGACCACCTGATCGCAATAGAGGGAACAATCCCGGGAGCTCACACAGTGCCTGAAATAACCCGTGGGAAATGGGTAGGAATGTGGTCTCAGTGATGGAACCATAGATCTCAATTAAATGCTACTTTGATTCCACTTAACACAGTTTAGGAGCAAAACCTAAAAGGATAGAACTGATTCTACTAAGTTAACTATGTCCCCCAAACAAACCTCCATAACTGTTTTGTTTTGTTAATCCTCACCGGAGGATATATATCCATTGATTTTTAGAGAGAGTGGAAGCAAGGGGGAGAGACAGAGAAAGAGAAACATCCATGTGAGAGAGACACATCAATTAGTTGCTCCCATAGGCACCCTGACCAGGGCTGGGGATCAATGCAACCAAGGTACATGCCCTTGACTGGAATTGAATGTAGGACCCTTCAGTCCAAGGGCCAATGCTCTGTCCACTGACCCAAACTGGCTAGGGCCCTCCAGAACATTTATAGGGATACAGAAGTGCCCAGCACTCAACAAGGCCAAGTTCACAATGTCTGCCACCCAACAAAAAAATTACGGGATATGCCAAGAGGAAGGAAAATGTTACCCAGAATGAGGAGGAAAAAAAAAGAAATTGAAGCCACCCCAGAAATTGAAGAGATGCAAGAATTAGTATCCAAGGAGATAAAAAAAGTCATTATAACTGTATCCCATGTGTTCAAAAAGCTAGAGGAAATATCTAACATGAGGAATATAGACATAGAAGATATAAATAAGATCCAAACCAAACTTCTGGTAGATAGGTCTAGACAATCTATATATATAAAAACCTAATATGCAAATTGTCCCCTTGGGAGTTCAACTGGGAGTTCGATCCCTCACTATGATGTGCGCTGACCACCAGGGGGAGGCGCGGAATGAAGGAAGGCCCCAGCTGGGAGTTGGAAGGCCCCGATTGGCCCTGATCGCTGGCCAGGCCTAGGGATCCTACCCGTGCATGAATTTCGTGCACTGGGCCTCTAGTTGAAAAATAAATGCAGGTAGGGGTGTGTGTGTGTGTGTGTGTGTGTGTGTGGTGTGTCTATTCTTTCCCTCTATGCCTGCCCACTGAATGCATACTTAATGCCAGTATGTTGGTTTTCAAACAATATTCTCCACTAAAAGGAATCACGTTCCTTGGCAAAATGGCTAATTTCAGGGTTCTGGCAGGGAAAGAACAAGATGAGTCTGGAATATCTTGTGTAAGAAAGTAAGAAAATACTCAAAGAATAAAGGGGACTTGTGAGCTCACTTCAGCAACATACATACTAACATTGGAGTGATACAGAGAAGATTAGCATGGCCCCTGTGCAAGGATGACATGCAAATTCGTGAAGCATTCCATATTTTTAAATAAAGAAATACCAGGTTAAAAAAAAGGGGGAGGGCATGTCAAAAGTCAGAGAAGTCAGTTAGACGCTCTGACTGGCTAAATCTAGGATAATCCTCTATAATAAAAGGCTAATATGAAAATCGACCTAATGGCAGAACAACCAGTCTTTATGACATGCACTGACCACAGAAGGCAAACACGCAATGCAGAAGCTGCCCCCTGGTGGTCAGTGCGCTCCCACAGGGGGAGCGCCGCTCAGCCAGAAGCCGGCGCACGGCTGGCAAGCGCAGCGGCAATGGCAGGAACCTCTCCCGCCTCTGCGACAGTGCTAAGGATGTCCAACTGATGGCTTAGGCCCACTCCCTGTGGGCTCCTGGAATGGGAGAGGGCACAGGCTGGGCTGAGGGACCTCACCCCAAGGGCACGAATTTTGTGCACTGGGCCTCTAGTTTAAGAATAAAAACTTAAAAAATGATGGCAACTGATTATAACCCACAGAATAGATTATGAATCCATGAATCCACAACACTCAAATAGATGAATAAATTAATAACATTTTTTTCTTACAGTTAGAGCCCACAAATAAAGCATGGAGGTATGAGAAGATCTCCATTTGGCAACGACTATAAAAATAATTCAGCCAAGAAACATCAACGGATGGTAAAATTTGTGGGTAAAATGGAGATGAGGAATGGATAGTCTCAAAAATATCTCCCCACAAAATGTTAACTGAAGAGGGTGAAAAGCCTAGTGGAGAAAGCTGGCAGAAATGATCTTAGTGGAATGATCAATAAGGGATAACCAGGCATAGTATGCCACCCATAGGTTGAGATGCAAAAACACAGCCTCTGTGATGTTCTGGTACAAAAATATATAACGTGGATCCAATCATGTGGAAATAGCAGACAAACTCCAATTAAAGGATGCTCATAAGGTGACTGGTCCATAATCTTCAAAATTACCGAGGCCATGAAGTCAAAGAACGATTGAGGAATTTTCCAGATTGAGTGGACAAGAGATTACAGGGCTGAGAATGGGGAGGTGTGGGGAGAGAGGAAAAGTAACAATGTGGGAGGAAAACCAGCCTGTCACTACTTTACACACACGGAACACACACGTGCACAATGCTTCCCAGGCAGTGAACACTCACTGTTAGTTGTTACTATGATACTAGGAATAACTAGTCATTAGCTATTACTATTCTTACGTTTACTGATGAGTTTATCCAAACAACTTGCCACACTGGGGTGACATAATGGGCACCTCAGCAGTGCCAGAGACACTCACATAGCACGCACACACCCTAAACAAGCGCATGGCATTTACAATCCAAAGGACTCCCCCATCTGAGACCAGCCACCTGAACATTTCCATTCCTCCTCGAGTTTACTGGGAGCCATATAAAAATTAAAACACTCTCTGGGTCTCTCACTGAGTAGCTGAATGAAAATCTGGGAAGTATATGCAGATATTCGGCAAGTTTCCTTCTAATAGTGGAAAATAAATGGGCTGGTTGTCTCTCGCCTCTGACAAGATTTCTTTGCTGTATTTATTTATCAAACACTTACTAGGCCCCTTCCCTTTGCCCGGCCATGGAAACACAAAGCTGACCAATAGTCCCTGCCCACGGGCCAGTCCCGTTCTTGTTGGATAGACCACAGGTTGGCAAAACGGAAGCCAGAGTGACTGGGCTAACCCAGGGCTTTCTGGGAACACATAGCGGGCACTACTTTAGCCTGGAGTGGGGAACAGGCGAGTAGGGGTTGGGAAGTATCTCCTAGAAGAAATGATGTCACCAAGCTAAGACACTCAGCTGGGCAAAATGCCGATTTGCACTACCATGAGGTTCAGCCAACCAACCAAAGGACCCCACTGCCAAGGATGGGGGCCCACGGCTGAGCATACCTGAATTCATGCACAGTAGGGCTGCACCATGCTTTCTTTTCAAAGTGCTTCTATGACAACAGGGGGACATTTTTCTCCAGACATAAGCCTTGTACAAAGAATACCTGCCACTCAACTCCATAGTTCATAAGAGCTGACATTAACAGAGCCAAGACTTAGCCTCTCTGGCTAGGTAAAAATATCACCCGCTGGACATTGCCTTGAGTGTGGACCCAAGACCCAGGAGGATGTGACAGGAATGCAACAATCACAAACCTGGAAAAGCTTGTAATTACTAAGAAAGGGCAGATGTAAAATTTCAAAACACATTTATTTGGTGGAAATGGAATAAGAGGGCTAAAGGAGATCCAAATAAAGAGTTTGCCACTTATTCCTGGTGAAGTGTGTTCAAGAAACTTTTAGCCAGAGATTCCCCAGAAAGACTAGTTTAGGGTAACAGGCAAGGAAACCGAAATCATCAGAAGAGGCAAATGCAAACCTGGGTGGAGGGAACCAGTAAGAACCGTCTGGTCCGTCTCTCCTTCCCTATTTCCACAGCCACTGGCCATCAACAGGTGGCTATGACACGCACTGACCATCAGGGGGCAGACGCTCAACACATAGGCATGGAAACATGGAACAGACTGATGAATCCCAGAGGGAAGGGGAAAGGGGGAGGGTGGGAAGAGATTAACCAAAGATCTTATATGCATACTAGAGGCCTGGTGCATGGCTTCATGTACTGGTGGGGTCCCTTGGCCTGGTCTGCGGAGATCAGGCTGAAACTGGCAGTCTGACATCCCCCAAGGGGTCCCAGATTACGAGAGGGCGCAGGCCAGGCCAAGGGACCCCACCAGTGCATGAATCTGTGCACCGGGCCTCTAGTATACCATAATGAAGTTAATATATGCTGGTGTAATGGAAGAGCCACCTTAGAAGGAAAAAAGATGCTACAACATGGAAGCCTTATAAAATTAAGAAACAGGTTATCACTTGATATGAACTTCTTTATGCATTTACCTCCTCATTTTTAAAAAATACTAATTTGACCAGTAAAGAAAAAGGTGGCCAGGCAGATTACTGCTTATATGGTTTTAGTTATATTTCTGGTGCCCAAATTAGTGAAGCTTTAGTGCAAACAATTCTACAAGCAACCTGGAACTGATGGGGAAAATTAAATCTCTTACAACTTGCAGGTGGTTATTCATATTAGCCAAGTAGATGGGTTTTATCTTCACTTTCAGAAATTTAAATGCTATCGATCATTAGTATGAAAGCGTGAAACATACCAATGAGACTGAGACTCCAAACAAAATACAGTACAAATTTATTGACTCCCATCATTCTTAGTCAAGATTTAAGCAAAGTAAACAGACAACAGAACTGGATACGAATAAGCAATGGATTAACATTCCACAGAAATCCTATTTGACTATGAATTTTCAGTCCAAAAAAGCTTATTCCTAAATAAAATCAAACAATGAATTATTCTGCTAAGGATATAACAAAATATACACAATTATAAAACCACATTTGTTTTTCTTTTAACAATAAGCATATATTTAATGAAAGTTTTGAATAGTCTTGGATTAATGTCAATAAGAAATGATCACTTTTGGAAAATCATTATTAACCAAGTGTGTAACTGGAAAATCTGGACAGCACTAACAAATGACCAAAGAGCACTGAACTCAATTATTTTACAGATTTACAGCAAAATACTTTGGTTCCCAAATGACTGTCTCTACAAGGAATTTTTGAAAAGCCTTACATGAACTCGTTTTTCTCCTCCAGATCTAGACGCTGACTGTTCGGTTTCTTCCTACTCGTGTGGAAATGCCGTAGCCAGAGCAGCACTGAACAAACATGGCAAAAATTAGGCAAACGTCAAACTTCTTAAAGTGCTAAAGCCACAAGGGAAAAACCCATCTTTACAACTAAAAAGGCCAGTGTTAAAGAACTTACTAAATAATGTGTTAGCATTATTTAAATCAATGCTTTTCAAAATTACTGCAAAAACATTGATACATCAGAAATTGATGTAATGTTCCAATATTAATTAGTGCAATTTATAAAGAAATATGTTATGAATGACATCTAATTATTTTTTGTAGTAAGAAAAGGCAAATTATTTCACTTCCCAGAGTTCCAAATTATGGAACACACACACACACACTTAGAGGGAACAAGGCCAACTTAGATGAGTTAATTCTGTCTCCCCCTCACCGTGGCCAGTTGGCCTGTGGATGAAACACCCCTTACCTCCAGGGAAGGCCACGTTTTATTCTTGTCTGTGTCTATTCTCAGCACCAGTGGGTGCAGTGTGTGGATTAGAGTATAACCAATTAAGTGCTGGGGCATATTTTTAAAGACAAAGCTGTTACGACTCGTTCAGATCAGAAAACCAAGAACCACTTAATCTCCCCACAAATGCACGACATCAACTGTTGAATCATTAGCTGAATATTTTGATAAAATTATAAATACATATGAACCAAAACCAGTTTTAAAGGTAAATATTCTATTATTCTTGAAATATTACTATAAAAATGTGCACTAATGTTACCTCCATTGCTTACCTTAATAAAAACATGTTTTATGATGTTCCTCCCTCCCTCCCCAACATGAAAAAAATGATTCAATAACAAGTTCTCAGATTAACAAAGAATATATTAAAACATCTTACATTCTTTCCACAACTGCATAAAAAAGCAGACATCCTGAATACTTACAAGGAATAATGAGCTTTCTGCACTTTCAAAACTAATTACAATCAGAAAAATCTTTTTCAAGAATATATTTGCTAGCTAAAGAGTTGCAACAATGAAAGACCAAGTCATCTTACACCAAGTATTTGCCTACTGAGATATTCTTTAAAAACCTGTTTACTGAATAAAGCAATAAACTTGTCTTTCATTATTTTACTTCTTAACGCTTAAAATAGTTACAGGAGTGGAAGCATATTTTTTTTTTGACCACCAAAATAAACTCTTTCAGCCTAATGCTTTTAAGATACAGTATAAAAAGTAATAGAAAAACCAGAACTGCATTATAAATGTTTTTGGTTCAAAATTTTATTTGAAGTCTTTCGTTCCTCGCCTAGACAAAAATGTGAACTAACAAGACAAACCACTGGC